>NC_092259.1:7616278-7718778 GCF_036320965.1 Panulirus ornatus | reverse complement strand
CCTCAGCGTTTCTCACGCGAAATTGTGACTTGCCAGGGGAATGCATGGCCTAGCTAATGGCGAGGGCCGCACAGAAGCGGCCAGTTCTCTGGAGCAAAAAACCGGAGTAATATCTCTATGAGGAAAGAGAAACAACACTGTGACGTTGGGCAAGTGAGACACAAATTCTGTGGTCTTCTGATTATTCCATCAAGCAAATATACAAAGCAAGACTTCCTCCTGTTGAGACATACGAGAACGAATCAATCCTTCGCACAATCGGAGCAGCAGAGCAGGATTGCAAAAAATTTGGCATCCCAGAGTTTAGGAGAAAATTAGCTATTAGTGTTATACGGGGGTTTCTGAAGAGACTAAAAGTTATGCTTATGGTAATACCAAATATCTCACCTGTGTTTTGTGGCTGAGTCACAGAGTCATCGAAGGAGATTCGAAAGGTATGAGGGATTTTAGGTAAGAAAAAAAAAATTGAAAAGATACTGGGATTAAGAGGCGTTAATCATGCAGCGCTTTTGCCCTTTTGGAAAATCCTACCCAATTATGAGTTTCTAAGGGTAGCTGTGACAACTCGAGACGTATGGACTGAACAGGAGACGACGGAGCGGATTCGGGTGAAGAAAAGGAGTGCAGTGGTGAGTCATGAGCCGTCGAGAGGAAATCATCATAAAAGAAGAGCGTAGAAGACAGGAAAGCACCCTAAACTACACCGCGCTACGGTAGGAGGAACGGGACGGTGTTTGTCAACGATCATGGATATAGACAGACCTGGAAAGCAGGTACACATAAAAGAAAAAAGAAGAGAAAGCCAATAGATGGGAGGCCTGAAGACCCGACCCCGATGCAACACTATGTCAGAAGTGCTCGATATACGAAGGGCTTCACCACACAGGATTCCCCTAGTGTTTCAGAGATGACGACCAGACATGAACAACACCGGTGGAGCTCGGGCCTAGCGACATCTGCATCGACGGATGGAAGGAAGACTATGCGGTCTGAAGATATCTAAGGAAAGGAGAGTTGAGAAGACATTCGAAGACTGTGGTAGTAGTAGAAGTATTACAGCAATACGACAGCATATGGAGAGGGTCGAGGCTCGAAACTGTGTTCAGAAAGGTCGTGTACCGCCTGGCTTAAACAACCAACCAGAACAGAAAATTATAGACAACTCGCACTCACATAACAACACGTGCCTCACACCACTCAGTTTAGCAGTGATGTAAGTACTTATGAAACAGGTGAACTATCCAGCTATAATTACCCTAGAACTAACTTCCACGAAAGAGTCCTGGTGTTACCCAGGATCTCTTCTTTTCAAAAGCTCTTGCTGCCCAAAGGCTGCGCTACATCCAGTAGCAGGGGAATGTAGTAGACTCGTTCAGCAGCGAGAAGTTCTTCATCGAGACTACCCCTAATGATACACAGCCTCGCCAAAGACGTCTCTTCCACCTGCGGAGCCCGGTCACACCCGCGAACAAAAATTTTGAACCTGGTGTAAGAAGCGACAAACACAGACCACGCAGCGGCCACAAAACGTCCCAAATCTGGCCATAGGAAATAAAACCTAGGGGGTGGGCTGGACGTCCCCCGTGCCACAAAACTTGCCAGAATTTAGCCATGGGAGGCACACACACACACACACACACACACACACACAGCTCGCCACAACTGGTCCCTTCAGGCGTGGTGTAATCTGGAGGGTACAAACTCTAGCCGGCCAAGCACTTCCATATTACAGCACAAGACACACGTGGCGGGTGTGTGTGTGTGTGTGTGTGTGTGTGTGTGTGTGTGTGTGTGTGTGTGTGTGTGTGTGTGTGTGTGTGTGTGTCATCGAGGCGACTCTCTGAGGAGAGGCCTGGTCGCATGTCCTGTAATATGATGCGGAAATGCGTATTCCCGGCGTAAATGGGCAGGTTAACCACTGCCTAGATCGTATATTCTCAACAACGTACACAGGTTCTTTTTGGAGGGGAAACAGCTGATGCCGAACGAGACACACAGGTCTTGTCACGGAGGCACATGAGTGTATGTTTGTACCCCTCTGTGTGTGTGTATTTGAATTCTCATGTGAAAATGCGCGAAGAAGAAGAAGAAGAAGAAGAAGAAGAAGAAGAAGAAGAAGAAGAAGAAGAAGAGGAATAATAATAATAATAATAATAATAATAATAATAATAATAATAATAAGAAGAAGAAGAAGAAGAAATACTATGTATCATTATCATACGTATCATCATTCTTATAATATATCATCCATGGTATAATACATCATCCATGGTATAAGTCACAAGAAATCACGCAGGAGATAAAAACACGAGAGTTGCAGGTCTGTCATGAGGACAAGTGACAACCAAATGGGTTTTCACACAACAAGTACGAGTCGAGTTATGTGACAAGCGTTACGACCCAAGAACGAATCGAGTTACGTGACAAGCGTTACGACCCAAGATGCACCGCCGAACACCATCAGATGAAAGACCGCGAGTCATACACGTGTGACACCAGTCAGGTCAAGACCTGTATGGCTCAGTTGGCTGTAAAATGGCCCACGGAGGGAAGCTAACCAGTTCGGTTTCAGGCAGATGTCAGTTCTGCGGAGGTTGTGGCGGCTATACTGGATAACGGATCGTCACGGGGGCAAAAAAAAAAAAAAAGAAAAAACAAAAGGAAAATGTGATGATAGCCGATCAACCATCAATCATTGAAATGTTTACAGACACAGACTCCGTCGTGCCCTCCGGCGACCATATCAGACGTTGGGCCGGCATGAAATCAGACAAGAGGATAATCTATCATTTCTGCATTAGAGTTCCAGCTCAATGACCGAGAAGATCCCGAGGGGAATCGATTCTAAGGAAAGGTTTACAGAAAGGTCACCACGACACGTAGAAGACCAGAAGACCAAGATGAGCCAAAGAAAAAAATAAGGTGGAGTAATGATCATCACTTCGATGGTTCCACAGGCTTGAACAGTGGTCCTCATCGATGCCAGACAATAAAAGCAAAAACAGGAGGAGGAAAAAAAATCTAGGAGTTCTGAGGAGGTGAAAATACCTGCCTCTTGAAGACGTCCGGTCGAAGCCGTTGGTAAAAATCATCAGAGGAGAAAGAGATCAAAAGCCCTTGGAGGATTGTGAAGAAAGACGGACACGACACCACCACACTTTACGAAGCGTTTTCCATGCTTAATAGATAGTCAGTCTGATCGCTCGTCTTTCCCGACTTCCTGAACGTTACCTTCCAAGTGCTGCCGGCAGGAAGCTGCACCACAGGGCAGACAATGCCATATGCAGTCATGGCAGTAGCAACAGCGGCTGGTGATGGGCGACAGTCCAGCTGTTCTGCAACTGTGAAATGGTCTCAGAATGTCGCATTCATCCAAAGGAAGTCAGACTCTACATCTGATCTTCCATTCTAGAAAATAACTATCTTTTTTTTTTCCTTGAATTTATAACATCACCTTCCATGACATCAGCGAGATCAAACGTTTTTCACTCTATGAGTCGTGACCTGCCATTCCACCGAGCACCATCCATTTCCTCCAAACCAGACATTCTGGAGGTCGAGGCGAGGCAAGGTGCATTATTGAGTGACCCAAGCTCCTGTTCCAGGCTTGAAGACTGCGTTTTTTTTCCTTCCTGTCGTTTATACGTCCTTCACCTCCGTTTTACTCCTGTCTGTGTGTCCAGTGTGTTGTATAACTCATGACTTACCAGGGTCAGCAACAGCAGAGAGCTGGGCTGGGCTGGAGCAGCCGGAGGTTTCTCGTCCTGATCCAAAGATCACAAAGGTGACCTGCTTAACATCCAGTTTTCGCACTGACTCACCGTGAGTCCAGTTTACAATATGTCCTCATGACCATCAGTCCGTGGCTTCAGAACGTGTCGCTAACGGAGAATGTCCATTCAAAATGTGCTTCACCAATCGAACTGTCGCGACAACCCAGACCAGCAAGACTCTTCGTCTGTGTATCAGAGGAAGCGCGCTTCTTCGCAGCTCCTTGGAGGAGGATGGACGTCGTGGCGTTTCCTGCAGGAATGCCGACGGTTCATATCACAGACATCACGTAAACCTCTCGCAGCGGGAGAGGCGATGCTGAAACACTACTGAGGGGCGACTCTGAACGTTCAAGATCGAGTTAGAAATTCGTGTCAGTCTATTGAATCAATGATATGTAACACACACCTTACTCCTCTTCCTCAGCCTACAATGAGAAATCTTCAGATAGTAGTGCCATTACTTCCCTTGATGTACTCCAACGTCAGGGATAAAAAAAAGAAAAGGAGCTACTAATAAAACGTTCAATCTTCACAGGAAGACACGGAAGCACACGACGGCAGGGCAGTAAAGTGTATAAGGTCAACCCTTAAGGCGCTGGGCGTTCCTATCATCCTGCCAGCCATTAGGTATGGAGTCCTTAGCTCACTGCCTTGTCCAAAAAAAAAAAAAAAAAAAAAAAGAAAATGTGAACATACGCAAATAATTCAGCATCAGTGAATGAAGAGGGCTGAATGTATCAGCCTGAGATGTAGAATGGTGAAATCTGTCTGCATCTACATTTCTCTTCAATGGCCCTGCAGATGTTGCGGATATCTTTCGTTAAATAGAAGAACTCCTTTTTTGGTTCCTCCACTCACTGAACACGTCTGGGAACAGCTTGCTTTCGACACGGAAAAGCCATCCATTTAAAGCTACACATATAAAGGAAAGACTCGACATGCATAAATCCTGTGTACTGACATCGTGTATGTAAAGGCCATACGTGTTTTTGATAAACGGCACCATCAACTCGGAAGCTAAGCCAAGCTCAAATTGCTGTATCTGGCGTTCCCTTTCATTGGGGGATTGTAATACCTTGGCGGATGTTTCGCCCAAGACGGTGGTCTGCCCAAATCCAAGAAGTCTTGGGCGTTTCTTTCGACCCTTGCGGCCGCATCCTCGTCTTCCGAACGCCTGACTGACTAACAGGGCATGAGAAAAGCTGAGGATACTCTGGACGAGGTACAGTGAAAATGTTAACTCACTGACGATTGCATTTCGTTGTGCACAACCGTCTCAGTCCTCCTACACGCCATTCAGTTTCCAAATACGTGTGTTCAGTAAAAGTCATCAGCAATAAAATCTGGTAAATCAAACATTACTGATGTCATTACAATCACTAAATACCACAAAAACACGTATCATGATACATAATCCCCAGTGCTGTAACTTTACATTATAGCATATACAGTGATCTTTACCCACTGCTGTACAGTATTTCAAAACGCAATATCTTTCTATACTCTTTTACTCGGGAGCAAAAGGACAAAACAGTGAATCCTGATACATACACCGTGATGAAAACGAAACATGAATTTCATTTATGCCATCTACCAGATGAAACCGGAAGGTGGCAGAGAACTTCATGGTTACTCGAGTCCACAAGACAACAGGAAAACCCCATATGACCCCCAAGAACCAACGTGTACCAAGAGAGACGCATGTCCAACATCAAACACGTGTCCATCATCATCAAGACGTGTGGCCTGTGACCAGTTCTACGAGAACATCTATAACGTGTGTCTGTTCACGTTTGTTCGCGCTGGATCGACAAGAAAAATCCGGCTTCTTCAACAACATTTTCGGGAGGTTACCTGTTCAGCTGGACGCTCGCTCTTTTAACTCTTCTGTTTGCCACGATGCGGCCAAGTCTTAAATTCTGGACAGAATGGGTCTGAGAAGTTGATGTACAATGATAATCCTCAAAGCCTACGCCAGACGACATCTTCGAACTAGCTTCAACAGTCTAGATAAGGGCCAAAGACCATGACGCAACACACTCTGATTCTTCGTAACTCCTCTTACCAAAGCAATGAGTGAACGTACAATGGGAGTGCCTAACTGGAGAGGACCTAACTGGAGAGGAGGCTACTATACACAGCTCCCGTAGCGTCGAGGCCAGGAGACGGTTCAGCACGCCAGAACGATCCTTGGGCATGATCTCAGACAGCCTGGCCTCAAAAGTCATCCTTAAGAGTTAGGGTAAAGGCCATCTGAGCATACTCGGAGGTCATCGTAAAGTCGCACTCAAGCGTCGTACCGTCATTCTCAAGGAGCTGTCAATAACCAGTGCTACAACAAGTATATGAAGTAGCCTGGAGCACAACAAGAGTGTGTGTGGCTCACGACGTACCCACTGTTGTCAGATTACAGCACAACAACGAATCCCTCCCTCCCACGGTGCTGCAGGCTACCAACACACGGCACAACACGTGATGCTCCTTGTGTTACGAGCTCAGAGCGGAAGCACACCGTATCCTACCTCTGAATGAAGAAACTGCCATCATTCCACAGTCGGTGACCAAAAGGTACAGAGACATAGCGAAGATCGTAAAGACCACCTGAAAAGGCTGGTGTCGTCTTCAAACATCCACCTAATGTGTGGTGTGTGTGTGTGTGTGTGTGTGTGTGTGTGTGTGTGTGTGTGTGTGTGTGTGTGTGTGTGTGTGTCCCTGGCACTGGCCCTTAACATACCGACTGCTATCTCTCTCTCTCTCTCTGCACAGCATTCATGGCCGACCGACCGACGGAACGGCTTATGTGTCGTAGCGGCCGCCGCTGCTCACGTGAATCGGAACATCGCAAAGTGGACCACGAACACCAACATCAGGAGATGGAGAGGAAAAAAAAAATTAAGGGTAGAACACAATGTTGCCCTCGCTGGACACACCACCGGCGGAGGAAAGGTACGACATTGTGTTACGTGTCCTGGACACAAGAAAACAAAGAAAAAAAAAAGGTTGTGTTACTTGCGACTTGAACAAATAAGCCAACAAGGACAAAAACAAGAGTTTCCCCGAGTCTGGAAACGTGTGTTTGGAAGGAATGTGCACGCGTTACCGACGACCAGCCAATCATAACTGGGGTAAAACAGGGTTACAACACACAGCTTTGCCCGTGGCATAACACACCCCCAAGGTGTCAATTGCACTGATGGACGGGCAGCAACGACGCCGGACAGACCCAAAAGGACGGAAGAGACTGCGAGTTAATTCACGCTTGTAAGTGTCATCAGTCGGCAAAATACAACCCTGTTACATTTGCCGTGAACGACATGACTTGGGTGGCTAATACAGTAGTGTGTCACACGAGGGCCGGAAGCACCACACCGCAGTGTATGGAAGGTAGTATAAAGTGCTCCACCTCTCCTGGGAAGAAAGTCTAAACCTGACAGGACGTACGTACGAGACAAGAGTTAGCTGTGCTGGGACCATCACCATGACGAGACCAGGGTAAAACTGAGAGTGTGTCGCCTTTGTGTCTTGAGAGACGTGTATTCACTGGTCGCTGAGAGATAAGATAGGTTTGCTTGCTGCTGGGAGAGAGGATATGTTTACTTGCTACTGGGAGAGAATGAATATCTACCTGCTACTGGGAGAGAGCATATATCTACTTGCTGCTGGGAGATAAGACTCATGCACTTGCTACTGGGAGAAAAGATATTAACGTGTTACAAGAGAGAGGATAGTGTTACACTGGAGGAGGACAGTGCTACACAGGAGAGGACACTGTTACAGAGGAGGGGACAGTGTTACACTGGAGGAGGACAGTGTTACACAGGAGAGGACACTGTTACAGAGGAGGGGACAGTGTTACACTGGAGGAGGACAGTGTTACACAGGAGAGGACACTTTTACAGAGGAGAGAAGATGCACTGACTTGATGACTGCGATAAGAAATACTTCTTTCTTTAATGAGAGAGAGAGAGAGAGAGAGAGAGAGAGAGAGAGAGAGAGAGAGAGAGAGAGAGAGAGAGAGACATACTAGCTGCCTGGGGGAAGTGCACAGCAACAGGGAGCATTGTAAGTGCGGGGTCTCAGCGGAGGGCGGTAGCACCACCCCCGTAATCACCTCCCCACAACCTACACCCCCGTAATCAAGCCGGGACCAGCGATACACTGGAGGCGGTGACAACGCGAGCAGGATGCACGAAGCCGGTAATTTCCTTAAGTTGTTTATGTAGAAAAGTGTAGGCTCTAGCGCCTACAGGCGGCGTTTACCTGTGGTGGATGGAAACCCTAAGGTGTGTGGGTGGAGGTGGTGGTGTTCGCCTGGTGTGAGCTAGAGCGATGAACCGGGTGGTTATCACTGGTGAACTCGTCACCCCAGCCATAACTAGGCTTACGCCGGGGTGGGGGGCAACTGTGGTACTCTCCCACTTTTCAGGGTCTTCTTAAGTAGTAGTAGTAGTAGTAATGATAATAATAATAATAATAATAATAATAGTAATAATAATAATAATAATAATAATAATAATAATAATAATATCATTAATAACTCCTTCACCCTTCCCCATATTTGGAAAGGAATGATACGAGAAGGAAGGATTTCCACCCCCATCCCACCCCATTTATTCACCTCTTAAGTCACCCGCACGCCAGAAAAACCATCTGGGATGTTCCCGCAGCGCTCAGGAAACCAGCCACGTCCAACGAACGGAACCACAGCTCAAAAAGTGAGTTGATGTAGCGTCTATGTATTGAGAAGGTAAGACTAGTAAGGAGTACCCGCGGGGTGGATGCTTGGACCACCTCCCCTTCCTCCTACCTCCTCATATCATTACCATCATCAGTATCCAAAACCTATTGAGACTCTGATCCACCCAAGTCAACCGAGAATATCCCGCTCTCACCCACACAACAC
This sequence comes from Panulirus ornatus, assembly GCF_036320965.1. Lineage (NCBI taxonomy): Eukaryota > Metazoa > Arthropoda > Malacostraca > Decapoda > Palinuridae > Panulirus > Panulirus ornatus. The sequence continues at coordinate 7,710,102 of NC_092259.1, read as the reverse complement.
GGCTTGAGACCACAATCACTGGACAACCACAATGCACACGACACAAGTGTACAGTATGCCTTCAGCCGGCGCAACACGACGACCCTCCCGCGCAATACTGGTGGCAGAAGACATCAACAAAGCATCTGACACAGTTCCCCGACATCCTAAGATGATACTGGACATCTTCCTCCCCACACAAACTATGATGAGCCAACTTCAACTGGCCAAGCCTGTGTCATTCACTGAAGCTACACCTCCAAGCTTTAGGCAGGAGTCCTACCCAAGGAGCAGTCCTGTCTTCAGCACCTGTTCAGTCTTTACCACGGCAGTTTTACAGACGCCAGTGTCGGCCGGGTCTGTGTATCACAATCTTCATGATGTACTGCCCTCGCTGCCGAACAACACGACCAATACGCGTCATTCACAACAAGGGAGTGTTGTTGTGATCAGCCGACTGATGCTGCCTGCGAAGAGATGTAAAAATACCTGAGCATTACGTGCAATACACAGCAGTCGACGCCTCGATGCGTCTACTGGGGTGTAATGTGGGGAAACAACCGGCTCTGCACTGTGACTGTTCCATTAAGAGCATGAGTAGACTGTATCACACAAAAGACAACCCCCCACCCACCCCACCGCGGGAATACACCGCATACCATCTTTCACAAATACATGACAATCATCCAGCTAACAGCCGCCACAAAAGAGGATCATCGGATGTTTGTAAATTTCCGGCGTAAATATCGTAATTACAGTTCATAATTCTCCCGCGCATGTAATGAAGCGTTTCCTCGCGCGTCCCAAGTCTACTGTGCCATGAAAACTTCCCCCCCCAGAGGTTTCGCTCGACGCAAAATAAATACCTCACTGTCCAACACAGACACCGAGGCCTCGACCTGCTTCCCTCCCCACCATTAACCAGCCTCACCTTGCTGGGAAGAGAAAGAGTCCCCTCACAGAGCCACCGTCCCCACGCTGCTGAGCCTGTGCTACTCCTCTGAGGACCTAGACTGCTGCTCATCTCTGGCGTAATCATGACATCCAAACGTAATCGTGAACTGACTCACAACACCAAGAATACACTACACGTCGTTTGGGTTACGATCACAAACCCTCTGGAATCACAGGATCGATGATTTCTCAGCGAAAACACGAAGCTTTCATGCCTATCAACGTCCAAAACTTATCTTTTCTCGATACATAATGCACTAACCCGCGAAAAATTTTTCGTTCCATGCACCAAATTCGCTCCATACACCGACGACCTCCTGCATGTTGCAACCGACTGAGCCAAGACATGTCACAAAGTTCCTCATTCAAAATGTTCAGAAAAAGTTGATCACCTTCCATGAGAACACCTGATGGAACGTTTCAAAACGTCCTTTGTCTCATCATTGCCTATGACTAATATCACTTCAGGAATATCCCTCTCATCCTCGCTGCTTCAGCCTTGCCAAACAAGCCTGAAACGAGACACACAGCTTACTGAATAATACTCTAAGTGACACAGCAAAAACACTGAAATTTATTCATTTGTCTGCTCCTCCTCCCTTAAACTAAGCACATACTAGTGTTGCAAGGTTCCTGAAAGAGGAATAAAAATATACATACTTCCTGTGGCACACCGCAAGCCTCCCCCCCCCCCCCTCGCAACTGGGGCTGCCACAGCAATCATCACCCACCTCAACTACTTCATGTCCTCCCTTATTAATTTTCGAATCAAAAACCCACACCAGACTTTGCTAGAATGGTCCATTACTAACAGGCAATCTCTATGTATTGAAAAATACCAAGCTTTCACGAAAGGCAAAGCATACAGGGATGCTGTTAATGCTAGCTGAGCCATAAACGACCAACTGAAATTCCAGAATTAGATATCAGATTTACTTTACCATTTTCAAAATGCGTTTCTTTTTTATCATTTCTAAGTGACGTTAGGGGAAAGGCGAAATATAGCCGATACTATGCAACATTCTTATGGCCAAATCAAGTTACTATTTGAGCAAAGAAGACAATCAACTCCCAGAAGTGACGGTAAGGAACACAAGAAACACTTCTACCTGCGTGACCTGAGAATTTACCAAGCTTTCACAGGACGACTCTACAGTGGTCTGAGACGAGGGGTAGCGTGAGCTGAGAGCAAAGGGGACCTCCCCAAGTTCTCCATCATAACTTTGACCTGTGCTCATACGTGTTATTGCCTTCAAGACAGAGCATAGTAATGATGCAGTCATGACTATGGTGACTACAAATACTGCTGGGTGTGCTATGGAAGGTTGACGATTCTACTGTGGAAATTTTGCCTGGCCATACGCTTTTCACAACAGGGATACGTTCGTATCAAGTGGAAAGACAACTGGGAAGTTGGCTCTGTTGTAAACTCTGGCAAGCGATATAAACCCAGTGTCTCAAACTGGCATCCACTGCAAACTATGGCTTGTCGCAAGCCAGAACTACTAGAAAAGCCTGCCGTGTCGTAAGTGAGGTGTCACCACCTGCAAAAAAAAAAAAAAATACAATGGTGTGTCTTTCAGCACCGCTAGCAAAGCCTTACCAGACCGAAGCGAGGCGTCAACAACACCTGCAGACAACGGGGCGTCACAAGCCAGATGACAGAGGCTGTTTGAGCGGGGGTGAAACTCTCCCACTGTGCAGCGAGGTGACACAACCTGATCATTCCAGAGCCCCTTCCCCCTTCGTCAGCCGTCGTCGCCACAGCAGAGCTTTACCGTGGGGCAGTAATAACCTCCCTCACGGCTCAAGGCGAGGAGGACGGACGGACGGAGGGAGGGTGGTGGTCCTCCCTTGCCATCAGAGTCCTCTAGCTTCACATGCAGAATGACTAGCCAACATGGACAGGAAACCCTCCTTCCGCTCTACCCGTAGCCTCGAGGTGAAGTCACACCAGAAGGATCTGATGATGGTCATAAAATGCTTTGTGAATATCTGTCATCTGACCCCAGACAAAAAGAAAGAGAAAAATGGGTGCCTTATTTTCCTTAACCACTCAACCACGTCGTTACGATGATTCTAGAGCATGACGGTGCGACCCTACGATATGGTGAGCTGGCCTTGAACCTGACCCACCTCCCTCTTAAGGGTCAGGTCAAAGGCCATCAGAACGACAAAACCCACCGTATCCTCAGCAGGGGTATAAGAAATAGGGACACTACGATAGCAAACCTCCAAGTTAGTTAACAGCCTCACGAAGACGGATGATGCTGAGCAACTCCATAAAAAAAAATAGAAAAAAAAACAGACATGAAAAACTTTTTTTTATGAGACAACCCCACAATGAAAAAAAAAAATCACACACACACACACACACACACACACACACACACACACACACACGAACGAATCCCTAAAAAGGTCAAAACCAAAATATGTTCGACCTATGATTCCCCCCACAAAAAACCCTCATAACTACCACTAACATCCAATTAAAATCTGATGCTAGGCTTCTACGTTTAGAAACTGATGAAAAAAGGCCCATCTTTGAAGAGTTAGAAAATGGCTTCACCATCATGACCTCCACCCACAAGAACCCACTAAACTAAGACCAATTCGAGGAGGAAACAGACTTAAATCTCTGGAGTACATCATCTGTAGGACGCTAACACACTCGATAGGGACAGAAACTAACCAGAGGTTCATGTGAGAAACCAACCAGAGGTTCATGTGAGAAACCAACCAAAGGTTCATGTGAGAAACTAACCAGAGGTTCATGTGAGAAACCAACCAGAGGTTCATGTGAGAAACTAACCAGAGGTTCATGTGAGAAACCGACCAAAGGTTCATGTGAGAAACCAAACAGAGGTTCATGTGAGTCTGCATCGCTCACCTGGCTACAACCGCCCAGCCCATTTGAGGTGGTCGAACGTGGCACGAATTCTTAAGTTCTGAGGACCTGTGGTGGCCACTCTTGAGACGTCAGATGACCACGAAATGAGTACATTGATAAGTAGGACCATCTGTTAATCTTCTCTCTAGTTTACTAGGAGAATTCATTAATTTTTTTTTCAACTTTCAGCCATACATGAGACCATTCTGCTCTTGCTGGCCATACCTGGATGTCAGATCGCCACTGAATGGGGAGGCATAATAGACAACCATCAATCATAAATCTTCTATTCAATCAGCTCTGTGGTATCCAACGAGAAAACTTTCATCCGGAAAACAAAAAGGTCCTGTAGTGGCCATGTTAGACCGCCATAAAGCTAAGGTACTCATCAAGGGACAATTTACATGTTATCATTGGTAAAATTTCAGTTCAACATTTTCACACAGAGCAAGACGAAAGGCGTTGAATGACGCCAACAGCCCGCAAAGTGAGACAAGGCACACACACACACACACACACACACACACACTAAGAAAGAAGAAAAAAGTGTGCATGACATCATATCCATGAGTGATGTAACAAGTATAAGTACACGGTTGGTTTGAATAAAGAAAAAAAAGAAAAAGAAAGGGGAAGTGTAATCACGGAAGGTTTTCCAAGGACTCTCTCTCTCTCTCTCTCTCTCTCTCTCTCTCTCTCTCTCTCTCTCTCTCTCTCTCTCTCCAGAACAACCAATCCACCGGCGTGCCACAGGAAGTGAGAGTGGAACTACCGCGTTGCTCAACGCGAGGTGATGATGGTATGGTCTTAATCAACGAGGAGCTCTTTCGTTGACCATTTATATATGTAACACATTATTACTCAAGCTTGAGAGGAAGCCACAGTAAGTATCACTTCCTGGAATGGCTTCATTTATTCTTTTATAGTCAAACCACGATCCCCTCTCCCAAGGAGAGAGAGAGAGAGAGAGAGAGAGAGAGAGAGAGAGAGAGAGAGAGAGAGAGAGAGAGAGAGAGAGAGAGAGAGAGAGAGAGAGAGAATCATCATGGCAGCCCGAGGCTGCGCTACACTCAGTAGCAGGGACAGGATGGACCCCCCCCTTTTGAAGACACGAGCTGTCTCAAGAGGCAGACGAGTCTGTCTCGTCAACTGACGACGAGGATACAGGTCTTCAAAAAGGTGGCCTTCCCACTCGCGGCGGTGCTTCCCCAAGCAGGCGGAGTCTGGTAACACCTCATGTGTTGAGAGAGAGAGAGAAGAGAGAGAGAGAGAGAGAGAGAGAGAGAGAGAGAGAGAGAGAGAATTTTTTTCCTGGCGTGCCTGCACTGTGCTGGGTTGAGGAGGGAGTGGGGTGGTTCCCGTTATCCCCCATCCCTCCCTCCCTCTCCTGGCGCGCCATCGTCGTCTGCTCTGCGGCCTCAAGCAGGCATGCAAACCTGTCCGGGTTTATCATGCATTCTTCCTCCGGATGCTCTCATTTTAGCCGCATTTACCATTACCGCTCCCTCCGCCTCCGAACGGATGAGAGACAGCCAGGTGTGTGTGTGTGTGTGCTGAGAGAGAGAGAGAGAGAGAGAGAGAGAGAGAGAGAGAGAGAGAGAGAGAGAGAGAGAGAGAGAGAGAGAGAGAGAGAGTTTACATGAGAAAGACAGACAACAGGAGGCCAGGCCTGATTGGCCCACGAATGAGTCGTCTGAAAAAAAAAATGACAAGAAAACTCTAATTCCACCCAGCTTTTTTTAAAGAGTAGAGAGAGAGAGAGAGAGAGAGAGAGAGAGAGAGAGAGAGAGAGAGAGAGAGAGAGAGAGAGAGAGAGAGAGAGAGAGAGCTAAGCTAAGCTACGGCAGCGTTCCCTTCCCATCACCCGCTAGGGCATCTTAACGACACAGTTGGTCCTCTTCGAGACCGTCCCCTCAGCGATGGAGCAAGCAAGACACCTTCGGCCACGAAGTCCCTGGTCCTCCTACCGCCTCATTTCCCCGGGCAGGTGGTGGCGGAGGGAGGGAGGGAGGGAAAGCATAAGTCTATACCTGGCCTCCTTTGCATCAAGCTCACCACCACTGCTTTGCCCAGACGGGCAGGTGGACATTTGCCCTTGGGAATCACGCTGCTGGACCTCAAACCTCGCGTAATACTGATTACGTATCCTATCTGCATATGATTTGCATCCTTGGTAAAACTCCCATCCACCCAAATTTGAAATGCCACGACGGTAGCATGACCTGGCGAGCAAACTGCGTAATTTGGGTACACAAGGTCGTAACGACCTTAGACGGAATAACGACAGTTAGACACTGGAACCTGATTAACCCCACCTAATGATAACAAAAAGTCCGTGTTAAAATGCCTTGTTGGGCACGGGGTGTCATTTCATGGCGTCGAATTCTAACATGATCTCAGTCCACATGCCGGATCGCAGTCCCTCTCCAGCATTCCCACGAGACATGAATGATGTCGTAAACCATCCTCCAACTACCTATAATGTATACAGCCCAGTGACACCTGCATGACGAAGACAATTGGTCCGCCTGTTTCACCTAAATCGTCCGTCTCTAACTAATGCTGTGTTGCAGATATCCCACGGGCACATTATGCATAGGAAATGGCCAGAGGATCATGCACAAGGATGCCTATTAAACTATTTTTTGAATCAGACTTCCTCAATGGACAATGGTTATATACGGTGTGGGAGGGTGTGTGTGTGTGTCACCTGGCGCATACGCCTCTCACATCGAACTACGTAGTCGAGGTGGCTAATGGGCCTCAGACATGACTTTCCCCGGGACGGCTCCCTCCTCCCGCTGGTCAACTCAGTGCCAGACAGAACGGGTTGGCTTGCGACATCTGTGACCCATCTTGGGGGGAGATGGGGGGTATATGAGGTCAGGCGCGGCCATCTTGTCGACGTCCAGGGGGATGGGTCACGACATGGCCGCCCGCAGTGCCACACGGAGGAGGAGGAGGAGGAGGAGGGAGGCAGCGGCGGCGGTGGCACTCAGGGGGAGGAGGAGGCACACACACACACACACACGGCCCTGGGCCGATGGTCACCAACCATCGATCGGCTGAAGGAACAGATCATCTCCGATCATCCGTTTGTGACGACCGGTAATCACTCACGCACCCGCACGGACCTACGTTTACCTTCGCCTTTATTGCGGCATGACATCCAAGCCTGAGCCTTGTAATCAACACAACTGTCCCCCATGTCTGACAAGTTCCTCCTCCCCCATCCCAGACCATTTTCTCAATCTTATTCTTTCCCCAACTCTTCACAATCTTTCGCTTTACGTGACGAATATTACTCTGTTCCACTGTAACATCTACCTCGCCAGTATTTTTCCCGAGGAAAAAAAGGTGAGAAATTCGTAATAAAAATATTTCCTTTATGATCACAACATGCGGTCACTAAAATTAAGTGCAATACACTAATGCATTTCTGCTACGACAGCCTTGTATACTATCTACATCTCAAAGATACTCTAATACTAACTTTCATCACTTTAGCACCAGCAAAATCCCACTGAGGCAAAATACAGTGATTTAAGATAAAGCATATTCAAACTTTCCCTAAAACTCTCCCTACAGGATATGATCATGTCACCAAAAATCATCACAGTGTAAAAAATTGTGCAGGCGATGGGAAAGGCAAATGAGGAGACCCCCCCAACCAATGCAGTAGGCCACACAACCTGCAGGCACGACCGTGTCCCACAGATGCACGCCCAGTGCCACCACGACAACAGTGGGTGGTGAGGGAGGTATACTGCCCCTCCCGCTGGCACAGAGATGTCTTTTACTCCCTCCTCTCAAAGACAAAAAGAAAATAAATAAAGCGGGCTGTTGGTTATCGGGAACACAGAAAGTGAAGTGAGGGGTAAAGAAAAGGCTAGGGAGGATACTGGAATTTTTGAAGGGCGCTTCACACATTTAACTGTGGGTGATGAGTGTGTAAAAGGACGGAATAAAGAGAGTGACACCAGATGTGTGTGCGTGTGTGTGGGTGCGTGTGTGTGTTGTGTGTGTGTGTGTGTGTGTGTGTGGTGTGTGTGTGTCTAGGGAAAGACCAAAGGTGAGGCTGGGAGGCACAGGAGAGGGAGTGTGTAGACAAGTGGTGCAATATAGATGAATGTGTGCCTTCAAGACGAGACGGGCTCAAAAACTGGAGGGAGGTCGAAGGAATGTATATACACAATACTCGCCAGATAATTTGTGGGTTTTAGTTCGAGACTTTAAGAATTCTTTTTTTCTTTTTCTTCTTCCACAAAAACAAAATAACGATGTTCTCTGTGCACTTCCAAACGTCTTGAAGTTTGGTAGGCATTCAGTGTGCAAGCCACCCGAGTGAAAATAACATACGTGTACTATGCTCCTAAATCTTAAAACAAATAAATACACAATCCACATATATCGGGAAAAAAATCATTCATGTACTCTTTACTATAAACCATTCATGCATACTTTACTATCTCCCTCACACATATAAAAAATATTCAAAAATAAATATTACAAACAGCAGAATATTATTAGAAAATAAGTTACTTGGCTGATAATAACCCTACGGTAATATTAGTTAATATTTACCTTTTTTTCTTATTTTAAGATGAACAATTGATTAATTTTTTGGTATAGATAACGCCCTTGAACCTTAAAGCTTTTTTCAGTATGAAAAACATATGTAAAAACTTAAAACTAAATACAAAGAAAATGACATATTTTGACTTCCTTTCCGTAGAAGGTCATCAATCTAGTTACACAACTGTCCACAATTTCTTTTTAAGACTTCTCCTTCTTTCGCTGCCCATCATACAACGTACAGCCACGCTGAGGCAACGTCTTGATGGGGAGCACTATACTTAAACTGTGTGTTCCATGTGGTGTATGCCTTACTCCTCATATTATAATGTATCATCATTTGATTTTACATGTACTATAGACCTGATATACGTCTTTCATGAAGAAGAACACCTTCTTTCTTAATCTTCTTATGAACCCCAATATATATATATATATATATATATATATATATATATATATATATATATATATATATATATATATATATATATATATATATATATATATATATAATATCAAAAGTACTAGAGTAAGATACTGCAATTAGTTCGGGTCATCCAATCACGCAAAATACAAGTTGCAGTGAAGAAATGAAGAGACCAGAGCACATCAAGAAAATCAGGAGAAGCCACTAGGGAGGACTGGAAAACGGGAAGTCTTCAGACGAAGCTGAAATCTCAACTAAAACTCTGGAAAGCTTTAGGGTAAATATCTCTGGCCTGGATACAACGTTTATCCCATCACAGCAAACTGGAACGGATTCCAGATGAGTGGGGAAACATTATGGTCGCCGTATGTACAAGAATATTCTTAGAAGACTACGAGTTTAGAATATAATTAGAAGACCGTCTGTGGAAACTGGTGACATTCGACAGGAGGAAGAGAAAAGGCAGATCTGAATTCTGCACTGGTAGCAGGTCCTGTGAGACGCTGGCAGTGTAATGAGGCGAAAACACACACACTGTGCTTTTATCATTTTGTGAGAAAAGCTGGGAGTGGAATGAGGGGAAAATATGTTCCTGTCGCTGTAAATTCAGACTTCTAAAGAATATATTTCGCACAGCACCCAAACAGTAGCTGTGTGGAAACACTAGTATACAGAATATAATGTTTATCAAACACTCATGCGAGCAAATGAGAGGCAATTTTGGGAACTGTGAGTATACTGAAAGTACAGGGGAAAAGAAATCAATTATTTCACTGTTCGAACCAAGTAACATGGAGAGAGAGAGAGAGAGAGAGAGAGAGAGAGAGAGAGAGAGAGAGAGAGAGAGAGAGAGAGAGAGAGAGAGAGAGAGAGAGAGAGAGAGAGAATACTAGTTTTCTGGATGCAAATCGAATCCCGCAGGCTAACGGAAGGAAAATAAGCCAAAAAGGAAACTCTGTGGTCCGGTGTCCTCCTCTCGAAATGACCCATCTCAGCGTTACCTGGGTTCCTCACGACCTCCAGTTGACCAGCTGGCCTCAAGCTTTACATACATGGCAGTGGAGTGAGAAGGAGCACGACTCAGTCTGAGCTGTTGAAGCTTAGAATATCCTCACGGCTTCGTCGGACTTCTCGTATATCCTTACCCGCTGCTGAAGGACACGACCATCTCTCGCCAAGGGAAAAGTTAACGCGATATTAATCAATTTTAAGATCATTCTTGAAATACGGCTACGAATATTCAGGCCACGGTTATTCAAAACGATAATTCCAGCTTCCGACCAGCAGAGGTGAAAATTCCCTAGACTGGATGCACGAACTTATACATGGCTGGATGGGCATCGGGATGAAGATAAACATAAGGTAAATTGTAGGAGGACCAGATATTCCTATCTACCGTAAACAAAAACCGTAGAAAAAAAAAAATAACTAAGATGGTACACCCATATTTACAGGACGCAGCCTGAAGACACATAAAAAAAAAAATTTATAACTGGATACTAATAAGTATGTGTGGCTGAGAATGCGATGGGAGCAAAACTTCGACGAGGGCGTGATGAAAGAAGAATAAAAAAACAGAAGAGGTTCAGTCGTGCCAGAGATGGTGGGTGGGTGGATACCCAGGTTTGGCTCCACGAGTACGCGCTGGCTAGCATGGTGGGGAGAAAAAGTATGTGGTAGTAAGGCAAGGAAGGCGACCGAGGGAATCAATGTGCCTCCCTGACGTCGGGCGAGTTTCTCTCTCTCTCTTCTCTCTCTCTCTCTCTCTCTCTCTCTCTCTCTCTCTCTCTCTCTCTCTCTCTCTCTCTCTCAAAATCAAATGAGGTATTTTTTTGGTCTCGTGGGGTTGTACGGATCTCTGTCCACTTTTTCAACAAAAAATAAAAAAAAAAAATAAAAATCAATTAAAAGTACCTTTATTTCTTTCCCTTCTTTTTTGAAGATTTTATACGATAATGCTGTAAGGATTTTAGTCACTGTCTTAAGGGGCAACCGTCATGAAAATACGTCTTTTTCACTAAAGTTTTTTCATCAATGAAGTAACTTAAAAACTGGCTTGGGATACTCTGTACACAGACAATACTATCCAGTAAGGAAACCTGAAGGGAATTCTTGACGAAACGAGACTTTAGGTGGCGATCATCCACATTCTAAGGTATATATACAGTAAAGGTTACCCCTGGTACATAATTCATATGGACGGGAGGTAACATGTTAAGAATTATAGGGCAATGTGGGTTTATCTCTGGTACATAATTCATAAGGACGGGAGGTAACATGTTAAGAATTATAGGGCAATGTGGGTTTATCTCTGGTACATAATTCATAAGGACGGGAGGTAACATGTTAAGAATTATAGGGCAATGTGGGTTTATCTCTGGTATATAATTCACAACGGAAGTAATATATTAAGAATTATAAGGCAATGCGGGTTTATCTCTGGTATATAATTCATAACGGAGATAATATATCAAGAATCATAAGGCAATGTGGGTTTATCTCTGGTATATGATTCGCAACGGAGGTAATGTATCAAGAATTATATGGTTAAGATGAAAAATCCTCCACTCTGAACTTCCCTATTTCTCTACATGTTTCTCTTCAATATTAACAAGTACTTTGATATTTACATTACGGCATATATGTGTTCTTTCTTTACCTTTCATTAATACCACAGATCTACGGCGGAGACCCCCCGCAAAATGAGACAAATCCCACAGGCTATAATTCCCAATATTACTAGCCATCACAGAAGGAACATGCATCTGCATGGCTCCCACAATTTACGGTGTTTACCAACAGAACGCTGCAGCGCACAGGAGTAGAGATAGATAGATAGATATATATATATATATATATATATATATATAGAGAGAGAGAGAGAGAGAGAGAGAGAGAGAGAGAGAGAGAGAGAGAGAGAGAGAGAGAGAGAGAGAGAGAGAGAGAGAGAGAGAGAGAGAGGCCGGAGCGCAGCCAAGGATGCACATCCTTCCTCACTATGCATCGATCACCCTCCAGAACACCGCAACGCCAGGAGAAATGTGTGTTGTAGGCAAGCGCTGTTGTCATTCTGTACGATCACAACGTACCAAAGGCTTCCAAGGCCTCTTTCCTTTGTTCGACACGGCAAGCCTGGTAAGGAATGGGTACACGGCCTTCTGGAAAGGTCCCAGGCAGCTCTTGAGACAAAGAATGTATCAGAATGTCGGCAAATACCAAACTGTTGTATCAGATAAACAAGACTTTCAAGTTCTTTGACTACATGAGTGAACATCTGAAATCGCTCCTCCAGCTAATACCATAGACTCCAATGAAACAAAACCTCATAGGTGATCTACGAGAAGACATGTGGTATTCCACAGACGTGGAAAGACACCCAAAAGGGTATAATGGACACCTCAAAGTCGAGTGTCTCTTTTGTGTCTACTTGGGTTCCTAGAAGGATGACTCCCGGCCATCGTATGCTCTGCACAAGTCACAACGTTCTGGTGAACCACATATGGACTTCTGGTCTTCCCCCTGACACTTGGTTATAAAGTACCTAAGGCAGGTCGCTTCGATCAGTAACGCCGCCCTCAGCAGCGATATCACACCCGCCGTCGTGTCGCATCATTTACGACACTACCTACAGACGACTGGAGGCTGGTTGTGAGTGACAATTTGCCACATTCCATTGACGAGGTGCTTGAGATATGTAGAACAAGCATGATTCGCCATGTATGCCCGCCACCACACATTACCAGGTGTTTTTGTAGCTGCCAGACACAGAAGAGTGTGGAAGTGTGGATCCATTAAGAAGGCATGGCGTTGGGAACTCGCCGAGTGGAAGAGAGGACTGGGAGTAGCATACACAACTCTGCCAAAGCAGCACCATCTTCAGTGTGTGCCAGTCAGTAATTCACACCTTTGCCAAAGTATCACTTTGTACCGTATGTATTAGACAGTTTGGGATAGGCTGTCTATCTCATAAAAGCCACATTCAAAGAATGTGGCACTTTCTTCTGATTCTCAAAGCACACAGGTGTACCAAAAGGCTGCTGCTACCACTGGCAAACATGTCTCTGAAATGGGGATTGATCATCTATAGGAGGACACGAGAAGCTGTTTATTCTTAACTCCAAGAAAAAAAAATAAGACAGAGAATCCTGGAACAGCCAGTTCAAAGTTTTAAGAAAAAAAAGAGGATATTCATCTTGTGGTAGCACATCGAAACAACCTATTGCAAAGCGTCCACAGAATAGACACATTCAAGGTTACGTCGTCAAACTGTGATGGCGTTAATGAGCCTAGCCCACTCCGTCGTACTGAGTGAAGTTGAAGACTTAGGGTAAAGATGTGGCAGACACTACGGTTATCACCACACCCGCGCCACTCAGGCCTACATGATTACGATGTCCTCGTTTGTCCTCCGGGAATGTGGTAAACTACCTATGATCACTGCGTTAAAATACTTGCCTTCGTTAAGCCTGAGGAGTCTCTAGACGGTAAAGACCCAAGTTTCAATGCTAATCAGACAACCAGAAGCACCTTATGCTTTCGACACAGGTGGCAACATTATAAAAATCTAGATGAACCAGAGATAAAAAAAAATTCCATTTGATGTCCAGAGAAAGATCTAGTAGCTTTATAATCCTTCAGAATGAAGTGTAGCGTATAAAGACAAATCAATAACCCCAACTACGGTGTTCAAGTAACGTTCTATAACTAATTTCTAATAATTTGTTCTCTTTACAAACTTCATGTTCGTTTCTACTTGGAAAAACAAGGATTCTTTTTTTGTTTCTACATGACTAGACATCAGGCAGTTGGTGTTTCCTGGTACTCCACGTCTACTTTCATACTCACATTGCATTCCCCTGGTACTCCTCGTCTACATTCCTCACTCACATTGTATTCCCCTGGTACTCCACGTCTACATTCCTCACTCACATTGTATTCCCCTGGTACTCCACGTCTACATTCCTCACTCACATTGTATTCCCTGGTACTCCTCGTCTACATTCCTCACTCACATTGTATTCCCCTGGTATTCCTCGTCTACATTCCTCACTCACATTGTATTCCATGGTATTCCTCGTCTACATTCCTCACTCACATTGTATTCCCTGGTACTCCTCGTCTACATTCCATACTCATATAACTCCAAAGTCTGGGTTAATACGAACTGCTCCGTTTCTTCTTTCCTCCTCCCTCTTAGAATCACCCACGTGTCTAAATCTCTTTTTATTACTATGACTTAATCCTAAGTAAAGTAGCGACTTGATAATAAAACAGTCCATACACAAGTGATTTGTTACGATCGAATATACCAAAATACGACCCATATATCCCAGTCTATCAATATATATATATATATATATATATATATATATATATATATATATATATGAATGAGTGTGCATTTGGTAGGGGGGGGATACCTATTTGTATAGGAAGGGTGTTTGTACATTCGTGTGGCCCCATCCATCCAACTTTACTTTGATCATAAAATCTTTTAATGTTATTCCCACCGTCTGCATCCACAGTGTCCAATCCTCTAACTACAACTCTTCAGAATCGTGATTATATTTCCCACATCTTTTGTCACCTGGTTTTCCTTTATTTTTTTTTTTGGCCTCGTTTTCTTTTTTTTGTCCTCTTGCCGACCGAGCATTTCCAGGTCTGAAGTGGTGCTTGAAATTTACCTCATCAGAATCCATCCAGAAACTTGTACGGTTGTTATCACGACTCTGGTCTTCCTCCTCTCCTCCAACTTGGGCCATTCCACGTCTGCTGTCCTCTCCCCGTAGTTCAGTTCCCTTACTTCTGGGACAATCTTTGTTGCCCGCCTCTGGAAACCTTTTCCAGGTGATCGATGTGTGCGTGTGTGTCAAGTGGGGGTGACCAAATTGATGTTGCACATCTCTGCCTCAGGTGTTCGTTGCAAACATTCTTCTGAACACTTGAACTCGGTCTTTACCTCGAGTGATTTCCCCTCCTCTTTAAAATCCTCTTCGGCTGATGCTTTGGGGTTGTTGGGCTTGGTGATAGGTCAACCCCTATGATCCTCTAAGTGGTTCGATCCTACAGAGCGCCTCCCGCAGGATGGTGGCTACAATGAGTCCTTTCTTCATTCGCTAATCCACCCGAGTTCTTGATCACCACAGGCGATGAGTTGGGCAAGGGCCTAGTGTGCTTCTGATGGACGAATGGCAACAACATTACTCTCTGAAGACTGGTTGTCTCCCTTGTTGACCAATTTACCGACAGGCGGTGCTCAGAAGCAACACCTGTGACCTGTGAGGTCAGGCGCGGCCATCTTGTCCACGTCCAGCGGGTGGGTCACGACATGGCCGCCCTCAGTGCCACACGGAGGGAGGAGGAGGAGGGAGGCGGCACTACAGAAGGCACTAGCCAACCTGTCATCACTGATCACTTACGATCATGACTCGGGCAGGCTGTTGTCAAGCGGTAGAGCCACGAGCCTCAGAGTATAACCATCGCGTGACTGGCTTACGAAATTTGATGTACGATCGATAGCGATCAATGGCCCATAATTTACACAGGTAGAGCGACTCCTTGAAAAAAAAAAAAAGAAAAGAGAAGAGAAAGGAGATGAAATTAGTGTAACACGTATGACCGAATCGATACTCTTCTTCCAGAGCTGGATTCCAGACACGTTTAATCCAATGAATAAAAACGCATGACGCTAGGACGACCAAAACACTTCAATATGTCAAGAGTCCTGTAGCGGGCACTGCATCTACATCACACAGCAAGAATAGCCAGCATCACTTAACCAAGAGGGATCTGCCAGGACTGGCGTGGATCACGGCCAGCAAACTCATTACCCAACCTAGTTCAAGCCTCCTCACCCTGAAGCAATCGAGGGCTGGGTAACTTCCAGGTGGGTTTTACTGCGATCCAGGGCATAGGCCTATCCTAAAGGCACGTGTTATCGAAGGGAAGTTGAGCCCCAGACTTGGATTGTCACGGCTTGTATGAATGAAGGTACATTACGGTGCTCGAGAGCTTGAAAGTAAGAAACACGCCAGATGGAACACACAAGAATGAGCAACGGCACACGTTCGAGAGCGTTTAAAAACATCCTTCCCCCCACCACACCCACATTGCCCTTAAGACAATTCCCCGACAAAGAGACATATGTCCCATCCTCTGAATCTGGAAGATTTATTTAACTGTCGGACTAAATTCCTGCTCAGAGAAATAGCGGCCAACACAACCCTGACAAATAACTTCAAATGATGCTACGCTGAGAATGCTTCAGGCAGACGGAGCGTCACGCCACGAAGCAAGTGATGGGCAGAGGATAGCACGAAGCCTACAACTGGGTATCATACACCAACACAGGAGGGTGACATGTCCTCCCAAATGGACATATAGGAGGAGCCTAGGGGGTTCTCGTCCTCTCGGGGGAAAAAAAAGTAGAACATTATTAACATCATTGTTGACGATGCGAAGGAAAGCCTGAGCTACTTTTCAATACAAGATTTACACATACAAAGTATTCGCGTGTATGGGAATACGTGGAGGACAATATACAGTGTATACTGAAGCTGGTAATGCAAAGGAGGGTCAAAGTACAGCAAATATACGACATACACGGAATGGGCCGGCACTGGTAATAATACAGAAGAAGCTCAGAGTACATTTGACGGTACATGAGACCAGGTTACATGATGCAGGGTACAGCACAGAGCATGGCAAGCACGAGGAGAACATCTAGTGTGGGGTATCAGCGTCACTGATCACTGATAAGTCTCGATCCCTCGGCTCCTGTGGCCTGAAATAGCTGGTCTCTGGGCACCTGACGATGCAGTTTGCCTTCATCGAGTGCAGCAGAGCAGTGCCGGGCTCATGGCATGCCTTGGGTCACAGCTTTCTGTAACTTGCCAGATAAGACCCGTGACATGAACGTGCTCTGACTGTAACCCCCATGACACTGCCTGGTACAGTCTCAGTAATTTCTATACCACACAGAAGGTGGAGCTGGAATATCTGCGGGTTTGGGCGCGCTGAGAGGGACTGGGTTTTGTCGCCGTTAAAGACAACACTAAGACGCGCTAGCCTCGCCACTAGGCTATGATGGTCCATCATTTTATGTACAGCAGGGCAATGTCAGGCATGTTGGTAAAAACCCCATCTACTCATTGAAAGAAGGAGTGCTTGAAGGATACGAGGAGCAAGCTGGACAGGTTGGTGATGGAAGACCCTATCATTTCCGAGAGGTCTGGTAATCTAGGTTGCGAGAGGCAGGTATGTGATCCGTTGGTACTGGTAACCCGCTGGGGCCATATTATCTACACACCAAGGTCTGAGTCACCTGTGGGACCGTGGTGGGCGACAGCTAGGTTACTTCACGCGAGGAGTCGGGGGTCATCAACAACCTGGTGGGGGTTATAGGAGCAGACGTTGCTTGCAAGGTTTCTGAGACACAAGGTAATGGAGGTGTGACTCTTGCGTCCTTTGATAACTTCAGTGATCAGTAGCTCACCAAGTAGAAAGAAAAGGTAGAAAGGTCCTTACAAACCCAACATATGAGTTAGAAAATCTTCCTATCGGGTTCAGAAACTACGAACATTAAATTCATTACCAATTTCTTGGCAATGAATATAACGTTAATCTTATCACACGTTAATCTGAAGGAAGTTGTCTACCACTATCCAAAGGCATAATTTTCCCCTCCTGCAAATTCAGTAAGAGCCAACGAAGTTGAGTACCTTCCACTTATGTAGTTCGTACCAGAACCCCTCGCAAGACCTCTTACCAGGAGCGACCATCGGTCTGGGGCTGTGTGTATGTATGCCTCCTCCCCTGAGTGCCGCCGCCCGCTGCCTCCCTCCTCCTCCTCCTCCGTGTGGCACTGCGGGCGGCCATGTCGTGACCCATTCCCCCTGGACGTCGACAAGATGGCCGCGCCTGACCTCCTGTACCCCCCCAGATGGGTCACAGATGTTTTGCACATCAACTCTTACGTCAGTCAACTCATCAACAAGACGACGGATCAGTCTCCCTCAGTAAAGCCGTAACCACTCAAGTTAAATGTGGTAAGCTAGGCATCTCTTAGACTCCCCATCAGCTAAGATGTCCACTTACGATCACAAGGATATGATGACGTACACACCGTTAACAGCAGACGACTCGACCGTAATGTAGTAAGGCGAGCACTTTAAACGAGAAGTGGTCGTAAGCCAAATTCTGGTTGCGACTGAGGGGACTCAAAAGGCTACGACGTAATCCTACAATGACTTTCATGGCTGTAAAGACGAACACACAAGTTTGAGAGAGATAGAGAGAGAGAGAGAGAGAGAGAGAGAGAGAGAGAGAGAGAGAGAGAGAGAGAGAGAGAGAGAGAGAGAGAGAGAGAGAGCACACAGCCAGGTTCCACTGTGAGAAGAACTGCTGATTCCAGTGACACTCTCCACCCGCTACTAGGTATTCTGTGTACCTGAACAATCCCTGTGGATGTACGCAATTCGTCAAAATATTCTACAGGCGCAAGGAGCGAACGCGTGTTAATACCTGGAACACAATGCAATTAAAAAGAAAAATATAATTCCCATTACAGAGTCAGGAAAGAAAACATAATGCCCAACAGGTGTGGCGAAACTCTCAGACGCCCACCGCAGTTCGGAGCGTGGACAAAGAAAACATAAAAGCGGTCCTCAGGAGAGAGGAGCATCACTAGCACAGCCGGCGTAACATATACATGAAGCGCCGAGCCTCGGCTTCACACGGTGTATACAGCCAAGGTTTTCTGGCCAAAACAACATGGCAGTTTTTTACCCCTCCCCGACACGGAAATACGTTCAGTATGAGTCGTTTCGGTGACCTATCCCACTGATTGTCTTAAATACTCGCAACGTTTTTGGTAAAGACGAGGACTCCAAATGGCCAAAGGGTTTGATTAGCTTAAAGACTGCATATCTTTAAAAAAAAAACAACTCATATTTGCGCTGTGAAATGAGCTACTCATAAAGCCTATGGCAGTTTAAACAACGTTCTTAAAAACATTTGATGGCGGGAGACACAACACACTGCGAAAGTCCCTGTGATTAGTTCAAGGACTGGGTTGCCCCCAAGAAATGAAGAAACACACGTGATCAATCATTCACACAGAGTTTTGATTCATCTGATGTGTTTCACATTAGGCTCCAAAACCTCACTTTTAGGTCATTGGTAGGAAGACTAAGCAATGAGGCAGAAGGCCAAATACGAAATTGGTACGGAGGGAGTTCGTAACGCTCAGTAAACATGGCCACAGTCCACCAGTACGGTAGGACGTCCTGGAACTCGTCCAGAATTTAGGAGGACATGGAAATCAGGTCTACCACCTGTGGCATATAAGACCTACTGTCTACTTCTAAATGACAGCATTTATAAGGTTCTTCAGCAGTCCCACCAAAGAAGAGTCCCTCTGGATTTCAGTCTGTGCAGATCTGGCCTGCAGCTAGTGATGTCTTAGGAACTACTCCTCTCTCCCATTTGCTACATGCCTGGAGTGAGAACGATCCAGATTAGATTACTGAGTTTTCGGAGCATGTCCAGAACTTCTTGGGTCGAAACCTTCTCTGTGACAACACTGCTTGAAGCGATGAAGTCCCATTAGACGGGCAGAGAGGGTCGACACAGGAGTGTTCCATTATACTGTGGGGAATCCGAGTGCATCAAGTTATACTGGACTCATATGATGCCTCTGGTATTGCTGTCTGGTCTGGAATATGGTATGGAGGCATCACAGGATCATTCTCTTTATTCACATCATGACACTTAAAATGAATCTTAGAACGGATGGCTGAGAGATGTAAAACGTGGTACAGCCATATGGCAAATGTTTACCTTTATGCTGTATCATTCCGTCTGGACCTTTGTATGAGGTTGTATCACACATTGTGTCGTATGCGCCACCCTAAATCTAAAATCTGTCCCTATTACCAGCCTCTGAAATAGCTAATAGTCTTGCAGGCGCTCGTAGGAATGATATTCTACGAACATTTGTGCGCCGTTGATTTTGACGTTTAATGGTTTTCATCATAACGATAAGAAAAGGAAAGTTTAAAATCTGCGAGGGGATACGACAAGCGGAAAAAAACGAGAAAAGTGTAGTTTGGACGAAGAAAGCAAGAGAGTGGGGAGCGAAAAGGTAATACCACAAAAGGAGGTAAAGGTGAGCCGACAGCAGCAGAACCAGATATAAATTAGCAGAAACAGCTGGATATTAGGATACAGAGAGAGAGAGAGAGAGAGAGAGAGAGAGAGAGAGAGAGAGAGAGAGAGAGAGAGAGAGAGAGAGAGAGAGAGAGAGAGAAATAGAGAGAGAGAGAAATAGAGAGAGAGAGAAATAGAGAGAGAGAGAGAGAGAGAGAGAGAGAGAGAGAGAGAGAGAGAGAGAGAGAGAGAGAGAGAGAGAGAGAGAGAGAGAGAGAGAGAGAGAGCACGTAAGCCGGGAAAAAAAAAAATAAAAGTCTTCGGAGCCAGGGAGCAATGTCGGCTGGAGAGGTCACAAAACATGCAGAGAGGAGCAGGAAAATGTTTCACCAGAATGAGGAAACACGGTCTGAGAATTCCGGCGGAGGCCACAGAGAGACCTCCCGTCCCACACACCCACCAAGTCCGCCTCAGAGGAAGCCCAAGTGTTCTGGAAACGCCCGGCGAGCGGCCACCTCGCACTTGAAAATCAATGGAACCCAAGACTCTGGACTTTGCTGTACGACAAAGAAGCTTCAAGAAGAAAAACTCATCTGGCATACAAGGCTGCTGCTGCTGAGGACACACAGCTGAAGCACCGGGTGCCATGAAAACCTGAAGAAATGGAATCTGGAGACAAAAAAAAATATATATGAATCTCCCAAAATAAATGACTGATACACTTCTATGCCTGAAGATATAACCACAATTTTTTTTCTTTGACTTCTGGACTTTTCTTGTCAGTCAGCTGGGAAAGGTTAGAGATGGGCAGTCTTTAAACCTCCCGAAATATGCCATGTTATCATACAGTACATTTAGTGGTGGTACCGCTACATTATCATACAGTAGATGTAGTGGTGGTGCCGCTAGGTTATCATACAGTAGATGTAGTGGTGGTACCGCTACATTATCATACAGTAGATGTAGTGGTGGTACCGCTACATTATCATACAGTAGATGTAGTAGTGGCGCCGGAAGAAAAACAGTTTTACAGTTTCATACGAACCCCTCGCTGATTTCCACTGCACTTTGCTTTGCATTCGTTATGAGCAAACGAATGAAGCATTAACCACAAAAACTTCTGTAATATTACTAAGGATCATACAAGATGATTCGAACCTTTTCTTATTCTCCAAAACTGGTATTTCTGACCCCGTTATATATCTTGGACCGTCTATGTGAAATACGACCATGTGTCTAACTTGGAAACTATAGATGAGAGTATAGGAAAAAAAAATAGTGACCTGGAGAAATTTGAATATTATCTGATCGTCTGGGACAAGAAGGTTCAATGAGGAAGTTGTGGGACGTTACAGTTATCAAATACTGACAAATGGTGGCCAGAGGCCTGGCCAACAACATACGGACCAGAGGCCTGGCCAACAACATACGGACCAGAGGTCTGGCCAACAACATATGGACCAGAGGCCTGGCCAACAACATACGGACCAGAGGTCCTGCCAACAACATATGGAACACAGGCCTGGCCAACAACATACGGACCAGAGGCCTGGCCAGCAACATATGGACCAGAGGCCTGGCCAACAACATACGGACCAGAGGCCTGGCCAGCAACATATGGACCAGAGGCCTGGCCAACAACATACGGACCAGAGGCCTGGCCAACAACATACGGACCAGAGGCCTGGCCAACAACATACGGACCAGAGGCCTGGCCAGCAACATATGGACCAGAGGCCTGGCCAACAACATATGGACCAGAGGCCTGGCCAACAACATACGGACCAGAGGCTTGGCCAACAACATATGGACCAGAGGCCTGGCCAACAACATACGGACCAGAGGCCTGGCCAACAACATACGGACCAGAGACCTGGCCGTCAACATATGGACCAGAGGCCTGGCCAACAACATACGGACCAAAGGCCTGGCCAACGACTGAGAAAACCTGAGGCTAGTTTCGAGCAGAAAAAGATGAAGGTGAAGAGAATGAGGCGAGTGGATGCCGCGATGGAAGCGACAGTCTGGAAGTCCCGAAGGCGAGATGGATCTACTAGAGGTGTGAAGGGAATAACTTAAAGGAACGTCAGATGAAGGCAAAACTACGTCATGCAAGAGCTTGGTGGAGGGGGATTCATGGGAGAGGTGAGTTACTTGGGCTAACTGGCGGTGAATGAGAAGTGAGAAGGGGTTTGGGATGACGAAAAGCGGCTGCTGTTTGAGGCCCCGTATTGTCTCCTGCGTTGTCAGATCCACTCACTGTTAAGACTGCTATCCTGGGAAGTTGGCTGTAAATGCGCTTGCTATTTTAGACATCACAATAATTTACCACATCCGTCTTCTACCATGGGAGCCATGGGAAAAAAGTTTTATATCCCTGGATATCACGGGGCTTGGCTACCACCTTACGTTCAACCTTATTAAACGCGAGACGACTGTCTTCTTCCCATCTGGTATTTGGCTATGACCATATCATCATTGGACTACGGAGGAGAGCCATTCCAGTGAGCTCTCAAGAAAAACACTGGCGTCAAATACTCTCTCTCTCTCTCTCCCTTCTGTGGGCACTATTACCCATCTACATACCTACTCAACCCTCCTACCTATCTATCTATCTGTCC
Source organism: Panulirus ornatus (assembly GCF_036320965.1). NCBI lineage: Eukaryota > Metazoa > Arthropoda > Malacostraca > Decapoda > Palinuridae > Panulirus > Panulirus ornatus. Next base: position 7,687,502 of record NC_092259.1, on the reverse strand, counting down.
CTTTTTTTTTTTTTTGCACAGACATGATCGGAGATTTGAATCCTAAGACCACTGTGAAATCATTCTTATCACTTTGAACATCATGTAGCCACGCATGGCTGTATCCAATACAAACAGACGCCTCGGCACTCTACAGATAAGAGGGCTAAGACCTCCGTAGCAAGGGTATGCCAGACTGTGCTCTGAATGGAGAAGCGTGTGGCACCACAGGACGAGTCCTTATGCTGACAGTTATCATCTGGCTGCAGCAATGATACCCAGTCCTTCATTTGAACAATCCAGCGCTACAGAATGCCTTATACTGAACAAAACTGCTATGCCTCATGGAAAGAACACTGCGTCACTGCACAAAAAAAAAAAATCGCTGATTAATCCAAAATCGACCCCTTTCACCATATATCAAGACTGCTCTTCATAATCACATACGTTTCTTGTAGTTCCTTGTACGTTTTCTCATTGTCTTAAAGAATGAAATACAGTGAGCAGCTAACGAAGGAGATCCTGTTTGGAAAGTTCAACCCATCTAAAAGAGCGGATGAATACGCTCCCTAGATTTCAGATGAGATTCCCAACAGAGTACACCTGCCTGCGTGTTGTATCTGTGTGATACGATCGTACCCTGTGGAGGGCTGCAGGAACAGCCGCCGGCCTCGGTACCCCTTGTGCGTCAGTGGTATATCTGCTCCTTCAGGGAACGTGGTAGATGACATGGGAGACCATCAGTCGCAGGAAACAATGTGAGGCAAGTGACTCGGGGCGCCCTGACATAGAACTGAGCCCGTTTCCGGAGCATCACGCAAGGAGGACTGTTACTGAAGTTGAATTTCATGGATGAATAACGAAAACTGCTTTCATATATCATAGAGAAACGTTCCTATGAGGCATATCAGACCCCAGACTAATGTGGGAAGCATCAGCCTAGTTACCTCATCCTAAGGCTGACTCAGACCCGCAGGAGACACCCTACTTGAAGCTAGGACACGAAGCTAGAGGGAGGGAGGCTACCAGCCATGGAATCACCCGCGCTGAAAGGTAGGAGGAGGAAGGGAGGCACGATGCCGTACAAGTTACCGAATGTGAATGATGAAGTAAATATATACTGAGCAGTTCTCCAAAGTCAGAATTTGCCGGGTGACGAGACGACACGACAAGAACATGGATGAAATGCAAGTTGAAGAACACTTGAAGAAATATCTCTACAGGAACAGAGTTAGAAGCAAATATTAGAAATGGTTCTACAGTAACTGAGTTAGAAGGAAATAAGATATCAGAAGTAGCTCTACAGCAATAGAGTTGTGGATCATTTAAGACACATTCTAACAGAGGAAACTGAAAATGCATACAGGACTACACATAAGCTTTAAAAGACTGTACGATGCAAATGAATGTTTAAGACGAGATTGGGTGGGCAGGCGGCCCCAACGAGTACAAGACCTCCCCTTTCCAATGTTGCTCAAACAACTCATCCACACACGAAGTCCAGAGTCAAAACAACACACACACACACACACACACACACACACACACACACACACACACACACACACACACACTGGCCCGGGAAGTCGAGAGACTCTCTATAATGACACGACACCATAAACTCTCCTGACCATCTTGTACGCCCCTGCATACAGCAGGATCGACGCCGAAAATGATTGATCAACCTAACAGACTGACGACTTGCAGCGAGTGTCCTCACCCGCCACGTAACCCAATATGTTCCTGCTGGCTCCCAGGTGTGCGTGTTTGCCGGACCGAGAATCATATACCTAGACACTAAAGGAGGTGATCAATGCTCCACTGTCATGACCACACAACTAATAACAGTGTTGAATCTGGGTTGCAGTTACTCCTCACTTGTACACGACATGATTGATATGGTCGGGAATGTGTGTATTTACCGTGAAGTCTATTCACAGACTTTAATGCTTATCTCTTTTTAAGCAGATAAAGGCTTCAAGTTTCACACATCGACAAAAACTCTGCAGTGATCTTTCTTGTTTGTCCACAAAAATAAGTAAAATACCTTGAGGTTCAGTAAGTCCGCACTCCACACGCTCACAGCTTGTATTTCTCTCTCTCTAAGAGTCTTTACGACTTATCACAGCTTCTGGTCACGATCCTAATTCAGACAAATGATTTCGACAGATGTGACACATTAGTTTTTACGTTACGCACACACACACACACACACACCCTTCCGCCATAGATTAGTTTTCCTGTGATTAAAACAAGACTACATATTCTACATCAGAGATTAAAACCTCATCTTTTAACTGGATTATTAAACCCAGACAGCAATAATACATTTACCTGTTGCTCTCTAAACCCTAACTCAGCGGTGGGGATCATCCGCGTTAACACACAAAAAAAGTAACAACATGAGAGAGCTATTGTTTCTTACAACATAGAGCTCGAGATGACATGCCATTTGTGAATGATTTTACTCCTTGCGGGCGAAATCTCCGTGAAGGCTGGGGCGACAAGGTAGGTGCGAGCCTACCAGATGAACTGGTCGTTTCCCGTTTAAACCTAACATCGTCACAGTTAACATTTCTTCACATCGAGTGATCATCGCCCTCATTTGTGGGTCCTGGGACCCGGAGTTCGTGGGATCAGCATGCTGTCAGTCTCCGTGCTTGCGGTGCTTTCAAATTCTGCTTCTGAAAATCATCGGCGAATGTCGAAGATGAAGCATTGCAATCCGAGAGAAAAAAAAAAAAGACAGCTTACAAGCTTGACTTAGCATGAATCTGTCTACATACCAACTAATGATAAAAAAAAAAAAGGTGCTAAAGACGATTACTCATTACAGATTCCCCAATCACTGACGTTTACGAGGTGTCACCGACTCGAAAATCAGCTCTGGGAACTCTGGTCAGTCAGCAGGTATATACAAAGGGCGCAGTCAAGTGCCTTTACGAGAGTGCATGGCTGTGGCACTACCTATACCCTGTCCCTCGCCTCACCCCAGATGGTCTCACGTGCAGCACCTGATCACGTATGATCGAGAATGAAGGGATCACCCTCGCGAGATAACTTCTGAACCAGCTTTCAGCACTGGTGGGTGTTGTAAGCATCGTTAGCCGGAGGGGCTGACTATAGTCTCAGCTATAGCACTATAGGCTACACACATATCCCATGAACACGGACTCTACCCGGCTCATATCGTGACCCCCACTGTATGATTAATGATACGACTCGCGTCATGATGATGCAACTCAAAGACAAAAAAGGCGTGATTCTTGTGGAAGAGTTGAGCCACAATATACATATAGGTATTCACATAGAGAAGGTATGACATATGTAAGCGAGGCCACTGGGAAGTCCACAGGAACACCTTACAAATACTCGAATCCAACTGTCTAACCTTGTCCAGTCGCCTGCTACTAACGCTTTCACTTCAAGAATTGCATCTTATATCTAACTTTAAACATCATAAGATGTTCTGAAAGGGAATAAATCTTATGCTTATTGCAATCACATAAGGGGAGGACGCATTAAATATATACATTCACATTAGGGAAGGACGTAGTATATACATATATATACACGCAGTCTAAAACTCTCTGAGATCAAAACATGCCAATGTTACGTAAGACAGAAGCATCTGGAACAAACACCGCCTACCATCTACAGGGCTCTCGCGTACACCGATTGAGCTACGTAGCTCTACCAAGAAAATCCCAGAGCTGTTTCCTCTGATGAAGGGAGAGTCATCTAACTCTACCCCAGCGTGTTTCAGGAACACTTATGCCGATCCATCAGCCAGATGAACCACCGCCACACGAGTGTCATCCAGAGTCAAACACCAGTGCAACTTACGAACTGATGCCCATCAGGTTCACCCACACCTGATGGGTAAGGCAATACTTTGCTATACCTGAGTGAGGATGGACTGATGCCCATCAGGTTCACCCACACCTGATGGGTAAGGCAATACTTTGCTATACCTGAGTGAGGATGGACTGACGCCCATCAGGTTTACCCACACCTGATGGGTAAGGCAATACTTTGCTATACCTGAGTGAGGATGGACTGACGCCCATCAGGTTCACCCACACCTGATGGGTAAGGCAATACTTTGCTATACCTGAGTGAGGATGAACTGACGCCTATCAGGTCTACCTGAAGGCAATACATTGCTATACTTGAGTGAGGATGGACTGACGCCCATCAGGTTCACCCACACCTGATGGGTAAGGCAATACTTTACTATACCTGAGTCTGGACACATTCACCTGGTTACTTTTTCTTTTACTTCAAATTTTGAAATGTATACCTAAATACTCTCCTTTTCCTGAATTACCTAACAGGCATATACCTTGTATCATAATCTTGTTCTAACAGCAGCAGCAGGAGGCATCATTTGGCCACTTGGAATACTGATACATCTCACAGTCCGATGTAATCATGCTCGTCTGTTGCTACTGGACAGTGTGGCGAGTTACTTCTTCCAGAACCATCAAGTTAGGGAAATGTTCCTTGAACTCTGTACTACGGGACACAACCAGACCTTATGTAGCCCCAACTATTCCAGACGACGCATGGAATTACGATGAGTCCTATGATTCCAGGCGCCACTTGGAATTACGTAGGCCTTATGATTCCAGACGCCACCCAGCCTTTGCATAAGCCTTTCGATTCCAAACACCACCTGGGCCTTAGGTTCACCTCTGTGATTCCAGATACCACATGGCCTTACAAAATCCCAATGATTGAAGACACCGTCTGGCCTTACATATATGCCCTACTATGTTAGACGCCATCTTCCCTTAAATATTCTAATCTCATCTGAAGCAAAATTCTTCGTTTTTAGTAACACCTGGAGTTCTTCCCGTTACTCCATGAGCCTCTTCGACATACGGGACCACCGACTGGGGCTTTTTCTGTCCCCCCTATCAGCAGGAAATTAAAATCTACACGGTAAGGTAAGGAACCTTCCAGGCTTAAATAAACTCATAACTTTCAGATGAACCAACATGTCTGGTGGCAACGAACGCCTTGTGTCTAAGTTTCCACCAGGCAACATTTCAGATGACACCTCTCTCTCTCTCTCTCTCTCTCTCTCTCTCTCTCTCTCTCTCTCTCTCTCTCTCTCTCTCTCTCTCTCCCCCCTCTCTACTTCCTCCATGCGTATCGCCTCACTCAAAGCTCCTTAATGCTCCGGTGCCGACGGCCATTTTGTGGACCCCAAGACACCCAACAAGATGGCGGCTCCAGGACGAAATAACCCCTCACACCCCTTTCCTTTGCCTCAACCCCCCGATGGTCGGAGACGTCGCATCTTCAGGCAACACGCCCGGGAGCAGGCCGATCCAACACCAACACTGGCCAACTTCACGAGACCTAATGCCCATGAGTCAGTCAGTCAAAATGTGGCTTTGCTATCTTCCATTCCATCTCATCACCATCACAGGTGAGGGTAATGTGATCCAATCATGATATGCCGAGTCGAGATCCTAATACCTATATCATCCCAGCTGTTGCAAGTACCACAAATGTGTCATGGGATCTGTACACACGTCACACGATTGAAGTGAAGCCTGTTTATCTGACACTAAATCAAGAAAATCTAGAGAAAAAAATTTCTCAAGAAAATCTAGAACACAAATGTCTCAAATAAAAGAAATCTAGGAAAAAAAATGTCTCAAATCAAGAAAATTTAGAAAAAAAAATGTCTCATCTAGAACATCTAGAAAAAAAGTGTTTCTAGTCAATCACACACAGAGTTAGGACCATTTTGCTGCTTTTGGTCAGGACACAAGGATTGACGCTAGACTGAGCTGTGTCTGCTAACTATTGGATGGAAAGCAGGAATGGACCCTCTGTGACTGTGCTGTGTGTCTGTAACCTGACTGAAAAACAAACATGGAACTTCTTGAACTGTGTGTGTGTGTGTGTGTGTGTGTGTGTGTGTGTGTGTGTGTGATTACTATCTGTGTGTTACAGGGGGGGGGGAGAGTTATATACTCGTGTTGCCATGTCTCTTTAACTGGTATATATTTACACAAAGACACATACCCAGCCTAAGCCAGGTACCCATTCATCGACCGACCCCTTGGGAAGGAGGAACAACCCAGTGGGGTTGGGTGTAGGCCGACGGCCACGCCCAGGACTGGAACCTATGCAAGGTTATGTGGAAAGAGACTTACATTCGTGTCACTTCCTATGAGCTGGAAAGCTACGGTGGAGCCACTTAAGCTGAGTGAGTGAGCCTACCATAACCCTTCTGAGATACACGTAGCTTCCATTCATAAGCACCTCCTCATCTCCTGAGTACGTGCCGATACCTGGTCACAATGCCAAGGGTAGGTCTTTACAAGAGTATACTCGTCTTCGTTATCATTTCTGTCCTCAAGTGACACTCCGGACATCTGACGTCTCGTGTGTCTCTACGATGAAAAGGCGTCACATGCATCCCTCATGGACAGCTGATTAAACTTTACTCTCATTGCCTTACTATAGTAAGAGAGACACCATAATTTAGTGTTACGTCTGACGAGTGATGCAAAAAAAAATCTTATGGTTTGTTGCCGAGAAGATATTTTGTCTCATCCCCTCAGAGAAAACCTGATAATTCTGGCACGATCAATAAGTCTTTCAACCTCCGGCAACACAATGGAAGAAAATCATAAAACTCGTCCACGTCTCTGACCTAGCCTGCTAGGCACCTGCTGCTATAACGTCACAGGCATCTAAACCCCGACACTGACATTATCTTCTTCATATTTAATCATTCCTCTCTTACTGCTGCTTCCCCAGCTCTTCCTACACAGCAGCATGGTGATGGGATTGTACAGAAATGATCTGCAATGCTTTCCAAAGTGCGCCATCATCAGTACATGTGCTGGAAGTTTAAGATCTTCGCTGTACAGCTCTGTGAAAAAACAAACCACGTCGCGTTCAGAGTTGATGCTACGTGTAAATTTTACCACAGGTCTTAGATAGTCTATAGCTTGAGCTGTGGGATGCTACTGCACTTTTCATCATGACCTGTGACTATATTTCTTATCTTCAGCTTCCTGTGCCTCTCCTATAGCTCGGTGGCGAAGGGATGGATAAGATCAATACGGGCGGGTCCCAATACGGGCGGGTCCCATTTCTCCGGGCATGTTATACTTCGGAATCCATTTAAGAAAATTCACTCACCTGGACGATCTTCTTTTCTTTTTCTATTTCAATCCGATCTTAAGCGGTATCTGGTTAGCCCTCAAGTACTGCACAGTCAACCTATGTATCACAGGGCCTCTTGACTATGTATCTTACCACACACACACACATAAACTGATTAGTTGGAGTTACTTATTCCCTGATGGAGATATGGTATGCTGAGAGCATAAGAGACACACACCTCGATACCATTACCTTACAAGAACAGGTTTCGCAGATGGCTCATGTGGTGTCAAATGCCACGACCAAGAGTAACCACGCAAGTCCTTCCTTGCTGAACACAGTTTTCTCAAAAAATCTCTCCCGAAATCGTTTGGCTGAGAAAGAATTCCTTCCACTCTATATTATGGGGGACGCCGCCGCCTGGCCTTACGTAATCCCCCATCATTCCAGACATCACCTGGCATCAATTAATACCTAGGACTCAAGGCAAATGCTAGCCTTAAGTAATCCCTAATTCCAATTTTACATGAAATTCTTCGAGTTCAATATCGTCCACGGTTTTCAAGTCACTCCTTAAGCTTTCAAACAAGAAGATACGAACTGGAACTTCCTTTTTTTCTCCTCATCAGCAGGACTGTGACAATATACTCGATGAGATAAACCTCCCAAGCTTGAATTTCTAAGGTGCAGAGTAATTAGACCTGAATTTCTAAGCTGCGGAATAATCAGACCTGAATTTCTAAGCTGAAGAGTAATCAGGCATGAATTTCTAAGCTGCAGAGTAATTAGGCCTGAATTTCTAAGCTGCGGGGTAATCAGACCTGAAATTCTAAGCTGAAGAGTAATCAGACCCGAAATTCTAAGCTGAAGAGTAATCAGGCATGAATTTCTAAGCTGCAGAGTAATTAGGCCTGAATTTCTAAGCTGAAGAGTAATCAGGCATGAAATTCTAAGCTGCAGAGTAATCAGACCCGAATTTCTAAGCTGAAGAGTAATCAGGCATGAATTTCTAAGCTGCAGAGTAATCAGACCCGAATTTCTAAGCTGAAGAGTAATTAGGCCTGAAATTCTAAGCTGCGGGGTAATCAGAACTGAATTTCTAAGCTGCAGAGTAATCAAGGTCCTCCTCCCTCTCAGTGCGACCAGTCCTTGTAAACTTCCAGCACCCAACATTATCAGCTACCTCCTCCTCCTCCACCTCCTCCTCCCTCTTCCTCCTCCCGCAGCACGGAACCTCTCCCATACACCAGGAGTCCCTTGATGGTCCACTGGGGGACGGCCATTTTGTGAACCCAAGATATCAACAAGATGGCGGCTCCTGGTTTATCACATATCCTCCGGTGTCGGTCATGAATCTTAACGCCTCTGGAAGCAGCATGGGCGATCGACAGAATGGACACATTTTTTGATGAAAATAAGATTTGGTATTAATTTCCCTAAACAAATAAAGTCTACTTGTGTAAATGATGCGATAACACCTCGATAACACATCAAAATTACAGGAATTATGTATCTGTTGCAAAGATAATCACATGTTATCTTTATCCTCGTCTCTCTCAGCACCATTACAGGTCAGGTTATGAGAGCAATCTGAACAAAGGTCAAAATACATTATGCTATTCATATCCTAATCATAGCATATCCTCTCTACTAAGGCTAACTGTTCACCTGTCATGGAGTTCAAAAGGGAGGGGAAAAGAGGAGTCTGTTTCCTTGACATGAATTTAAAAAAATCCAGAATAAATCATTGCATGATCCTGCCAAGTACGTCAGGGGATATGCATCTTTAAGGAAGAGACAAGCAGAGACAAAAATTTCCCGTACGGTACAAGCAACGATATAACGGTGAAGCTCAACAGCAAAGGCATCTATAGATGCTTGGATCACAAAAATTCGACCGCTTGAGGAGGTCTATACGTCCCCTGCGTGTGATAACATGGACGTCTGCAATGACCTTCAGCGGCCAGGTCAGATGCCAGGCCATCACATCCAAGGGCCGTACTTGTCGTACTCCTGGGGGTCGTTACAAATCATGCTCAAAAGGGACTGATATTGAATACACTGACGCTGATCTGCAAAACTCCATTCAGGGTCTCCACCTCCACCACACCACATCATCATCCGATGGGAGGCACTGGTGAGGAGACCTAGGCAGGCCTTCCAGATCAGTAGTGGCTCGGTCACAGCCTGGCATACAGAGGCGGCTGCGATGAATGACACTTGTTCAACTAGATGGTTCTCCTCCTCATTCCCTCCAGTCACGCCACGACCTCACGCCGCTGGATGACAGTAACCATCCTCCCAGGCGCGTGCACAACACGGGACACGTATCTGAGACGACAACAAGCACGCGAGAGGGTGGAAATACACAACTCTTGCGTTACGGATGAAGGAGGAACAATCTTATCTGGACGAGACAAGAGCCATCTTCACGTCAACCGGCCCAACTACAAACAGTGACTCAATCTCCGACAAAAATCCTACACTACACTCGTTAGTGGAAACAGTCTTAAAAAAAAAAGGTTTTGTGTCTTACAACCTTCAAGTCCTGAGACACCAAGCAATCCACACTCCCTTATTTTTGCATATTCAGTCTTCATATAGGCCTGAGTTGTGCCTCTTGTGATTTCCGAGCAGTTTCTGTTTGCTCAGGCACCATCGCCGTCACGTAACAAAAAAACACCTTTAAATGACAGGTGTACAAATACCTGAGGGAGGTCAGGACGTGATGAGGAATTTGTACGCTCACGAAACACTTGATAAATGATAGGTTACCCTCCTCTGGCGGTGTGGCTGAGGTCTTCGCTTATCTACATAAGCTGGCATCGTGATGATGATAATGGTTATGATACGAGAATGACACCAAGAAGGCAAATGTCTTTACTCTCCCGTCTTATCTTATCTTCTGATGATCGACAAATACACTTCATGTAATCGTGTACACATACATCATGCGCCATTCTGATATCACGAACTCCTGGTAGAGTTACGAGAGTAAATAACCGTTAGCCCTCCCTCATGTCTGGAATGTAGACATGAGAACTGTGAAGCTTTGATTTGCCGACATCTTTTGGTCAAAACACAAGGATGGAGACTAGCGAGTGCCGCGTCTGCCAACTCGAGGACGAATTCTCTGTGATTATGTTGTGTGTTCATAACTCGAGTAGAACAAACAAAAGGTACCCATGAAACTTTGAGTGTGTGTGTGTGTGTTCTTGGTTGTACTTTAGGAACAGATCCTCTGAGATTGTGGTGTATGTTTCGTTTTGGCTGGAAAACTGGAATTGAGCCTCCTAGAATAATGGACTACTATAGCGCTCTGGTTGTTTTTTCTAGGCCCTAGAGAGTTCCTCACTTCCAGCTCTCCTAGCATCTCCAACAACTGGAAATATTCCATACAGTTCCAATGCCATGAATGGCATGTTCAATGTCACAATTACCATTAAGCTGAACTAGCGTTCCATCCACTTTTTTTTCCCCCTCTTAGAAACGTCCTTTGTACCGAAGAACAGAAAGCATATGAGTGTCGTAATAGCTCATTTCTTTGAATCTCTCGTACGTGGAGGAACACCATCACTCGGTCTTAGTTATACCATATACAACATTGTACGCTTCAGTAAATTACCAGGAAAATGTTTTCTCATGTCCTTCAAGGGGAAAATCAATTCTTTTAGCGTGGCAAAACTCCCTTGTCCTCCAACATTATTCGTCAAAAGAGAATTCTTGACAGCCAACGCTCTCAAATCAGTTGACAGAACTTCATATACTGTATGTAACTCTCGTCATTCACGGTGTGGTTTTCAATGACTGATTATACCTTCTCTCATTCCTAGCCGCTTTTCCTCAAGCAGCCGCACGATGGAGAGAGTGTTATAATTACTGGAATATCTTCCTGAGAGTCATCTGCCTCAACTGTGTTGGACGTTTAAGGATCCTAGCTGCAAGGCTCTAAAAGTTTTTGTTCTATAGCTGATGCTACGAATAGTTTACCACGTTTCCAGGGTAGTCTACAGCATCAGGGGGGTGTGTGGATATACACTGCTTTATCTTAACCCATCACAGTGATTCTTAAGATAGCTACCTGTCTACAGCATCGGGGTGTGTGTGGATATACACTGCTTTATCTTAACCCGTCACTGTAATTCTTAAGATAGGCTACCTGATCCCCTTCTTTATGCATAGCGCCTTTGGGACAGAGAAGATCAGTGATCACTGGTCTTACTTGTTTGCTTAGTTCACGTCAGAAACACATTTCAAGGATCCTATGTATCTATTTCCCTCTGTGAGGTATTGCATTATACAGTCAGCCAATACATCACTACGCCTACCAGCTGTGGATCTTGTCACACACAGGAACTCATAAAGAATCGCGGATTTCCCGCTCGAGATGTGACGTCCTCATAACACAACAGGCGTAGGTCTTACAACACCATCCTACTGGAGCAGTAGGAAGAGAGGATGGCACATGGCAGCCTGGAATGCTAGATCTCGCATGCTGGAAGCAATGGTTCAAGTCTTTGGTTGTGTCGACAGTGTTGTCACTGAAGTTCCTGGCCACAGATTACGAGGCCTGGGAGGCATTACGTGATCAACCGTGATCCAAAACGTGACTTGGCCTTACTCTCATTGACTCCAGGTTGGAGCAGGGTGCCTCCGTCTTCAGTAACATCCGCAGTCATTCACGTCACACCTGAAGCCTCTTCAAAACGGACGAAAGATTACCAGAAGGGAACTTCTTTTTCCTACCCCCAGCTGGACATGGACATTTTCCGGCTGCATACCCTCCCAGAACGTTTTTCTAACTTCAGAGTGAAGCAAGTCTCTGACAAGAGAACCCATCCCCCCGTTCCCCTTCCCTGTAATCTTCCAGCAGCCAAAATTGCAGATTGCTTTCCCCCCCTCCACCACCACCTCCGAACCCCCTAACCCCTCCTCGCAGCCCTGCACCTCCACGTACCGCCTCAGTTCCTTAATGCTCCACTGACGACGGCCATCTTGTGGACCCAAGACACCCAACAAGATGGCGGCTCTAGGACCTCTTCCATTCCCAGGATGCTTTCGAACGTTGCGCCTCGCCTCAGCACGCCCTGGGAGTAGAATGATCAACAGAATAATGGATCCCAACTTGTGTAATCTGTCCTTCTCGGTTAACTCAGTGGATCCCTGGCGGCGTCTTATTCCAACACACGACCATCAAAGGTTTGTGTATCATATAAAAGAGTAAATAATCACCATTCGTTTATGATTATCTTATGCTTAGCAAAAATCTCTTATCTTGATACCATGACAAACTTTAAACATATTCTCTATGTTGTTACCATGACAAACTTATATGTACATTCTCTCCTTTGGGACCAAGAAAAATTTATAATATATTCTATCTGCTGTGACCGTGATATTTATATAGTCTCTCTGTTCTCACTATGACAAACGTATATCCACTCTGTTGTCAACATAGCAAACATATACCTTCTCTGTTGTTACCATGCTAATAGTATACCATATTCTCTCTCATGTTACCATGACATAAGTACATCTTCTCTGTTGTAACAATGGCAGAGGTAGAATATACTTTCTTTGTTGTTAAAACGGCAAACGTGTAATACATTTTCTGTCGTTACCAAGACAAACGTGAAGTGTATCATACCAAGGCAAACTTGTAACCACCCTACTGTTACCATGGCAAAAGTAGATTGCATTGTCTCCGGTGTACCCATGACAAAACGTATAATACATCTACAATGTTGTTACAACGACAAACGGTGAACGTATCATTTCTGTTGTTACCACGTCATAACGCGTGATATAGTATCTCTGTTGTTACCACGTCATAACGCGTGATATAGTATCGCTGTTGTTACCACGTCATAACGCGTGATACAGTATCTCTGTTGTTGCCACGTCATAACGCGTGATACAGTATCTCTGTTGTTGCCACGTCATAACGCGTGATATAGCATCTCTGTTGTTACCACGTCATAACGCGTGATACAGTATCTCTGTTGTTACCAAGGCAAACACATGATGCATCCTCTCTGTTGTTACCGTGACGAACGTGTAACGAGATCAACTTGTCAATGCGTCGTGAAATCTGAGATGGTCGGGAACACTGGAGCCATCACCGTTCGTGATACGAGTTCGAGAGAGAGAGAGAGAGAGAGAGAGAGAGAGAGAGAGAGAGAGAGAGAGAGAGAGAGAGAGGAACAATCTAGAATATGATAAGGATCTTGGCAATGTATACAAAGCTCAGCGTGGGAGGAAGGCTGAGGACATGGTGACACGTTGAGGATCGCAGGAGTGACTCATGCACCTTCAGAATGACACCATACGTATCCCTAGGTGTGTGTGTGTGTGTGTGTGTGTGTGTGTCTTGGCAAGCACCGGCCTTCAACACGGTACGTGATGGTCGTCGAGTCCAATGTGATCCAGGCGGCATCACGTATCCACGGATCGTCAAGCCGTGCTGAAGAGGGACCGTATCGCCTTGTCCAAAGAGATCTCGGCGTGCCGATGCGTCTTTCTCCGCCGAGATACTGACCGACACGAACATATGAGAACGTCCATGTTCCTCAACGAAGAAGAAGAAGAAGAAGAAGAAGAAGAAGAAGAAGAAGAAGAAGAAGAAGAAGAAGAAGAAGAAGAAGAAGCAGTGGTTAGCCTCTTGCCACAGTCATGAGATGGACACTGCCTGCATCTTTCTGCACACCATTAAAACACGTTGCACCTAAATAAGACAATAGAGTACCTGAGATAAAGAGATGGTGATGAAATTCTTTAATTTACAGAGAAACTCCATGGGTAAATATAAGGAAACATGCTGCTATCTCTAGCAAAGTATGCTGTCCAGGGAATCAATAAAACCCGATCGTTTGCGCTTTACTTGGTAATGTCATAAAGCATTTTACTTTACTCGGTAATGTAATAAAGCATTTTACCTTACTCGGTAATGTAATAAAGCGTTTCACTTTACTCGGTAATGTAATAAAGCGTTCCACTTTACTCGGTAATGTAATAAAGCGTTCCACTTTACTCGGTAATGTAATAAAGCGTTCCGCTTTACTCAGTAATGTAATAAGGCGTTTCACTTTACTCAGTAATGTAATAAAGCGTTCCACTTTACTCGGTAATGTAATAAAGCGTTCCACTTTACTCGGTAATGTAATAAAGCGCCACAATTGAGCATGGGCAGCAGCAGCAGCAGCAGCAGTTACTGACACCCATGGGAGACATCACGCTACACACTGCTGATAGGCATCGCTAGTCAGAGAACGGAAGCGACACTAAATTGCTGATCAATTATTAATTAACTGACAAGTTGTGGCAGTACTTAGCGATACCGGGGGAGGAATACGAAAATTACGGCTATGACGAATGGTGGCAACGGCTTGTAATATATCAAGAATGAGTGACGTCTGAAAGCCACGGGCGGGTATATTGCTTTTCTGTCGAGTTACGGTCGTAATATCGTGAATATATATATATATATATATATATATATATATATATATATATATATATATATATATATATACTTTGGTGCTGTGTTAAAGTATTTATACCTTGAGCATGTATAATTTTCTTTTATGCCAAGTGTGCCCATGTACATCAGAAGTTATTATACATTTGTATTCATTTAAAGGCGCTGTCATCTCGTATATGTAAGGTGCATTTGTGTGAGGTAACCATTGGGACAGCATCTCGCACTACGGAGACTGAACCAGCATCAGTGTAACATAAACTATGTCTTGAGCTCTGTTCTCAACGTCGAACGCCTCCTCATTCATGCATTTTTCTCATTCGAAATCACTCAAGATTACCGATCTATAATCGGGTTTGAAAAAGAAAAAAAAAAAGATACAAGAAGGGTGTTCCATAGAACACTCGTGAGTGAAAAAAAGAATAGCTGGAAATTTGATTTTTGGGGGAAGATATTACATAAAGAAAATCCTAATTGCTGCCACGGTCCGAGGAGGAATTCTTGTAATTCTGAACCAGGTATGAAGATACCTGGTTGAACTTTCTCACACGGGAATACAACTCGGGCGAAACGCTCACTAGAATCACGGGTCTTATGTCATTCAATCCTTTTACAAGATGGGGGAAAAAATGAAAATCCTCAGTACAGGATACGATACGATGCGTCTGACCTCGCCGTTACGGGTACTGAGCCAGTACGTCTTCTTTGCTATGCCAGAGCGTGACTCTCTAATGACGGACGGACGGACGGACGGAAGGATGCACAACGTACGGACGAGCTTTCACGGACGGACAGGCTATTCCTAAGCGTCTGTTATGCTGCGATGCCGACCTCAAAAAACGAAGATAATGCATCACGTCAAACATCTACCTCCCTGTCTACATCAATCAGTTCGATATGATAGTTAACTATGACCCTCGCTGATAGCTGATACTACATGGTTCTAGTTCTAACAAGCGTATACTGCTAACTGTATATGACTAGATCTTCCCACACGCATTCTCATTATCCCTGGGGATGACGCGAGACGCTAAACCTATGGCCTCGAAGTAGTACCGAACTGTAGCTACCCAGAGAATCCCTCTACACCACCGCCGACAGCGTTTGAGTGCACCCTCTTGTTCTGCCTGTGGCGAGACTAGATGACTCTGTCTCCCTTAAAGACACAAAGATTCTGCCATTCTCAGGCGATACGATAACTTCTCCACTATCAAAACATCAAGTGGGATTACTCCCAATCGAGCTGGCATAAACATCTGCTTTACAGCCACCGATAAACTCAAACTGTAGCTGGTTCCGGACGCAGTTTTCACGATAAGGGATTTTATAAATCTTATCGTAGTCTAATGATACACATATTCAGAGTTGGATGTATGGGATATGGTAAAAGTATATGGTGTCTCTGCTGTCTTCCCTATGACAAACGAGGTTCCAGTCTGCGAAGGATGGGAATCGATTCTGGGAAATTTCTGCTTCTGGAAGAATAGGTTTGCTCGACTAAGATTCTTCGTAAGGAATACAAATAGGGCCATGAAGGCAGAGGGTCAGCATGACCAGCGACAAGATGGGGTCTTTGAAGCCCTTGAGACGATCATGCACAGGAAGCTGAGGTTCTCTGTTTCCTCATTCACTGCATCACCGCGTGCAGGACCTATGATCAGTAGTGATCACTGGTTCAGGGGGCACACTGCCTCTTCCCCTGAGTGCCACCGCCTCCCTCCTCCTCCTCCTCCTCCGTGTGGCACTGCGGGCGGCCATGTCGTGACCCATCTCCCTGGACGTCGACAAGATGGCCGCACCTGACCTCCTACATCCCTAGATGGTCATAAAACTGCTCCATCTCCACAAGTCAGTAGGTAACCCAAAAGAAAGGAAAACCGATCTATCCCATCAGAGTGCTACCATATCCTACTATCAACAAACAGTAACACAGGAGGCTTTGCCAGACTCGTCATCAACACACATTAACCTTTTTGAGAGAACAATCCAACGCCCCCTCATGATGACCTCCTGTGTATGACGATCTGGCCTTTGACCTATCAATGACCCGGTACACAGTCACTCTTGTTTATTGCTTGCCAATAATCAGTCATCTACTCGATGGTTTATGAGGGATGATCTATCCTCTGAGCCTCAGTGTTGGATGCCTGTATATAGGCCAGAAGGTACCACGATCAGTAGGTCTTTGACTGTCAAGTGATGGATGAACACCTATGTGTACTTGCGGCTGCCAGAGATCAGGGCTTTCTATCTTAGATATCAGTCATCCAGTGGCCTTTCATGGTCTACTTCACGTTGATAAGCGACGGGGCCTGCAAGACCTCAACGGTCAGATGAACAAAATTGCTGATAACGAAGCTTAACGTGTCATTTTTTTAGGGGTGACAGTGTGTTACGTCTGGTGTTAGACGTCTGAATACGAACAGGAATATTGGATTACTTCGTTCTGAATCAGACTCCTATTCGTGCCTCAGCCTTACAAAAGGCTTCACTACACGAACGAAACTGTGTCGAAAGCGTGTGGTCAACCGTGAGTCTTTAACACGAGGTATGGCGGATTCGTATACATCTCCACATGAACAGGTCACCATGGCACCTCCTCCTCGCCTCGAACAGCAAATCTATGGACTTCAACTTCCACTTTCGTCTATCCCTCACCTTCCTTTACCCCTTTCTGCGTTTAAGAGTCAGATCTACAAACACCTGAGGAGCCCTGATGAACATTTTTCATTCTTTGGCACCAAATCACATTTTCTTTTCACTCGAGATGGCTACGACTGGGGTATGTGGGGGTATGCTTTGCCTTCGCCATGATGGAAAAATAAAAAAAATCTGGCTATAACTGGGGCTAGAAGATCCTCAGGGTATGTACAGCCATGAAGCAAGTCAGGTCTACGTGATACGTGGCTTCGATAATAACTGCCAGGTCCCCCATTTTCTCTATGCTTAATCTGGGCAGATAAGTTTATGATACATGATGTGTGGTGGTGGCATCAGAATCCTCTGGCTGGCCACTGACGACCCCCGCCTCGTTTGTAACTCCTCCGAGACATGCACAACCTTATACGTGGATCAGGGATGGCTTCAGTGAGAGACTACCAGGGTACAGTGCAAGGAAAGCTAGAGGGAAATACACATCATCATCCTTATCATCCCTTATCTCTACACTTGTCTCCCATGTATGGTATACCGTAAAGCAAATCAATGAGATACACACTTTCACGCCAGTGTTGTGTGGAAAGTGCCAAACGGTTCAGTAAGCATCGTGTCTCCTGGGTTCATCCCTCACCTGTATAAGTGACCAATAGTCGCATAACTGTTCGAATGAAAACGTTCGTATCTTGTCAAGTACATGTGATTCATTCTACGTTATTTTCGAGCTTGTCTCATTATCGGTAATATCTTCAGCCTTATCACCATATGCAGGCGTCATCATGGCTAACTCATTTTACAGGAAGGCAGTACAGAATAATCTGGCGTGGCTTCCCTTGTATCAATATTCATCCTGTGATTTGCCTCGTTATCCAGATCAACAGAAAATGACATTTGTGGTCGTGTTCATGTTTATGAAAATAGCAAGGTAGAGGCAGTTAGGAAGTACATGAATAATGGTGTGTCCTGCACCAGCGTCAGCACCATTGGTGTCAGTGAGGAGGGGTGGTGGCAATCCTTCCAGTATTGATATCTGGTCTTCCTTATATAAGATTATATAGATCTGTCCTGTATCATCTCTATTGTCTTCTCTTTCTGTTGAGTAATTTTGTTCATATGAATCTATCAGTTGTATGTATAATGGCCCAAGAAACAGGGTCAACTCATCTGCCCTCACAACTATGATGTTAACAGATCTCTCTTTTCTGGAACTGCTCCTCCCACGACGGATCCTGTAAGTGTTGTGGTTGTAGGATTACACAGTATATCGTCCACCTGATCTCAGAAACGGACATTGGAGTGATTATAACACAGTGGCTGTGTTGAGCTGTGTTGGTGATGAACCAGGCCAGGCCCAGCATCCCCACTCCTGGTTAACTGGCTGAGACAATACGCTCATGACACTTGATTCATCTTGGTCGAATCACTTCCCCCTGACGGACGTGTTGAGATGAATCTGGGGATTACATAAAGTAAGGCGCGGCCATTTTGTTGACGTCCAGTATCACAAAATGGCCGGGACCCGGTGCCACAAGAAGCCGGCTACACCAGAGGTGGCACTCGTAGCCTTTACCCTATCAATCATCTCCGATCGAAAGAAAACTCAGCCTCAGAGTGAGGTAGGGGCGCTTAGGAAACGACCCTCCAATCAACACTGTGATCCAAAGGTCTTCAGAAAGTCTCGAAGACTCCCTGTGAATGACGAAAACATTTCTTTTTTCTTTTTTGTCCTCAGTTCTGTTCAATCGTAAAGTCTGGATCATTTTACTTCAGGTATTTCATGCCTCACAGCCGTGGTAAAGTGTACTCAGTGGATGGCTTCGCTGGCTGGCTGGCGACTTCTAGCTCTGAACCAGACATCTATCTACTCGGCATAATGGGGAGTTATCAACTCCCCCTCAACCTCAGCGTCGGTCTGACGATATAAACGACCTATGGGTATAGTGATCGGTGGTCCATTGTTACTACTGGAGACGGTCACTCACACGTCGTTACGCTTGCCAGACGACATAAGGGTTATATCTAGGATAACAACCCTCCGGCGCATGTTATTCTGATGCGGAAGGGAGCCTGCTAGACTTGAACAGCCAGGCAGCTGTGCTTGGATATGACCTTGTGGCTTCCTTCCAAGACTTAATCAGCCTGTCATATAGCCTTCTAGCAGCAGACTCCAGTATATGAATGACACTGTCTTGTGTGTGCGGTCCACTGAGAGTTCAAAACACAAGATGGCGTTCAATTTTTGCGATTGCCTTAATGAAAAGAGCTAAACAACAATGAGGCTGCTTGTTACGGGTGGACTTCATGCTTCCTACTGTATGTACAAGTACGTGGTATTAAAACGAGGACAAAATCAACGTAATCCACGGTGGTTTTGATTCATTAAAGCATCATTTAGGGAGATTAACGAGGGGTGAGTGTAAAGAATGCTAAGTATGAATAAATACTTCCGAGCTTATTACTGTGTTATTCATATCCTCCCTGTGTCTGACATTTGTAGTTCAAGCACGCTGGTATGATACAGTCTCTCAAATATGTTTTGTGTGGAAAGCAACACAATATACACCGAACAAAGACGTAAACATATTGGGCATTTCTAAGCGCGTTAAGTTAGAGCTAATTCATCAGTCATCTGTATTACAACCTGTAATCTTCGCTGTGTTTTTCTGAATAACTTTGATCCCTAATCAGTCTACGTCTTGGCATGATACTACCAACGGGAAGAAAGAAGTCCATCACTTGTATGCCGGAGAAGATTGATCAGTAATATAATCATGCGTCTGACTATGTGTCTTACTTATCAATAAGTACTTCAACATTATCATAGGATGTTATCATCATCCTGGCCATCCCATTATAAATGGAGGTCTTGTACTGTCCCGTGTGGCCTTTCCTGCATACACTTTGTTTTTTTTTCCTGGAAACTCTAATCACAAACAGAACTCAACGTTGAGGCTAGGTCTCAACTTACGAAATAGAATATGTTAAGGATTTAAGTGATGAAGAAGTAAGAGGATGGAGATATTCTTAAGCTTCTGGAGGAAGAGGAGAATCTACCTTTTACAAAAAAAGGAGTAAGGCAACAGCTGCTAAAGAAGACATAAGGTAGTAAAGAGATCCAAAGCTTCGAAGTGCAGGGAAAGAAAGAGATATGACAATGGCCTCCTACCCTTGAGCTGTCAGCGTGTTTGCAGAACACACGAGGTCTAGGTAACGGGAAGGACAAAGGACATACAAGCAGTAGTTGATAAAAAGCAGGGAAAGATCAGGGGACAGGACAGAGCCTAGGACACCACTGATCATAGGAGAAAGCGAGAGAGGTTGATCTATTAACACTTAGGGAGATGCATCATCCAGAAAGGATGCTAGATAGGAAGGAGTAAAAGTAAATCAGGAAAGATAAAAGACGGGAGACTGGAGACTCCCAATGGTACAACACAGGATTTTCCAAAGTCCATCAGAGACGACGGCCAGACTTTAGCAAGATAGCTAATGATACCGCCGGTAGTTCTTGCCTTGCCTTGCCTTTCCCAAGCACCAAAAGTTTTTGGCTCTCAAACGAAAGCGGACTAAACGAGAAAGCACCAACTCTAGTTCAGAATCGCACTCCTTCACCAATCTAGGTTGGATCCCATCTGGTCCATGCGCCTTGCAAGTGTCCACAAGATGAAGTGCTCCTTTGGGCCATTAAATGAGCAAACTATAACATACTGCCTTCTATTCCTAGCAAACACAAATATTCATGAATTCCTCGTGGTAACGTTCATGGAAGACAACGTACAGACAGTTATAAAGCAATGTATCGTATTTGGTGTGTCCTGTTGATTACTGGTGGCTGGCTACCAGCGGTCAGCAGCCTAAGTATATGATGTTACAAGATCACAATTCTAGAAATGTTCCACCTATGGCGGATCCACTAAGTGCTATGGTTGTAAGATATAGTATGAACTTAGAAACGGACATTTGGACTAATTATAACACAGTGGCTGAGGTTGGCAGCTAGAGCTGTGTTGGTGATGAACCAGGCCAGGCCCAGCATCCCCACTCCTGGTGAATTGGCTGAGACAGTACGCTCATGACATTTGATTCATCTTGGTTGATCATTTCACTGACTCACACGAGTTATGATGCGACATTGGTGACCCATCTTGGAGGGGGGGGTTTATACATGAGGTCCAGGCGCGGCCATCTTGTCGACGTCCACGGGGGTCGTCACAAAATGGCTGCCTAGTGTGTTGTAGGGAGCTTACGTCAACCATTGGAAGACCCTCGCTACCGATGATCTCGGTGGCTGATCATTTATAACAGAGACCCAGTGTTAAGGCTACTCTGTAATGGTGAGATGAGAGCCTGAGTATGTACGTGTCTGATGAAGAAGGCTATTGGTGAGGAAGTCCTTCTGATCAAGTACCCAGGCTCGCCTCTGGTTAGCGGTTATGGTCACCTTCAACAGACTCCTTGTACTTGTCAGGTTTGACCACGGTGACAGAATGTTAGTGTCAGTTGGCCTGACCAATTTTTTCTCTTTTTTGTAGGTAACATAATCTTTCTAAACGGATGCACCTCTGCAACAAAAATGCAGGTGGTGGACAAGTTGAGTTCTTCAGGGAAGCCAATGTTTTTCTAAATTCTTAGACCCTAATTATAGCATAAGACGACGTAGATAAAGAACCCTATTAGCAAGAGGTTAAGCATGTAAATAAGCTTCCATTCCTGGAAGGGAAAGTCGCCTGGAGTGCCACACAAAGAGTCTGTATTAATCAGGCTGCTCGGCTTGAATTACTCCTCTCAAGTCTGGGTATCTCTCGTTAATCAGGGTCACTACTAAGTTGTTCGCCTGTGTATACCCCTGGGATAATCTGTCCTAGATCAACTGTGATTACAAAGCTTACTTTACTGGCTATACATTTAGAATGGAGGGGGGGAAAAATACATAAATAAAACGTGACCAAAAGCAGCGACGCATTGCGTGTTACAAAACATCATCCAATATTTGTAATTAATCTTTGAAAACCAGGTCAAAGTACATCCCATTGGACGCAGCTGATGATCGTATTACGATATGGGGAAGCGAATGATCTTTTATTCAGTCCAGTCAAATTTGTCCACCACTGAGGAAGGCGGTTCATGTACATGTAATCGGTGTAAGGTATACTACTGCAACTGGGGGTCTGAGAGAGCGAGTGAAACTCATCACTACCTAATATCACGGACGTCTATGATATATACTACGTGTAAGAGTACCATTCTGAAACCAAACGCGTTACGTTATCAAAAATTATCCCGTTCTACACTGCATCTTCTCGAGCAATGTTTGCTCTGGAAGAAATTTGGCATCAAAGATTTCTCTTTCAGCAATGGAGGTAAAAAAGCAGAAATTATTTGACGAAACAATAAAGTTCCTGCTTTTTTTTTTTTTTTACACAATTTACAGCCAATGTTCTAGTACCTGCAACAGTTTCATTTCTACTAATGTCAATGGACTAGTACTGAAACTAGTACTGATTCCACTTCGGGGGGTCAGATGTAAGACGTTACTCTGGCCTCTTTCCCTGTGTTCAACCTAACTCGGTCTATTCCTCCCGAGACGCACCAATGTTCTTGATGACAGCTTGTAACCCGGAGCTCTATCCTGGCTTGTAAAGCCACCTGGAGGCACCAGCAATGTGGATGAGCGCTTGTAACAGGACCTCCAACAATCATTCATTCTAACGCAACCTGGAAGCTCCAGCACTGTTAATGATAGCTTGTAACCTAGAACTCCATCTTGGCTTGTAAAGTCACCTGGAAACACCAGATATGTTGATGAAAGCTTGTAACAGGACTTCCATGTTTGTTACTATCAGCCTGGAAGCTCCAGCACTGTCGGTGACAGCTTGTGTTGACCTGAACCTCCCCATCCTGGCTTGTAACACAACCTGATCGTGTCAGCCTAAACAGAGGTTAACTCCGCTATGCCCTGGATAACTAAAATCCTTAACAGATGAGTCCTATACCGGGGATAATTCTACTCATCGGAAACAATTCAGAACCACTAACGAGCTATGATAATGACTTGCCTCTAAAAACATGACTTTCATGGCATAAATGATTATCTTACAGGCACGTATTCAATCCCTGGACCCCAGAGCTTAACCTATACAAAGACGGCATGACCGCCTCAAGGTATTGATGGTGCAACCTTCTTCGACCTGATTGATCTTTAAGGGTCGTGATCAAGTTCAAGCCATCATACCCAAGGGAGGACAGTCGTATCATAAGGTATAAGTAGGATCGAGAGATCAAGGAAAAGGCCTGGAATCTCTCTGTGGCCCTCACCTCGTCCAGGTGCAGTGATTTCTCCTGCGGCAGCGTATCAGTTCAAGAAGATTCTGCCGTAGAGAGAGAGAAAAAAAAAGGAAAATGTACAGGGACATATGTCATCAACATACTGGCTAATAATATGAAGAGCCAGCGTTCAAAGTGACCGTGCTCGCTACTAGGCACAGGTGTCTGATCAGAACGAACTCTGGGCCAAAGTCCTTCAGCAGATAGTACAACTCCAGGCTCTCACCTCGCCATGACGGAGTAACCTCATGATCAGCGACTAAGATTAAAAGATTAACGGGTGGTGAGCATCTTCCAGACTGCCTGTACTCACGGCGGCCATTACGTTCGACCTGGACGTCAATAAGATGGCCGCGCCTGGACCTCATGTATACCCTTATCCCCATAGATGGGTGACCAGTGTCGCATCATAACACGTGTGTGTCAGTAGAGTGATCAACCAAGATTAATCAAGTGTCATGAGCGTATTGTCTCAGCCAGTTCACCAGGAGTGGGGATGCTGGGCCTGGCCTGATTCATCACCAACACAGCTCAAGCTACCAACCTCAGCCACTGTTTTATGATCAGTCCAATGTCCTTTTCTGGGTTCAGGTTATGGTATATCCTACAACTACAACACTTGGTGGATCCAGAGAAGAGTGATCTAGCAACATCACAGTTGTAAGGCCAGGTGAGTTTCCCATGTTTCATGGGTTATTATACCCAGAGACTCCCACTGATACAAAAATCTGAACAAAATCAGTGCACAGAGGAGACATTAGGCCCAGCACTGGACAGGTATACATAATCCACTGGCGTCTGTTGAAAGTCTGCCTAGTTACGAGTCTGCCATACTCTCTATGGTTATACCCAGCCTAAAAAGAGGCAGTGGCGACTAAAGGTCTATGATCAATACTGTAATAACCTTTCTGGCGCAACGTGACTACCATAATGAGTCTCTTAACTACTGTAATCCTCGTGACTCAACGTGAACTATGATGCACATCTGTTTACATTCCCTTTAGTGTATTCACTGTTTGTCAACTAATAGCATTTCACTGGTTATATTTTGATTACCTACAACCTTGGGATGTGTTCTTGATTGGATGATTCGTTTGTAATCACTGGATGATTAATTATATGATCAATGCGTGATTCGTTACATGGTCAATGACTGTTAGGTTTATGATAACTGAATCATTCGTTATATGGCCTATGGATGATTTGTCACGTGAATCATATTCAGTCCTTCAGTTCCGGTAATGTATTTTCACCATCCTGTTCTCTGGATGGCCAACATTTTACACGCGCTGCTATTACAAAATTGGTATAGAACAAAGGCGTCCATTACCCGACTGAGACAGACCACATATAGGTGATTTACTATTGGATTTATAATATATGTCTTACTTTATATATCATCTTATTAGCATCACCCAGGCTAACTCAGCTGCTGTAAGAAATCGCTCGAGACTCGATTGACAAAGACTACTGATAAATGTTATCTTAATCATCTAAGTCGTCGAATGTGTCCAGTTCGTATATCATAGTGTTATCCTCACCCAGGCTACCTAAACGAGAAGGAAAATACGATAAAAACAGATCCTTTTACACGTGAAAAAGACCCCTGAAATGCAGTGGCGACAGCTTGTGAGCTGGACTTCTTGACCTAAATGGCACAGACCATTCATCATTATGAACCAATTGATACTGATTAGTGACGGAGTCTGCAAGACGTGGGCAGTCATACGAAGATGCTCTCGGTACTAGAACCATGTTCACTGCATGTTAGTTTTGATATTTCATAACCCTTCTCCTGAGATGGCTGAGGCTGAATGTGATCCTGGGCAGCTCATTGTAAAGGAAGATGTTTTATGGTACCCTGTATGGCTACCCTGGAATATCTATTCATCTTACATGTTCCCTCGTAAACTGGGGGAAAAAAAAAAGAAAAGAAAAATTCTTTAATGCATATCTTAATGCTCATGGACAGCAACGCTGAGATTGTTTCTATGTCTATATACAATGGTGTGTCCTGCTGGTTACTGGATGGCTTTAGCATGAGCACCATTGGCGTCATTAGGAATTGTCAGGCCTTCCAGTACTGGTATTTGGTTGAGCTACGAGTACATCACAACATGTGTATCTGTCCAGTGTCGCACCTCTCCTGTCCTCTCTCTGTGAAGTTATAGTACTCAGGTTATACCATCAGTGTGTGTTTGTAGGTATACTGACCCATGAAACACGGTAAACCCACCTGTCCTCACAACCATGATGTTACTACATTACTCATTCCTGGACACGTTCCTCACACAACGGATCCAATAATGTTGGGTTGTAAAAAACGAACTGACAATAACACAGTGGCTGAGGTTGGTAGCTTGAGCTGTGTTGGTGATGAACCAGGCCAGGCCCAGCATCCCCACTCCTGGTGAACTGGCTGAGACAATACGCCCATGGCACTTGCTTCATCTCGGTAGATCACTTTACTGACACACACGTGTTATGATGCGACATTGTTCACCCATCTGGGGGTGGGGGGTTTGTATACATGAGGTCCAGGCGCGGCCATCTTGTTGACGTCCAGGTCCACGACATGGCCGGCCGCCCAGAGCACTAGGGCGTATACGCATCTACGGGAGACACTCATTACCCATGATCCTGATGGCTGGTTATCATCAGAGCTTCAATACGTGGTTACTCTGTCACTGTGAGGTCAGAGCCTGAGTCTGTATTCTCTGCTGAAGGACTCCGGTTACCAGTTATTTCTGATTGGGCAACCATGCTTATTTCTAATCATGACCGAGGTCATCTTCAACAGTGACCCCTTATATCAAGCCAAGTCAGCTCACATCAACAATATTTTTATGTCCATTGTTCGGCATTATTATTAAGAAACAGAATCTTTTGAAAATGCCTCCACTTCTGCAACAAAATCACAGATCTTGAACATGGTCAGGTCTGCTGAAGGAATCCACATGTTTTTTGATTCTCAAACCCTACTGAGAGTCTATATATCATGGCTGATGAACGTATTTTACCCCTTAAGTACGACGATGTGGTATGATGATGCGACCTTTGACGTGGACCTTAAGATGGTCACGCAGTTTTGATTCATCATCGTTACGTCCTCTCGTCTTCAATGGTCGTAAAGTCGTGCTCAGGTGGTTAACTGGGTCTTACATAATGTGTCAATAAGTTTGTAAGTGTCAAGAGTCAGTAGAATCATCCATGGCCCAGGAAATGTTTCGAGTGAACCTGACTGATGGTTCAGATTTCCGGGTGGCATTACAAGCAAGGCTTGTGATCTGGTTATCAACCAGTCACCAACTAGCACTGCTTGTGCTTCCTGGCAGCGTTACAAGGCAAGGCTGGGAGTCAGGTCAGTGGCTATCCCTACCGACGACTCATGGTTCTCGCTGGGGTTTCGCCTGAGTCAGGTCAGACAAGGAAAACAACTTGGTACAGCAACTTGCGTCGTGCAAAATGTGGATTCAGACTGCTCGTCAAAGCGCCTAGACCACCTAATAGAAACTGTTACCATTAACGCCATCAAATATACAAAATATGGGTATCAATAAGGTTGAGAGTATATACTTTATATACCAAATTATTAACTTTATAGATTACTTCAAATCACTGGTTTTTACCCTCAATTTTTCACATAATCTACATCAGATTACTGAGTTTTCCCTTCACCGTTTTGAGTCTCATCACTGAAGAGAAAACATCTAATGATCATCAGGCCAAAGAAGCGTTACTTCAGAATACGAGGGTCGAGACAACATTTAAGGTAGCGCACTGACATGGCTACAAAATGCTTCCTTTACACATACACACGTCAGATGGTCCTGCTGTCAAGCAGGCATGAGTCTCACTCTGTCTCTCAGAACCCACATGTCATAGGAGCCACACCGGTAACATGTCATTCGCTGCCTTTCGCAACGGCGTTCCGATGTGTCTGTTGACGAATGAAAGATCAGAACCTTTCCGCCGTGTGATGGGGTCATCATCAACCTAGTCTCTGTGGAGAACTTATGGATGATCTCAGACTCATTGGGATGACATCATGCAACTCTGCAAAGCGTCGTAACATGCGGTCACATATCATGGTCTTGTGACCTCCAATGCAATCTAATCGTGTAGCTCATAACCTCGGGTTTGTCAATCGTATATGATCAATATAGACAGATTGATCCCCCGAAACATAATCGCGTGGACCTAATGACTCTGATTAATGTGAGATATTCAGCCTCATGAGGATCTCTCTCTCTCTCTCTCTCTCTCTCTCTCTCTCTCTCTCTCTCTCTCTCTCTCTCTCTCTCTCTCTCTCTCTCTCTGTACAATAATTTTGCTCTGATTATTCTGTCAGTGTGAGTCTGTAGGCATAATGACCCAAGAAACAAGGTCGACTCATCTGTCCTCACAACTATGATGTTACCAGATCAATCTTTTCAAGAACTGTTTCCTCCCACAACGGATCCACCAAGCGTCGTGGTTGTAGGATATACAATATCCTGAGCTTAGAAACGGATATTTGGAGTGACAATAACATAGCGGCTGAGCTGGTACCTTGAGCTGTGTTGGTGATGAATCAGGCCAGGCCCAGCATCCCCCACTCCTGGTGAACTGGCTGAGACAATACGCTCATGACACTTGATTCATCTTGGTTGATCACTCTACTGACACACACGTGTTATGATGCGACACTGGGTCACCCATCTGGGGATGTGTATACACAAGGTCCAGACGCGGCCATCTTATTGACGTCCAGGGACACAACACAGCCGCCCAGTGCTGCACGGAATCTACATCACTAGGAAAGACACTCATTAAATAGGACCTGTATGGCAGATCACCTCTGAGAGTTTTGATATGTGGTTATTTTGTAAAGCTGAGCTCAGCTCATTACTACGCACAATATGCTGGGGGACTCTTTCATTCTTTCTATTAATGCCTTTGGTCATCCACACCAGTGACCATCTCATATTAACCAAATACGGCCACAGTAAAGTTATGAGCATCATGTCAGACGTCCTGTGCACGTTCTGTAAGCAAGGGAATCTTTCGTAAAATGGATGGACTACTGCAGCAGAACTCACTGTATACCTGCAGAAGGTATGGTCTGGCAGAGAGACGCACTGGACCTTTCTGATACTCAAAGTCTACTAATACTAATAAGGGAGAACGTAGCGTCTTGATGTGGGCGAGGCTCGGACCATCGTGCTCAAGATCATATGTGTAAAGTAACCCCCCCAAAAAAAGGTTTAACTTAACTTTTTCTTTCTTTAATCGCTGGAGTTCATAGATGGTTTTTACTGTCTTCGATGTGTGGGACGGTCCTCGGTGGGGTTTCTAGTTATCCGAGATACAGTGGCCTGAACTGGTGTAGAGGTTGGTGCTTCCAAATGGCATCAAAAAGCAAGCATGGAGGTCATGTTTAGCTGCCTGTCACCAACAGTGCTGGAGCTTCCAGACTGCGTTACAAGCAAGCTGTCACCAAGAATGCTTGTACTTCCAGACTGCGTTACAAGCAAGCTGTCACCAAGAATGCTTGTACTTCCAGACTGCGTTACAAGCAAGCTGTCACCAACAGTACTGGAGCTTGCAAACTGCGTTACAAGCAAGCTGTCACCAACAGTATTGGAGCTTGCAAACTGCGTTACAAGCAAGCTGTCACCAACAGTATTGGAGCTTCCAGACTGCGTTACATGCAAGCTGTCACCAACCATGCTGGAGCTTCCAGACTGCGTTACAAGCAAGCTGTCACCAACGATGCCTGTACTTCCAAACTGCGTTACAAGCAGCATTACCACCAATGCTTAAATGTTTGCTTGACAAGTGCTAGAACTTCCAGGGTTAGCTAGTCACAAACAAGGTCAGAGGTCACGTTACAAGTTGTCACCAACAGGTTCTTGCAGATGGGGGCTCGCGTTAAGTCAAACAAGAGAAGAATTCGTTAAAAGTTTCGCATCTCTGTTAGGTGGAGTCAGAATGGCAGTTACCGTGTCGAGCACACATATACAAAAAAAAAAAAAGGTACTCCAATAACGTCATCAAATATAACATACTGACAGACAGAGAAGATTCTCGGAGTACATAACACAATATAAGAGATAAACTATGAAGTCTAAAAGATTTGCTTCAAGTCAGTACAGTTTCTCCTTTTTTTTTCTATTCGTATTATCATCAGTGAAATAAATAATCTTTTCAAACCATCTTTTTCCCCCAGAACTAGAATAACTCCACAGAAAAAAGTAGGAAAATATGACAATCTCTTTCTTTTTCTTTTCTCTATTACGGATCTATGTACCTTCAAAATGCATCCGTCAAACAGATACAAGTCAGAAGTTCATGAGACTGAAAGAGAGTTCCACTTAGTCTCACAGAACACGTGTGTAGTACGTCCCATGTCCGTTGCATATAAATCTAGGCCAACCAGAAGAGTGAACATGTATTTAATGCCATGAACAGTGATTCATTCTAAACGACATGGTACACTAGTAGCTTCTGGATACGTGAGAAAATTTGGTTAAATTTCCCTTTCTGTCCTCATGGTTCTGCACCCACTCCAACCGTGTTGCCACTGAGCAATCCAATCCAATCCACATCCAAATTCATCGTGTTGCCAACGAGCAATCCAATCCACAACCAAAACCATCCTGTTGCTAGTGAGCAATCCAATCCAAACCAATCCACATCCAAATTCATCGTGATGCCAGTGAGCAATCCAATCCAATCCACATCCAAATTCATCGTGATGCCAGTGAGCAATCCAATCCAATCCACATCCAAATTCATCGTGATGCCAGTGAGCAATCCAATCCAATCCACATCCAAATTAATCGTGATGCCAGTGAGCAATCCAATCCAATCCAATCCACATCCAAATTCACCGTGACGCTAGTGAGCAATCCAATCCAATCCACAACCAAATTTTGTAGGAACAGATTATCTGTGTAACACTTCACTGAACATGATTAACGAGAGATTACACAGAGCTAACGAGAGTGGCAGGTCGAGCCCGTTTCTGTGTGGCACAGCGGGCGGCCATGTCGAGAACCACAGACGTCAAACAAAATGGCCGCGCCTGTGGAGGCCTCATGTACCCACAGATGGGTCACAGGATGTTACATGTAGTCACGTGTGTGTCAGTAACGTGATCAACCGAGATGAATCAAGTGTCATGAGCGTATTGTCTCAGCCAGTTCACCAGGAGTGGGGGATGCTGGGCCTGGCCTGGTTCATCACCAACACAGCTCAAGCTACCAACTCAGCCACTGTGTTATGATCAGTCCAAATGTCCATTTCTGTGTTTAGTTGTATATATCCTACAGCCACAACACCTGGTGGATCCTTCGTGGGAGGAACAATTCCAGGGAAAAGGGTGATCTGTTAACATCATAGGTGTAAGATCAGAAGGGTTTACCATGTTTCTTGGGTCGTTATACCTACAAAATTGATAGAATAATCTGAATAAAATCACAGCAGAGAGAGAGAGAGAGAGAGAGAGAGAGAGAGAGAGAGAGAGAGAGAGAGAGAGAGAGAGAGAGAGAGAGAGAGAGAGAAACAATGCGGGTGATGACGCTGAAACCCTCCAACACTCAGCAAGGTACAAGATACACCTTCGTATCGCAAACTTCGCCGCGTTGCTCTTCATGAACAGGAGAAACACAAGGTGTTCCCGAATCTTCATTTCTGTTCCTCCAAACTTTCCTTTCGAATCAGTGGGCAAAGGATAATCACAACATCCTATGAAATTTGTCAGACATTTCTTATAACGAGCGAGAAATTCATTTACAAGTAAATGCATAAACAACGGTCTGTACAACACAGGTTATGAACAGTTTACTTTGATCTCTTTTCCTCGCTTTTAGAAGACAAGTGTTTTTGGTCAACGTACCGGCAATGTGATGAAGTCAAAGCATTCAATTGACTGTGCTTAAATCGGGGTTTTCTCTCACAACGAAACAGTCTACAATGTGTTCTTCACCTCCATACCTTCTGGATACTGAGTCTCTACACAAAACTGGCTTGAAAGGCTATATCCTACCAGGGCACTTTCAACTATCATTATCCTCGGGAGACGCGAGGATAATATAAAGCACAGGAGCCATACTTACTGTAGTGATACAATGCTGGTAATATCCATTTCCGTCCATTTCTTTAACCCGTAACCTCTGCCGCCATCAGTGACTTACACCATTCCTGGCTTACAAATAACCTTAGCGCTACACATACACATACCGTAAGAGCCATGTGAGTATACAATATACTACGAGAGCCATCTAGCGCACCAGTGACATGCAGACTATGTTATCTGCTAATTCTGTTCATAGCACAAATAGAATGTGTTCTTAAGACAACTTCACCCACATGATGGTTGCGCACGAGTGCAATATCAGGTTTCATCCCTTACATGATGATGGGTGAGGATGACTGCCATTTGAAGTTTCCTCACCCACATGATGGTCGGGCATGACTGCAAACATGAAGTTTCCCCACCCACACCTAGTTACCGCACGTGATCAAGACAGTTCTGCTCATCTTGAAGTCTATATTCAAAGACCCTTAGCAACACCTGCTCTTTTACCGAGAGAAAGTTCAATTACTCCAAACAGACATTCCAACTCCGCTATCTTACGACAATGAAACATTCAACGTAACATCGGGGCTGAAGAAACTCAAGCTCTGATATCATCAGTTCTGACATCCAAAGTAAAATCTCCGTCGTACATCAAGGCAAAATAGCTCACAAAAAAATGTGTGTCGGGTGTGATAATTTGGGCAGAGAGTCTTGCTCACAGGTAACCACAATCACATTTTGGGGATCATTATCACCGGCAATTACGAGATCAATGGTCATCACACCTTCGGCCGCTTACAGTCAGCCGTCACTCAGGCCTGGAAGTTGATGACACTCACAGGCAATGACAGTGTCAATAACGAGTGTCATTATAACTTACCACCCACTGACAACACTTCCGTATGGCTCTACGTCACAAAAGACAGCCATTGAAATGCCCTCAATGAAAATGTACTTCCTGAATGAAAACGGGCATTTGTAAATCCCAATGACACAAAAAGTCTTGAAGATTTACAATGACACAAAAACGTGTTGAGCATTTACAATGACACTAAGACGTCTTAAGGATTTACAATGACACTAAAACGTCTTGAGGATTTACAATGACACTAAAACGTCTTGAGGATTTACAATGACACTAAGACGTCTTAAGGATTTACAATGACACTAATGACACTAAAACGTGTTGAGCATTTACAATGACACTAAGACGTCTTAAGGATTTACAATGACACTAAGACGTCTTAAGGATTTACAATGACACTAAGACGTCTTAAGGATTTACAATGACACTAAGACGTCTTAAGGATTTACAATGACACTAAGACGTCTTAAGGATTTACAATGACACTAAAACGTCTTGAGGAGGATTTACAATGAGGCAGGTTGTGATCGTTGCCTTGGCGCCCCAGAGGACCGACAGCAGCAGTATTGATCATGGAAGGGTCTTCGCATGAGCCTCGCTCTAGGTCTACCAATAACCAGCGAGTGTAACTTTTTTTCTTCTTTTTCCAGGACATGATAATAAAAAGGATCTTAGTGCCTTCTTTACTGCCATGGTCTCCGTGTGGCACTGCGGCCGGCCATGTCGTGGAACAGGACGTCAATAAGATGGCCGCGCCTGGACCTCATGTATACCCTAACCCCCACTAGATGGGTCACCAATGTCGCATCATAACACGTGTGTGTCAGTAAAGTGATCAACCAAGATGAATCAAGTGTCATGAGCGTATTGTCTCAGCCAGTTCACCAGGAGTGGGGATGCTGGGCCTGGCCTGGTTCATCACCAACACAGCTCAAGCTACCAACTCAGCCACTGTGTGTTATCATCAGTCTAGAATCTGTGTCTGGGATCGGGTGGATAATACCATGAGCTACATTCTACAACTACAACACTCAGTGGATCCGTCGTGTAAGGAACATTTCCACAAGACAGTGATCTAGTGACATTATAGTTGTGAGGCCAGGGGAATTTACCATGATTCGTGGCTCGTCATACCTACAAACTCCCACTAACCAATTGGACATATTTACTGAATCGAAAGGAAGCAACAGTCACAATACCGGGCAAACAGACATATTCAGATATGACAAATCCAAGTCCCACAAACCACCACTGGAAGGCGTGCCCGCGCCCACTGACACCATGGGTGCTGGACGCTGGTACCCTCCAGCAATCATCACCAGGACACACGAGCTTCCTAACTACATCTACCTCGCTTCCTGGACCATGAACACGAGGACTTTTGGATCTTTGTTTTCTGTTCAGATGGAACGGGTAAAGAAGAGGCCAAACGGGATATAACAACACATTCCAGTACAGTGGGTGTGGGCTAGGATGGTATCAACGTACAAAGAAAAATATGAATTTATAATGATAATAAGATGCATATAACCGATCTAATCATAAATATCTTCTAATTTGCACGACGTGAATAATTTCACTTTCTCACAACAGCATTTATATGTAATGGCCGGTTATAAAACAAGGTTAATACGAAAAAAAAATCTGCTGCGAAGCTCGGTTTTATATTACTGAATCTGTTCTTCCCTCCCTCCATGCAAAATTTTACTTTGGTTATTCCTATTGTAATCAAATATTACGTCACCGTCTGCATAAACGAGCCTGAAAGCCTGTATCACACTCATGTGCTTTACAATATGTGGTAAATGAGACATAGGTAGGAAGTAATGATCAACATTCGTAATCACTACGATACTACGCTTCCTTATACTTCTTTCTCCTTGTCTTTCCTTACACTTAACTCCCTGATTATCACTACGCTTCCTTCTATCTCTTTCTCCTTGTCTTTCCATACACTCAACTCTCTGATGATCTCCTCTTTGTTGCTATCATCCATCAAAACCATTCATGATCTACATGTCTGACTGTCGTCTCTAAGTACACAGTACCTCTGAGAAGCAGCCAGCCCATCCGTGAACCAGACTCTGTGTCGTTGTTCAGTTCTGGTCATTAAGGGAATGCACACGAATTAGACATTTCTTGACCTGCCACGTTCCAAGTTCGGCGCATACTTACAACACAGTTTGATTAATAATGTATAATGAAGAACATCGTAAGGCAGAAGGAAGAACAGCACTTTCATCCAGAATGAAGGAACACATGATCGTATAAAACACTGCTATTGAACAAGTGTCAAGAAATGTCACAGTGAAATCGACTGAGGAAATATCAGCTCAAATATAAACAAGGTGTTCATCTTATCGTCCAGGTGTGGTAGCCTACGTCGCTCATCGATACAACACTGATCACGAATATTTTCCAGACTGACACGGAAGTTGAAAATGCCCTGGTGACAGAATCAGAGACTCATGATGCTTCGTAAACCACATAAGGCCACATTGGAGGTGACTGATGGGTGTTCACTTATTCAGCTTCTCTGATAAGCAAGAGATTAAGCGATCGAATCCCACCAGATACAACCTAGTATAACACCTGTATGAGTGAATCCGTAGAACTCTCAGCCCTTTTTGATGTCAATTACCTAATAAGAGTGATCTCGTACCATCGCAGTGGTGAAGTCAGTTGAGTTCAACCATACTTCTCGTGCAGGTACAATAGATAGGTACAATATGTACAGTAGGTACAGGACTGGACAGGTATATTCTGATGTAACTGGACAATACACCAAAACCCTCAACTGGAAGGTCTGTTTCTCCCCAGTGGCACCAAGGACACAGAGTCCTGATACCCTCCAATACTCAGTAGGACACACCATTATTATACATCTGCTTCCTAACCGTCTCTACCTTGCCAGCCATGAGCAGGAAAACCAGTTAACTCCTGAATTCTGTTTTCTGTTCGGCTGGAATACGAGGTAATTTACAAGACAAATACATACTAGGGAGGCCGCCACACACACACACATGGGTCTTGTACAGTGCGTTGGCCACGGTGATGTTAACACCCTATGATAATACAGGTGGTATGCGTTACAGGCAGCGAGACAAAAAATCAAATACGTTTAACCAAACAGCCGAGCAACAGTCTGACAACCAAGTTATGGACAATATCTTTAATCTTGACTCAAGAAAAGAATGGTGACAATGTCAGTCAGGTGTAAGAAACAGCGTAGTGAAGAATATAAGCGAGGAGTTAGAGATGCCAAAGTCGACGGATGGAACCGAGATGGGGGGCTTACCTTACCACAAGAATATCTTCACCAGTGTTTACAACCCTCGCTAACCGAATATCATTGGTCGCTTGCCGAACAATACTGGCTGTAATGGCTCTTATGAAAACAGGTGTGTTTTACATGGCAGACACAAGGGAGACATAAAGAATGCCCTTAATACACACTAAGATGTTAAGTTCTGGTAATACATATTTCTGTCTTGCTTTCCCAACACTTACTTACCCCTGGTAGTCCACTTGCTGCTGCCCGCCTCAGCAACTACACCCAATCTTACTTCTGTACTTACGTCGGCACAACACATTTAGACAATACACTGAGAGGCATCTAGCTCACCCGCATGTTTAGGTCTACGAATAAAGAACAGAACTGTATACAGGAATCAACTACATCCATTACCAAACCAGTGGCTGACCGCATGCAATTCTTCTCTCATGATAATGAATTAAAAGTCTGCCCATAGGTTCGTGGAGGAGGATCTGCTGTCTTACCAAGGGGTTTCCGCGTCGCGTTAACCACAGTAGCTCATCAGCTGTCTTAACAACGAAGGTGATCTCAAAAAAATATGACACTGATCGAAGACCATGAAGCCCCAGCATCGGTTTATCGGACTGCCAGAGGCCTCACAGACCCCGTCGTGTATCAAAATAGAACAATCCATGAACGTGCGTTGGAGGAATGATGTATAGCAATAAGACATTTACGTTTTGCTCGTCTGGGAATCTCAAATGTTGGCTGGATTAATGACGTATGGGAGGATGTACGGTGGCAAGGAACACTTAGAACGAAGCGGAAGTACTTTAATCTCTTACGTGTCGACTAGAAGCTTTTTTTTAGTCTCTCGCAAGAAGGCCTCTGGTTGAAATGGAAGAGATTACAGTACTCATACAGCCATACTTACAGTCGCGACTGTATTTTTTTTCAGGGATCATTATCACTGATAATTGAGGACCATTGATCATCATACCTTTGGCCGTTTTTTTTTTTTATTTAAGCTAATAATGCCTCGTAAATCAACACAAGAGATAAACGACTAATGCCAATAAAGAAACGTGACCAAATGACGAATCACCCACTCCCCCACGACTCGAACTCGTAAAACATGAGCAGGGGAACGCTCCAGCTAACAAAGAACGAATGTGATTAATGTAAAAATGTTAATCTTTCAATCCCAGTTCATAGTTAGAAGAGGTGTGATGTAACTTGTGCTGGTACGAAGCTTGGGGCTCCAGCGAAGTCCCTTCCAGTATTGATCATGGACAACTCGCTGCCACAGCCTCGCTCTAGGTCTAAGGATAACCGACAAGGATAACTTCTGATCAGGAATTCAATCATTACAGGGGGGGGATGAGTGCCTTCTGTAGTGCCATGGTCTCGTTGTGGCACTCCGGGCGGCCATGTTGTGGACCTGGACATCAACAAGATGGCCGCGCCTGGACCTAATGTATACCCTCCCCCACACCTAGATGGGTGAACAATGTCGCATCATAACACTTGTGTGTCAGTAAAGTGATCCACCAAGATGAATCAAGTGTCATGAGCGTATTGTCTCAGCCAGTTCACCAGGAGTGGGGATGCTGGGCCTGGCCTGATTCATCACCAACACAGCTCAAGCTACCAACCTCAGCCACTGTCTTATTGTCAGTCCAATATACATTGTTAGGTTCAGAGGGACAATGTATTGTATATCCTACAACCACAATAGATGTTCCCCAGTCTTTGACAAGGATCAGGCAATAACTACAACCTTAACAATAGTCCGAAGGAATCCATAATCATATTCATACTTATGTTGTCATATTCAGCCATGAAATCAGTTCTGCAATGCATTGCAATGACCCCACGTTATTCTGATACAAGACGGGGCCTTCAAAACCTAGTATGATAAACATATCGTTGACACTAGAGCAATTTCCTACGTCGCTGTCACTTTTGATATTCAAATTACCTTTACTGTTCGTTAACATAGCTTGAATATCATTCTAGGTCACTTTAAAATTCTAATTACCTTTACTGTTAAGTTAACGGAGTTTGAATATCAGTCTAGGTCACTTGAAAGTCTCAGAAACACAGCAGCTTCTGTCTAAGACCTTCAGTACAATTCAATACATACGAGTCACGAAACTGCAATGACTGTGTATGGCCAACCAGGAGTCTAGTACACGAGATATGGTTGATTCTTGTTGTCTTCATGAAGAGAACCAAACCCAACGTGTATAGACCACTCGTTATGGCTGTGGTCTTGACGCTTCTCACGGTACGTATTATGTCCGTGACTTAAAGACAGGCACAAAATGGATATAAATCTAGAATGGCTTTAGTTACTGACAGCATCGGTGAGGAGAAATACCAGAGGTATGTGTACAGAAAGCCCGGCAGTTTGTAACTGTGTTGTGTGTGTGAATTGTACTCTTTATATCCTCTTCACGTCTGCTGCTTCCAATGAACTGTATCATTATATCCTCCTCACGTCTGCTGCTTCCAATAAACAGTAAAGCACATTAGTATGTGGCAGAACCCTTCAAATCAGTGGTACGTAGGAAGTGGTATAAGGCTTATCAACTAGGCATACGAAATCACATGGTGGACTCCTTCGTAGCGTATGGGAAGAATAAACCAGTTGTATAAATTGGACTGCAATGTTTATGTGCTTATATTTCTTGATCGGCTTCATTTCATTAACTGTATGATAAATACGTGACAAAAATTTGAGCGTGCATGACAGATTTCTGTGAATACGTGACCATATATACGTCCTCAAAGTGGACACACTTTGCGCATCCAGTTAAAGAAGAAAGATTTTGTCAGAGACGTGATCCATAATTTGCTTGTGTTTCCCGCAAGTTCTGTTTACGAAAGGAATACCTCGCATACATTCGCAAAATGTACTAAATCAGTAACAAAGAAATTACATTCCCGAGTTAATTTAACTTCGTATTTGTCTTAGTGCTAGAAATACCCTAAGAAGCATTTAGCCCAACCGTAACAAAACAGCCTTTAAGGTGCTGTCTAGTTTAATTCCTAGGGACAATTACATCAACCAACACACATCTTGTATTCTATCCTCCTGGTTCATCGCAAACACTCGAAGTCTCACTCATATCACGTACTAACGTGTTTTTTTTTGTTTTTTTTCAAAGGCTTAGGCATAAATCGTCCACTTAAAGAGACTCTGAAGTAGTACAGAATCATATTCAAACTTGGCTATCTAACAACAACGGTGATGAAACTGTCAAGAGTGACATACACTCGAGAGACCTAAGCTCCAGTGTAAACGAACGAGTCTTGCAGGCTCCGTCGCCTTATCAAAACGCGACGGTTCGTAAATATTGATAACGTGCGACTGAAGGCACTGTTCACACGCCACCGCAAACCCCCATGTCTTGCGAGTGGCCACGGGCGATGAGTGGCCACTATCGCTTGTTATCAAAAAGCACTGATAGATCATCCATCCTACCTTAGGCCGCTTGTAGACCAATGGCTCTGAAGACCGAAAGTTGATAATGACACCCATCATCTTATAAGTTGACAGACTGGTGGTGTTCAGTAATTCGGTGGCCTTAAATGCGCCGGGATTGTGAAAAACTAAGAATCCTAATCCTTTCTAGATCAATTCTGAGCCTAACTGTTGGCTGAAAAGGGTAACTCTAGCGGCTTCCACCTTGGGAAATCTAGCACTTATACTGGTTAAGCAAGAGAACTATTTACCTGTTTTTTTTTTTTTTGATTAGAAACTAAAGAGAATGGATGTCAGCGAACGAGGCCTTACCTTCATCTGTTCGAGGCGCCACCACGCTAACAAAGAAAAATGGGGACAAACATTGAAGTAAAGAAAAAAATATTTACTTCTGGGATAGACTGGAGGCATGAATTAACATACCTCTGGATA
Source organism: Panulirus ornatus (assembly GCF_036320965.1). Classification (NCBI taxonomy): domain Eukaryota; kingdom Metazoa; phylum Arthropoda; class Malacostraca; order Decapoda; family Palinuridae; genus Panulirus; species Panulirus ornatus. Next base: position 7,647,822 of record NC_092259.1, on the reverse strand, counting down.
GTAGAAGATCTATCCCGCTCACATGAAGTTGGTCCTTCTGTACATGGTTTAGTCTGCAGCCCTTAATGCAATATATCTATGTACATTATAAAAACAGGTTATGTTCATAATCTAAAGTAGAAATAAGTAATTAAGTTTGTATGTTCCTCAAACCTTCACCATAAGAAACTTATAATTGAGTATGTATGTCCTTCAAACCTTCGCCATGAGAAACCTAAAAATGAAGTATGTATAGCCCTCAAACCTTCACCATGAGAAACCTTAAGTTTGTATGTTCCTCAAACTTTCATCAAGAGAAACCTAAAATCAAGAAATGTGTTCCCCAAACTTTCACCATACGAAACCTAAATTCAAGTATGCATGCTCCTGAAACTTTCACCATAAGAAAACCTAAAATTAAGTACGTATGTCTCTCAAACCATCACCATAAGAAACCTAAAATTAAGTACGTATGTCTCTCAAACCATCACCATAAGAAACCTAAAATTAAGTACGTATGTCTCTCAAACCATCACCATAAGAAACCTAAAATTAAGTATGTATGTCCCTCAAACTTTCGCCATGAGAGACCTAAAATTATGTACGTATGACTCTCGATCCTTCTCCAAGAAAAACAGCAAATTAAGCATGCATCTTACTCAAACCGTATCCATGAAAAACCTTATATCAAGTAAGTATAATTCTTCTTAAACAATGGGTGTGAAAAACCTTAAACTTGAAATCACATTCAAAACTTAATTTAACCTTTCTTTCCTCTCTTTTGCTTCATTCTAACCAAAAAAAATTTACAAAAAGACTTGAAATCAACACACAACTGATTTTCTTTGTATAACCAACATTCACGACACCGTACAAACCACATGGACCTGGAACTGGCCAACTCAACGAGATTAAACTTAAAACACACTACAAAAAAAAAAAAAAAGATATAAAGGAAGCTGGTGACCATTCAGCAGGTACAATTAATGGTCCATGTGCCAGTCTGCATCACCACAAAGGCCGACAATCATCAAAAGACTTCATACCATTTCCACCTTTACTGGTTAGATCACCCATTTTTTCCCCCCCTACTATAGTTTCCTTTTAATAAGGACTTCCTGCAGGAGGTTTTCCCTTCTTTGCCATCTCCTTAGTCTCGAGAGGGTCTTGAGAAAAATACCCCGTAGTGGCCAACTCTATTCTCCACACGACTTGACGGAACGTGTGGCGAAATACGCCAACTACCATAGAGCGAATCTTCTGTTAACGAAATGGGCATCACTTCATTAGACTTCACAATGAATCCATCGTGAGACTTCCAGCGAAAACCTTTGTGATCCAAAAGAAAAAAAAAAGACCACGGCCGTGAGAGGTCGCGAACAGCAATGATCCCCCCAAAATTTAATCATGCCTCCCTCATCCCTGGGGGCAGAAGTAATCACCAGTGTTAACTCTGACCGGAAAAAATCAATAATCGAGGATGCTTAGTGCCTTTCCCCCAGTGCCGCTGCCTCTGTGTGGCACTGCGGGCGGCCATGTCGTGGATGCAGGAGGTCGACAAGATGGCCGCGCCTGGTCTCATGCACCCATACACATAGATGGTCCCAAGTCATGACAGACTGACCACCACGATGGTCAGTGAGAGCAACGCCAGCCACTTGAACGGTGTGCTTGGCAGTGAGAACTCAGGCTCAAGTCTCACCTTCTGGTTGGTTGGTTGGTTGGTTGGTTGGTCGGTTGGTTGGTTGGTCGGCTGGTTGGTTGGTTGGTTGGTTGGTTCGGCTTACTGAACGGCCAGGGTTAATATCAAGACTGTCAGGTAATAACCACCACCAAGAGAAAAATGCTCTTAGACGCTCTCCAGGGGTTCAAGGTAATTCTAAGACCACAAACACTCACTTCTCCAGGTGTTCAAGTAACATTTAAACACCATAAACTCCTCACTTCTCAGGTGTCAAGGTTATTTCTAAGACCATAAACACTCACTTCTCCAGGGGTTCAAGGTAATTCTAAGACCATGAACACTAACTTCTGCAAGTGTTCAAGGTAATTTAAGACTAAACAACTTCTCAGGGTTAAGGTAATTTAAGACATAAACACTCACTTTCGGGGGTTAAGGTAATTTAAGAACCACAAACACTCATAAGTATATATATCCCACGCTACCTGGGAAACAACATTTTTGGTATTATTACTGTGACGTCGGTAATAGACTGAGTAACCAACCGAATGGCAGGTAATCAATTACTCCGTAATATTCCCTATCTTGTCTATCACTTACTCCGTAATATTCCATGTCTAATCTTCGATGCAAGATAGTCTATCATACACACGCGACCACAAGCGTGAGACAGACATAAATGGCACTTTTAACAACACCAGAAGTGACACTGGACCACGCCAGATATGCAAGACAATTCAATACGAGGTACAGTTGAAGAACAGCCAAGTAAGTGAGCAGTGTGGCATAAAGATCCGCATAAACACCGAGTAAAAACTACAGGTCTATCAGCACTACATTTGAATTCGTCCACAAACAGAGTTCAATCTCCTTCTGGTGATGAAACATCGGTGAACCCTTCTGGTTTTGCACACTAGACGTATGAGTTCATGATCATTCTGGAAAGAAGAGAAGCATCTCTGGTCTCCAGCGTCTTGTCTATGCATCTCGTCCTACATCTGTACGTGAGTTATTCACCAGCCCCTTAGTGCAACTACCTTCGTCTTCTCCATTACTCTGCTTTCTTGCACTGGAAGGCAAATACAGGGGAAAGCAGCCCATCCCTATGCCTATTCCCTCCAAAAATGGGAAATATATTGAATGAACAATCAGTGATGCTGTTCCTTCTTGGGAAATGGGAAATATATTGAATGACCAATCAGTGATGCTGTTCCTTCTTGAGGGGTACTTGGCGAGAGTGGATAAGCTAAGACACATCACAGAGTGTCATTTAACTGAAAGAGTCCTTCCATCTATGCAACTCCCGTCTCCTCCACCTATGCAACCCCCGTCTCCTCCACCTATGCAACTCCCGTCTCCTCCACCTTTGCAACTCCCGTCTCCTCCACCTATGCAACTCCCGTCTCCTCCACCTATGCAACTCCCGTCTCCTCCACCTGTGCAACTCCCGTCTCCTCCAACGGTCCTAAAAGAAGCTGCCGCCACCACATTTCAGGGTCAGTCACGCGCCGTTCATAACCAGAAGCACAGCGGAAAAGTCAGGAACGGAAGAGAAGCTAAACAGAGAAATCCAGTACCAGAAAGCTGCCGACATGAGCCACATGTGGCGTTCTGCTGGGGGAGTTTCTACCGATGACGCTCGTGTTCCCACTCGACGCTGCTGGCACAACGATAAACCCCGTCTGCCAATCACGCTTTGGTTCGGCAGCTCGTTGTTGGTGTGTCTGACCAAGCGTGAGTGAACTGAACTATAATATGAGCCTTCCCAAGTGACCTCATTTGTCACCGGATGGTCCCCAGACGTTCACACTGTGAATAAACTCAACGTGTCAGTCCCCTCAGCACGAAGGTACGATCCTCCAGCACTACAGCAAGGTCCTTGAGCACGACGGTATGATATCTAGGGTCAGAAAGCCACCGCCTACATCTAGTCTAGGTGTCAGAAAGCCACTGCCTACATTTGTCTAGGGTCAGAAAGCCACTGCCCACACTTCTCTAGCAACAGGGAGCCACTGCCAACACTTTTCTCGGACCAGAGAGCCACTGCCGACATCCCAGTACCGACAAACACATGACAGCTACAAATCCACCACAGTCTTCTTCCTAATGATATTCTTACTGTAACACAGTAGTGTCACAAGGTCCGGTCTGGAAATATCTGCTGTTCAAAAGTAATCATCAATATAATTCGTAGGAAGTACGACAGCACCGATCAGCTAAATGAACCTGAAATCATTCGTGATTCACGAAATCAGCATTTTCGTCCACGAAAAATATTAAGGTGCCGTCCAAGACATGTAAGGAAAATAGGTTTCGACACTTTCGCTGGGCATCAAAGAACCACAGGCATCAAATATTTCTGTGTAAGAAAAAGGTGTTTCGACCATCAATGGAAAGTAACATCAAAATCACCACACAAAAGGGCATGGAATTATCGTAAAACCTCAGCAAGTCACGGAATGTCTTGAGATGAGATGTGGCAACACACGGGTTACCTAACACGAAGACTGGTTAACTAATCACTTCATAACAATCATCATTAGTGAGGGGTCATCAATGAGGGTCATCAGTAACAAGAGAGCATGAAAAATTAACTACCGTTACGACTACTTGTGCCTACGTTCCTGAATATTAAGTTGAGCAATCTCTTCACTGATCACTTACTCCAGTACCGTGAGGTAATGGCTCAATCCTCACTGACCTCTGCAAGCTCACATACACCACAGCCATTCACAATACACCTTTTTACTAGCAGCGACAACAGCACCTCTTCGTCCTGTGATCCACTAGATACAAATTTAGCGTGCCAGCCACAGCTCATGCGACCATTCATCCTGTCTCTGCATGTGGTATCGTCAATATTCTACAACGCTTCTCCAGTGCTTTAGGAAGAAAGAAAAAAAGAAAATAAAAGACCTTTTTTCTTTTGTGATCTTCGTTCCTCTGACGTACATATAAATTCATTTTTCGCATCATGCACGACTCTGCGTACAGTTTCATGGCATGGCATCGGTTTGGAAGTCTACTTATGAGCTCTGATTTTACTTTTACACAAAAAGAAAAAGAAAAAAGGGAAAAAAAAATGTCCAAAGGAAGTCTCGTCATAAAAAAGGAGTGTAAGATGCGTTTACTGTTACCACTGGCAACAGTCGAGTCAACCACCCACACTGGCTTTTCTTCTACCCAGACAAGTCATTACGACAGAGCATGTAACATCTGTGCACCATGTTCAACATCTGTGCACCATGTGCAACATCTGTGCATCATGTTCAACATCTGTGCACCATGCTCAACATCTGTGCATCATGAGCAGCATCTGTGCACCATGTTCAACATCTGTGCACCATGTGCAACAGCTGTGCACCATGTGCAACATCTGTGCACCATGTGCAGCATCTGTGCACCATGTTCAGCATCTGTGCACCATGTGCAGCATCTGTGCACCATGTTCAACATCTGTGCACCATGTTCAACATCAGGGCATTACAGCTAATTTCTCGTAAACTCCTCACTCAGCACTATAATGACAGTTCCAAGTCCCCAGATCCTATCCACCACAATCGCATGCAAACCTGCCAGGATTAGGAGTCTACCCTTCCCAAATATACGTTCTTAAGGCCGATCTATGAGATCCAACCCGACCCAACTGAGGATTCAAACAGCCAATTCGTATAGATCCTGACTCCCTGTCATGATTATATACTCCTAATTACCAGCAACGGCCCATCACCAGTCACTGCGTTGTACTGCTAAATGTGCAACGTCCGTTCATACGAAGACAGTGACCAGCACATTTCCCAGACGGGTCTAACCACGAGAGTCCATGGACACCCGTCCAGACTTTAAAACTACTGTGGTCCCTTAAGGAAATAACGTAACCGAAGCTTTAGTACAGCAATGCAACTCAGGTACGTAGGTGCAGCATTACTGAGGCGCGGACAGACGATGGTTTACTATACTTAAAAAGGGCACTGCCTTAATGGTAAGCCCCACCCTTAGCAGTGCAGAGGTCCAGCTGCTGAAGGCTATACTTGATATGGAACTTCATCAGTCAGTACTAGCTACGTTAGGGTCACCTGACCCTTTGAAGGATACTAACTTTTACAGTATTTGGAAAGGCAATGACCACAGCTCTGATCTGTGGTTCAGGGTTGTGTGTGTGTGTGTGTGTGTGTGTATGCCTCCTCCCCTGAGTGCCGCCGCCGCCGCTGCCTCCCTCCGCCTCCTCCTCCGTGTGGCACTGCGGGCGGCCATGTCGTGACCCATCCCCCTGGACGTCGACAAGATGGCCGCACCTGACCTCATATACCCTCCTCATATACCCTCCAAGTGGGTAATACAAAAAATGTTGAATATCAACACGTCTGAGAGGAAGCTATCAAACAATGAGGCCGAGTATCTTCATGGAAGCAATGACAGGTGAGAATGAACCTCAAACTAGGCCCTCCTCTGCCTTGTCGCGAGAGCTAGCGAGGACATCACCTCTAACTACTGAGCCAGTTGACCAACCATCCACACCGTGGAACCAAAACGAAACCTGTACAGGTATACAACAAAAGAATCACTCGTACAAGTACGATTCTCACGAACACCAGTCGCTCGATGGGGTTATAGCCAACGGTGAGAGAAGTACCCACACCAACACGCACACACACACACCTGAGTGACAGTTTATCATCACCTATTGACTATGCCAAACATCCAGTAACAAGGTCTCGGGGTGCCTTCATAACCAGTGGCATCTGCTGCAGATCTGGGAGGCATATGACTGACGCATTACGACAGGACGTAATCAATATCCATTGTAACTAAGGCAGGCCCGCGCCCCCACCCCCAAAGGAGTACACCTCCTAGCGTTCAAGAACGGTCGCGTGACGGCAAAGCTGACACAAACTGCGACAGATATTGGCGATCTCGTGTGACAGTTAGCACGGGAAAGCCAACAGGTAACTATTGATCAGTGTTGGTAGACTACAACCTGTACAGTGATGTGCATCGGGTGTGGAAGTTTGAGCAAGGCTGCCTCTGGAAAACCTCATCTAGAACCATCCATATATGTATATATATATATATATATATATATATATATATATATATATATATATATATATATATATATAAAGACTTTTTTAATCATCCAACGTTTAGAGTTAATTACCAGATAAAAACATACTTCTATCTTTACCTTTCAATGAAGTTTTTCTTGTTTTTTAGTCGCTATTCATATAAAATACATGTGAGAATTAATCAGTGAATGCTGTTTATACAACGAAGCTATATGATTCTCATATGCCAATTTCATCATCATTATTATCAAAATCATTAGTATTGTCATTTCTTTTTTCTAAGTTGAAGGCTCAGAGCAAGGACGAGTCCTCCTTGTGATCAAGGCTTGGCCTTCACAGGAGGCAAGAAAAATAAAGGAATAATCCCAGCGGTTTAAAATGAGGCGGATGACCTGCCTTTTACGCAGGGAAAAGATCGTCGATGATGGGGAAGGCATGCAATTTTAGTGAGGAAAAAGTTGAGTACGAAAACGTGTGAGGACAGGAACAAAAGTACGGAGGATATGAACACGGTGCATTCTGGGAATGGGTATTACGACCATCCCGATGGCTTTGGTTTTTAGGATGACGATGGCACGACCAGCCATCTGATTTAAAAGTATACGACATGACCGGTCACCATTTCAACACCCCTCTGTCCAGGAGGTCAGTACAAACTTGGGCAAGTGCGTCTAAAAATTCCCTGTGTCTAATGCAATCAAATTTCACATGGAACCGATCCTATCATTATTAGTATCATTGGATTAAACTAAGCGAACCCAAGTACAGGGTAGCTGCAACATGTAGGATTGTACTGTACCAGTTTCCTGTATCTCTAGGAGACATCCCGAACTCCATTCACTTAATGATTCAGTGAGTGTTTCGCGAAGCAAGGCAGCGCCAGGAACAGATGAAGAATGGCCTCACTTATTCACATCCACTCTCCCGTTGTCCTGTATAATGCACCAGAGCCCTCTCTATCCACAGACAAGTCTCACAAACCTTTCTGTGCTTTCCCATGACCACTTTATAAGCCCCGGTTCAGCCCACTGACATAACGTCTCCCCCTGTGTACCACATCGCTCCAATTTACTCTATCCTATGCAGCCAAAAGGACAAAAGGACTCTCGATAAGTCATGGTCGGTCCAGTAGGCTAGTCATAGGCATGAAAATTCCCACGACAGTCTAATGCTTCAGAAATCTGGACTGTGATTCTACAAAAATCGACCTGGAATGGACTGTGATTCCTATCTGAAACTTTCACAATACGAAACGTCAAGACAATTCAGCAGAGAAACAAACAGTCTTGGATTATGAGAAACTCTTCATACTGATGGGGTAAAAAAAAAAGGATTCAGATGGTAGACGGATATTTCTTTTTTTCTCGAATAAGGAAAAGGAGGAAGTATGCATGGAGTGTCGCTGCTACACACCAAATGTTGCACTAACACCCCAAGTGTAGTGGCCACACTGCAAAAGGATCAAGCAGTCTCGGTTAACACAAGAAAGTCTAAACTAATATTAAACGTATGACGGAGATTGTTCTAAACCACAGCAGGCAAAGGCATCACGTCTTATTAAGTATATAGTCATGAACAAGGCTGTGAGGGTCATGAACAAGGCTGTGAGGGTCATTGACAAGGCTGTGAGGGTCATCAACAAGGCTGTGAGGGTCATCAACAAAGCTGTGAGAGTCATCAACAGACTGTTGTGTATGAGGGCACAGACGAGATCTGTGATCAAAACCCATCTAATGGTAAAACAGTGATCACAGGTGACCTTCATGGAGAAGCCGGAAGAGAAAGAGCAGAAACTGAATGTTACAACGGACCAGTTGATGAAGTGCACAATAATTCACGAGACACTTCAGTGGCTCCGTGCATTTAGAACCACTCCGCCATCATGGATTGCTCCTATGGCATAGAGGACTTCAAAATAAGTGTCGAGGTATATCACTCATGAGCCGTGATGCTAAAATACATGGACACCGGCTGGATAAGGCCACGAAGCCTTCAACAACCTCAATTTCAAGAACACAAACATGGGTATGACAAAGAAGACAGAGATAGAGAGAGAGAGAGAGATCCATTTACATTCAAGCTCTGTTGCGGAGATGGGATGGGAGTTTAATATCCCAGTGTATACTGGAATAATAGACTTGATAAAACTTTCCAGTCCCTCAAGAAAATGTATGTTTGGACGCGACAAGTAGCTGAGAGGAGTAATACGAGATCGTCTGAGCTCTGTTTTAGTACAAGAAAAACATCCTACTAAAATCACGACTGGCTCTGTGTCAACCGGAGCCAAATACGTATCTCTAACATGGCCTCTTCTGCTTTCTATATACATATGTAGGTTTAGAGGTATCTATGTATCAAGGGAGACGACCAGATGAAAAGAAAAAACTCACAACTCTTATACAGAAGATACTGCTGTCTGGAACACAATTCCTAAGGTCAACAGAACACCAAGGCAATTATAATCAGGTGTCTTAAGCAAGTAGGAATGGCTGTAAACATAGTAAGAAATCCTGATCCTTGTGGCGCGGATACAAACCTTGAATATCGCAACACAAGCGCCCGTAGTACCTCCTGGAAAAGGATGACTTTATGATGACATGACGCAAAAGAATTCGCAAACACAGCCGAGTCTCAGGGTTCTCTTGTATCTGATCCTTACAGACAAACGCTGGACATTGCTCTCGATATTGCGAGAACTGTGGCAACAGACTATACTGTTGCCTTCCTTACCGTACGTGGCTGAGACCTGGATCATGCAGAGAAAGCTCTAGAATACAGGAAGCTACGGTCGGTCTGATATGATTTTGGCGGGATTTGTAAAGCGCCAGAACATATCTGTTATCAAGATCCCTTTTTTTTCCCCCAAGGAAAAGATATATATATATAAAAACCTTAAAACTACTTCTTAAAAATCCGATATTTTAGCTTCCTACAAAATTTATCGGTCATCTACTTGCATCAATATTACTGTGTATTTTAATCTTACTTTTACGCCTTCCATCATCATCATCTAATACATAATCAACTTTCGAGACTCCTTAAAATCTTGAGCCTTTCGTTAGCACACGTCTCGAGGCAATACAACTAACTGCAGTTGACACATATTAGGGCAGGTCTCCTCTCCATCACACGACTAGTGGTCAACACATCATAACCAACTAACAGTCAACACAGAACTGTCTCAAAATGACGATTTCATGATGAAGGAGGAGACAGCCACACTTCAACGCCTTTTCTTTCCTTCTTCGTAGTTTTGATATTCCTCGGGGCTCCCGAGCTGCATCAAAGGCGCCACTGACATCTTAACATCTTCAGTTATTTGGCTCTTCTTAGAACCACGGTGGAGTATAACTCTGGTGTACAGACCGACAGATATTGCTGCTACGGTCTCAACCTCAGGTAGATCTACGAGCGGTGATGCCCATCGCCTCCAGAGCACTGGCAAAATTCCGCACTTTTATGCCTTGAATGGATTCTTGCAATCCAATTTTGGACTTTCTGAACTACGGGATGCATCGATGCGTGCGTAGTGTGGCATGGACTAGGGTGCACTCTGGCACTCTGGGAATTGAATTAGATTGTAGATCTATTTTCTTTTTTCCTTTTTTTTTTTACGAATCATTCAATTGATTTAAGGGCAACCTGAAGACCGTACAGTTCTGAAGTAAACGTTGAAGATTCTTTGGGTGATTATGTTGCTTAAGATTCTCCTTCGGTAGCTGCTCACATTTTGAGCCATCAGTAAAAACATCTTTCTTTTTTTTCTGTCTGTATGAACAGTATCATGCTGAAGGGATTTTCCTCTTGTTATTATAGAAGCAATTTTGCTTTTGGTCGCTTTCATCCTGGCTCTGCAGTGTCTGACCTCTGGAACCTTCCAGAGAGGGAACTAAGCAAAACTTACTTCAAAACGTAAATCTTGAATAAAACTTTCCCCGGGAACTAAACAAAACTTACTTCAAAACTTACTTCTTCATAAAACTTTCTCTGGGAACCAAGCAAACCTTACTTCAAAACTTACTTCTTCATAAAACTTTCCCTGGGAACCAAGCAAAACTTATTTCTAAACTTACTTCTTCATAAAACTTTCCCTGAGAACCAAGCAAACCTTACTTCAAAACTCACTTCTTGAATAAAACTTTCCCTGGGAACCAAGCGAAACTTAAGTCTTGAATAAAACTTATGTCCAAACATACGCCCGTTAAATGCCTTATTCATTTTTTCACGTGAAAATATTTGGAGAATTCTGGATACTGTTGAAACACCTCGGTCCTCTCGAGACTGAAAAATCATACATAAGGTTACGTATTGTGTACGTCTGAGGCCAACAGAAGGGTTTTCAAGAGCGTATCAGTCATCACGCTGGAAATATTTTCCTTGCCACCCCTTCGCATGGAACGAAAATGCCCTTCATTACTACATGAGGAGCCGGTGGTTATCTTTAAGGTAACCTTGTAAAACGCGTAGCTACTGTAGTTCCTTCAGAGTAATTAGAACTAAGAGTTATCTACCCCAATCGGTAGTCTACGGACGAGCATCGTTCACACGTCTAACGGCAACTCCAGGAGATGATGACGTGCAACACATGGTTAAACTATCGACCCCCAAAAATGGGGGGTAATCTAACATCTCATGGAGCAGTGCTTACCACAGCCATCAAGTATGTAAACGCTCAACAAGCTGCCCTGCGGTACACCCTCACACCCTCTTCCTGTGGGAATGCTCTTGGACTGTCACTACGAACCCTAGCATCTCATTCTGTCTTTCAAAAACTGCTGAACGAACCTTTTTTCTTTTTTTCTTAAAGTCTGACACGAAGACCCAATCTTTTTTCGAATTATGCCTATTTCCTCCCTTAGGATATCCAAGTACTTTGGTTCATGAGCTTTGTTTATAAGCTTTTGAGATGAACATTTCTTAAGAGTGTCTATAATCTTTCTTTCGGTTACCGTATCTCTTAAGTTTATCACGGGCCTCAGGTCAAAGACCACTTCTATTATACTGGTTAAGACACCCTTTCTGAGAGCCACTTTATACAGGCCATCAAGAGGTTTGCGGTAGACAGGAAACTTTCAAAAACCATATTGGAACAAAGTGATACGATTATTTTCCTCAAGGTATCAAACTAACAGTAAAATCTTTTTCCCTCACATTGGCTTCCAACAAAGACGACTAATCAGTGCAATATGTCTATACCTTAGAGCAATGATGGGATCTCTACAACAGTAAGGGATATCCACCAACTATATGCATTTACAATCCAACTCTACACATCAGGTCACGGAAGTCTGACATGAATCCCCTCTCGGAGATCCTAGGGCGGACGAATGACAAAACATCAGATACGGTAACTGGACAAATAACCTGGATACCTTGTCAGAAAAAAGAAGTGAGAAATAGTACAGTTCAAAAGGTTTGGGCAGGTGGAATGAATGAACCTGACTCGACTGCCAGACTCAGCAACCACGGAAGAGGCTCGATTTAAACAGACGCCGAAGATTCTGGCTCAATGGATACAAGAATGTATGTGATATATATATATATATATATATATACATATATATATATATATATATATATATATATATATATATATATATATATATATATATATATATATATATATATATATATATTCTGTGTACAGAATGGAAAAAGGTGAGAACAATGGAAGTAAGGGGAGTGGGGGAGGAATGGGATGTATTTAGGGAATCAGTGATGGATTGCGCAAAAGATGCTTGTGGCATGAGAAGAGTGGGAGGTGGGCTGTTTAGAAAGGGTAGTGAGTGGTGGGATGAAGAAGTAAGAGTATTAGTGAAAGAGAAGAGAGAGGCATTTGGACGATTTTTGCAGGGAAAAAATGCAATTGAGTGGGAGAAGTATAAAAGAAAGAGACAGGAGGTCAAGAGAAAGGTGCAAGAGGTGAAAAAAAAGGGCAAATGAGAGTTGGGGTGAGAGACTATCAGTAAATTTTAGGGAAAATAAAAAGATGTTCTGGAAGGAGGTAAATAGGGTGCGTAAGACAAGGGAGCAAATGGGAACTTCAGTGAAGGGCGTAAATGGGGAGGTGATAACAAGTAGCGGTGATGTGAGAAGGAGATGGAATGAGTATTTTGAAGGTTTGTTGAATGTGTCTGATGACAGAGTGGCAGATATAGGGTGTTTTGGTCGAGGTGGTGTGCAAAGTGAGAGGGTTAGGGAAAATGATTTGGTAAACAGAGAAGAGGTAGTAAAAGCTTTGCGGAAGATGAAAGCCGGCAAGGCAGCAGGTTTGGATGGTATTGCAGTGGAATTTATTAAGAAAGGGGGTGACTGTATTGTTGACTGGTTGGTAAGGTTATTTAATGTATGTATGACTCATGGTGAGGTGCCTGAGGATTGGCGGAATGCGTGCATAGTGCCATTGTACAAAGGCAAAGGGGATAAGAGTGAGTGCTCAAATTACAGAGGTATAAGTTTGTTGAGTATTCCTGGTAAATTATATGGGAGGGTATTGATTGAGAGGGTGAAGGCATGTACAGAGCATCAGATTGGGGAAGAGCAGTGCGGTTTTAGAAGTGGTAGAGGATGTGTGGATCAGGTGTTTGCTTTGAAGAATGTATGTGAGAAATACTTAGAAAAGCAAATGGATTTGTATGTAGCATTTATGGATCTGGAGAAGGCATATGATAGAGTTGATAGAGATGCTCTGTGGAAGGTATTAAGAATATATGGTGTGGGAGGCAAGTTGTTAGAAGCAGTGAAAAGTTTTTATCGAGGATGTAAGGCATGTGTACGTGTAGGAAGAGAGGAAAGTGATTGGTTCTCAGTGAATGTAGGTTTGCGGCAGGGGTGTGTGATGTCTCCATGGTTGTTTAATTTGTTTATGGATGGGGTTGTAAGGGAGGTAAATGCAAGAGTCCTGGAAAGAGGGGCAAGTATGAAGTCTGTTGGGGATGAGAGAGCTTGGGAAGTGAGTCAGTTGTTGTTCGCTGATGATACAGCGCTGGTGGCTGATTCATGTGAGAAACTGCAGAAGCTGGTGACTGAGTTTGGTAAAGTGTGTGGAAGAAGAAAGTTGAGAGTAAATGTGAATAAGAGCAAGGTTATTAGGTACAGTAGGGGTGAGGGTCAAGTCAATTGGGAGGTGAGTTTGAATGGAGAAAAACTGGAGGAAGTGAAGTGTTTTAGATATCTGGGAGTGGATCTGTCAGCGGATGGAACCATGGAAGCGGAAGTGGATCATAGGGTGGGGGAGGGGGCGAAAATTTTGGGAGCCTTGAAAAATGTGTGGAAGTCGAGAACACTATCTCGGAAAGCAAAAATGGGTATGTTTGAGGGAATAGTGGTTCCAACAATGTTGTATGGTTGCGAGGCGTGGGCTATGGATAGAGATGTGCGCAGGAGGATGGATGTGCTGGAAATGAGATGTTTGAGGACAATGTGTGGTGTGAGGTGGTTTGATCGAGTAAGTAACGTAAGGGTAAGAGAGATGTGTGGAAATAAAAAGAGCGTGGTTGAGAGAGCAGAAGAGGGTGTTTTGAAATGGTTTGGGCACATGGAGAGAATGAGTGAGGAGAGATTGACCAAGAGGATATATGTGTCGGAGGTGGTGGGAACGAGGAGAAGAGGGAGACCAAATTGGAGGTGGAAAGATGGAGTGAAAAAGATTTTGTGTGATCGGGGCCTGAACATGCAGGAGGGTGAAAGGAGGGCAAGAAATAGAGTGAATTGGAGTCATGTGGTATACAGGGGTTGACGTGCTGTCAGTGGATTGAAGCAAGGCATGTGAAGCGTCTGGGGTAAACCATGGAAAGCTGTGTAGGTATGTATATTTGCGTGTGTGGACGTGTGTATGTACATGTGTATGGGGGGGGGGGTTGGGCCATTTCTTTCGTCTGTTTCCTTGCGCTACCTCGCAAACGCGGGAGACAGCGACAAAGTATAAAAAAAAAAAAAAAAAAAAAAAAAAAAAAATATATATATATATATATATATATATATATATATATATATATATATATATATATATATATATATATATATATATATGATGTATTCACGAAACAGACATTTGACGATCACAGATGAACTTGTGTGAGTGTGTGTGTGTGCGTGTGTGTCAGTGTGTGTGTGTATATATATATATATATATATATATATATATATATATATATATATATATATATATATATATAACCAGGTATGGGGTATATGAGGTGAGGCGACTCTGGTATGCACATTCAGTTCGTCATGTCCCTGAAATCAAAGTACAAAACACAAAACCATAAGACTAAGTAAGATGCGGACGAGTCGCCCTAAACCATTGTGATCCAGACATCATATACGTAAGCGGGTTTGGATGTCGGCCTAACCCATTGTATCTTACGTTAATGATCTACTAGCAATACAGGTCGTAAATCACCTGTCGCAGCTTGAGACACTGTGAACCTGAATGATGCCGGTCTTACACCAGAATTGAATACAAAGGTTTAAAACTACAATTTGGGGTTTCAGTCAGGTTCAGTGCCTCCTCCCCCTGAGTGCCGCTTCCGCCTCCTCCTCCGTGTGGCACTGCGGGCGGCCATGTCGTGACCCTCTCCCTGGACGTCGACAAGATGGCCGCACCTGACCTCCTACATCCCTATATGATCACAAATATTTTCTTCAAACGTCTGTCGCTAAACTGATCAAAAGCAGAAAGAGAATCAGTCTCATGAGAGCAACGTCTTCGCCAAGCTAACCATGAGCAACGTGTGCTGAACCTCACCAACTCATCACCACCAAAGTGAGTCTCTCACTACCCCTTCGATTAAGAAAACCAGCTCTAGTAACACTATGTGAGCTGCTCACCCTACAGCAGAGTGTGATGAGCTTAATAAGTAACGTACACACTCTCTTTTCCTCTCCGAATCAGCTGTATGCCCTCCAACTTTTACCACACTCGTCTGTGAGTTCCCGATACCTTCCACTATCACAACCACCCTCGAGGGGACCCAGTGGTCTTTGAATACCTCTTTATTTCCCCTGAATTCCAGTATTACGGCGAGGTACACGATGTATTTTACGGCCTGTAAAGCAGTCCCATGATGCACTGGTGGCCTCTCTGGTTAAAAGCAATGGCACGTCACCAACAGTCACAGAATCACATGTCAGTCAACACCGCTGATGAAAACAAAGGAATAAAAAAACCAACAATTGCTCTTAGAACTGCAGAGAAAGGGAGGTAGAGAACAGTGCAAAAACCATCAACTGCTCTTAGAACTGCAGAGAAAGAGAGGTACAGAGCAGTGCAAAAAGGACTTCCTGGACACTGTGAATCAAACCACCAATTTTGGTCTAACTGGCATCGCCCAGCACGAATCAAAAGCTGGAGCTAAGACTTGATATCACAAGGTACAGAACATTGACCCTCATAGCTTCGTGAGGGGTCGCACTGTCATGTTTCTGGCGCTCACAACAACCACACACCACAGAAAGCAATACGTCTGGACACCAAAAGTACTGTTGGCAAAATGAAATGCTGAATAAAAGCCGACACATTGTCTCCGTGGGCCACATTGTTGATAGATTATACTTAAGAGATGTGAAAAGATATTGTTTTTGACAAGTCGACATATTGGCTTTTGGTAAGATAACTGTGAAAGTCTGAAAACAAATACATAAGGATATTTCAACATATACTATGAGCAAAATGATCATCAGATCAAAATTTACAGGCTTGAAAGCCTTTTACATACTGGTTATCACCTTGTGATACAAACATCTTCAAGAGCCGTAATCATGCTAAGCTCCATTCTTTTTTTTTCTTAAGTTTACACCACAACTGGACGTGTAGCTGCCTGGCCTGGAAACATAAGAAGCATCTCATCTACACCAGCCAAAGATATTGAACCCCGTTCGTTTCTCATCCTCAACAAAAGCATATGAAAGCAAAGCCGTTCAATAAAGGTTCAAGTGAACCTGCATTGCTCCCGTAGCTATAAATGGTTTATTGAAATGTCAACAACAACAAAAAAAGAATGATAGCCTTTGGTAGCCACATATCCTGATCAAGCCATCAAAACGAAAGACAGAAAACTGATAACAAGAGACGATCATCCCCATAACAAGAGACCATCTTCATATCATCCGTATGAAGTTACAGGTCATGTGGCCCGGTAGCTTCTGACAAAACGGGTTTTCTAAATTTTCAACCAATCAGAACTAATGACCAACCATGACGGGCCTAAATTTTCTGCCAATTATCAGAACTAATGACCAACCATGGCGGGCCTAAATTTTCAGCCAATCAGAACTAATGGCCAACCGTGGCGGGCCTAAATATTCAACCAATCAGAACTAATGGCCAACCATGGCGGGCCTAAATTTTCAGCCAATTATCAGAACTAATGACGAGCTACGTCTGCCACACTGGATGTCGTCACATCGGCACGGAATGAGAGGACATGAGATAGGGCCAACAACCACCACCCATTTCTGTGAGGGTAATCTAGAATCTGTTCTGTGGTTTTCCCCCCCACGAGATACTTGAAGATTCGGCCAACAAGGACTGACTCTGCTCTTCGGCGGCCATATCAAATCCTGGACCGTCATGACATGAGGGGAAATATGATGGAGGATCATCCATGAATGTATTTCTGCAATGTCTCTCGTCGCAACTCTCGTCGCGTGGTGTCTGAGCAGATCAGGACGTGAGGAGTTCATACACCAACGACAGACGACGTCGAGTCGCAAAGTGGCGAGAACAGCTCACCAGCTTAGCCAGAAGGCCATCATGTCCCACCGTCACTGGTAATGAAGGGGGCCATAAAGGAAGAAACATAACAGGAAACACGAAGATAAATGAGTAACAAAAGAGAAGGTAAGATCAAATATTACAGGAGGCTGTAGAAGAGACTCAGTCTCCATGATGGAAAGACGAAGCCAAGGATGCGGTCGAGAACATGACATGCGAAGATAAACCAAGTGGCTCCGATGGAAAAAGCTCCAGGAGAGCTGCATGTGGAACACCGTGACTGCTAGGAAGTGATCGCCTGAGGACGATGCTCGGAAAGCGCCGGCGGAGAGGCTGCTGAGTGAACACCACATGGGGACATAAGCTTGTGTTGTGTGACCCCAACAAAGTCTTATAGACAAGAGAAGAGACCCATAAGACAGACTATAGGTGAAGGACATAGACTATGCTCTACTTTGTAAGACTGCCAGCCTTTATAGATGGAAATGATGACTACACAAACCTCGTTGATGATAATACTGTCCCGGAACAACATTATGGGAAGGAAGGACAATTAGTGAGGAGCACGACGCGGTCACAAGTTAACAGATGCGGTTGTGAGGATGAGCAGCAACATAACATTTGGTGTACCCAACCTCACTGCTTAATTCTTCAAGCGCGGCGTTGAAATGCAACGGATGCTTTGGTCGAGCTGCTGAAACAAGCACAGAACGAAGGAAAAGCACCAAGAAAACAGGGAAAAACAACAGAAATCACGCCATTTCTTAAACAAAGAGAAGCTAGTGCATTCTGTTTTACTATTCTGTCCCTACCAGAAAAATAAGGCAATGGCAATAGGTAACATCAATATAGATCATCGGGTCTCCAGTGATCCGTCCTTCCCATGTATACTCCCACAGTCAGGAAGAATATCATAGAATATCATAGGAAGAATATCATAGAATATCATAGAAGAATATCATTTTCCACGCTGCTAAGATCTCTGGAGACAACAGCGAGGACGAAGAGCCAGAAATATCCCGAAGAACGAACTGCCAGACCTTCAGACTGACGAGTGCAAGATGCCTCGATATATATATATATATATATATATATATATATATATATATATATATATATATATATATATATTATAAAGCTTAGGACTAAAAAGACCTCTTAAGACAAAGTTAACCCACCTAACCTAAAGGATCAAATGAAGAAATTATGCAAATGAAGAAATTATGCATGGCAGAAGTTTGTTTAATTTCTTAGCCTATGCCATACCAGTATACCCCCTGCAGGCCACTATCCTCGCAAGCCATAAAATTACTAGTTACAGGTTGACGGTGTGTGAGCTTCAGTAAGGCTGACGCTTACGACTATTTTGGGGGGTTAAAAACACTACAACTTGGAGTTTAAGTCACAGATGACTCAAGTCTGTCTGATGCTTCGAGTGCCTCTTTCCCTGAGTGCCTCCTCCTCCGTGTGGCACTGGTGGCGGCCATGTCGTGACCCTCCCCCTGGACGTCGACAAGATGGCCGCGCCTGACCTCCTGTAACCCCAGAAGGTCAGAGGTGTGCCACATCAACACGTCTGTCAGTCGACGACTCGACAAGAGGCCAAATCAGTCTCGAGAGAGCAACGCCTCCGCCAGTTGACCCCAGAACGAGCCTTCTGGGCCACACCTCCCCATCACCAGTCATGTTCGCGTCCGTCAACACCCACCGAGCAGCAAGAACATGTGTCACCTAACATGACCTGTGACCTGGTCGTCCCACAGCTGTGCAGCGTAGGTTACCAACAGACAGGCATTACCTTCCCTCCAGCAAGCTGACCGGGGTCAAATACAGGCGTTACTCTGAGCATATACAGTTATACCATGATGTATGTGTAGTGTGACTGGTTCAAGACACGAGGGATGGGGGAGAAATATGACCAACACTCACTGTGTTACGATCCTTCGGTGACTGAAGCAAAGCAAAAAAAAAAAAAAAAAAAAGAAAAAAAAAAAGCAAGAAAAATAAAAAGGTGTGGAAAATATAAGGCAAACAGTGGCCACTGATAAACAAACTCAACACCTTGAAGACTGGGATATGAAAAGAAAATACACAGGAGGGAAGGATGAAGAACACTACATGATTCAAATACCGTTCCCTTGAGGTCGGTATTAAAAGACGAAAACCATTTCCCCTCACAGGCTACCGAGGCTCGCAACGTAGTGACGCTGGTTCCCCTCCCCAGAGAACCCTAAGACATCACAGCATGTAATGAGTAGGATAACACTACAGCTGAAGCTACTACAATACACCGAGTGAGAACTGACACTCACTGAGAGAACGTAATGGCGATGACAATGCTTGTAGATCGGTTATACTCAGACAGAGAAGGTAAAAGGAGGTTTGCCAAACCGGACTTTACCTATTTCTTGATAAACTGGCAACATAATAAGGAAAAAAGACACCCCAACACCAGAATTCATACGTACGGATGAAGACAGTGTATATTTCATCACTTTAAGAGACGCAGGCAAGCGAAGCTTGAGCGTTCGGTGTCACTGTAACAATACGGGTCGTTTGGCTGTGCCACTAGCGCACGTCAGAAGCACCTACATCGTGCACCACTCAATACCCAACCTTATCACTCCTTCACCCACACCAAAAGCCGTGGAAAGCAACACCAGACCAACGTTTGGAAAATGAGACCACAAGATTATCTCGTCTCGAGACGACGTTCTCTGAGCCTCTGCCGTCGGAAAAGTCTCCCGCTGCTCACAAGAGCCTCTCTCTCTCTCTCTCTCTGTATCTATCTATCTATCTATCTATCTATCTATCTATCTCGATCCTAAAACAATTCAGGCCTCTTCCTCTTCGAGTTTCAAACTCCCAACTAAACAAAGCCGATTCTTACTTTAAGTGTAGCCTTCCTTCCTCACCTTACCCGATGTGTTGTTCCTCACCAAGTGACCTCAAAACTACGACAGTTAACTGTATTGAAAAATCTCCCAAACCCACCTGAAATCCTGCGTCAATCCGATGCTACACATACGAATACATTCCTGGCACATGAACATCACACATGTTAATCACTGTAATTACTGACTTAATAACCTATTAGCAATCAGATAAATCCTAAGGTATACAAAAATGAGGCGTCTTGTTCCTTGCCGATCCTGTGACTTCCCTTGAAGTATTTCACAAAAACGTAAAGTTAGGAAAAGAATAAATATTACGAGATTCAGATTTCTTATAAGAAAAAATAAAATTGCAGTTTCCAATTTCTTAGGTACGTAACAAAGAATGGTGAACCAACTGGTAGAACAAATCTACGACGAAATTTCTTCAATAAGAAAAAAAAATTGCAGTTTCCAATTTCTTAGGTACGTAACAAAGAATGGTGAACCAACTGGTAGAACAGGTCTAAGACGAAATTTCTTCAATAAGAAAAAAAAATTGCAGTTTCCAATTTCTTAGGTACGTAACGAACAATGGTGAACCAATTGGAAGAACAGATCTAAGACGAAATTTCTTTATCTCATCGTGTAACAGCGACCCTGAAAGCCTCTGAATTTTCTTTTTTCATCAGCGCTCGAGAGCTAGCATCTAGAGCTCTGAACAAAGTCCACCGATGATCCATGGAGACGGAGGGGCTCCCTGACTGCCATCACCTATGTAGTGGCACTGCGGGAGGCCGTGTTCCCGGCTGGTCCCAGAATGTTACCTTCTAACACGTTGCAGACGAAAACCCACCAAGAGAGGGATATTGCTCCAGTGAGAGCCATGTATTAACCTACCCATCACCTTCTTCCTGTGGACGATTCTGTACCTAAACCTCAGACAGTACGCAAATGATGGCCCCTAGAACCTAGCCTCGTCTCATCTCATGACTGTGGGGTCGTCCGGGGACACTTGAGGTGACCTGTGGGCATATATCAAGAGGGTCAAGGGTAGGTTCCTCATGAGGGCGCTCTGTCGTCGGGGCGTTACCCTCACGCACAGAGTCTAATGTTTCCGAGGACGACCTTACGGCCCACAAGCTTGAGCATGGCGACGTAGTTTTCGATCCGGTCCCGTGAGGACAACGGTACGACCCTGGTCAGGTCCCAAGACTAGGCCAGCATATGCTGAGGGGTGGGTCGAGGCGGGGGGTCGTACCATCGCCCTTAAACGCAATCGTGAAGTCGTGCACAAGGCTCGGGCCGTCGTACTCAAGGAGATGAAATCACAAAATTGTAGACAAATTAACATCAAAGCGACAAACTTTAAAAGTTAATGTAAGAGTATATTTCCATAACTGTTGATATAACTCGTATGTACAGATAACATGATAACAACCCAGTATGAATCAGTTCAGGGTGAGCCAGGATAACAACAAGTGGGCCTCGCCTTAAGAACGGTGCCAATCAAAACGAACCAGAAGAGTGTGTGTGAATCAGGATAAACCAAGAACACTGGGATTCAAGATAACAAAAGAACAGTGAACAGGATAACCACGAACGGTGGGATTCAAGGTGAATAGTGGGATTCAAGATACCCAAGAACAGTGGGATTCAAGATACCCAAGAACAGTGGGATTCACGATATAAAGTGGGATTCAGGATAGACAGTGGGATTCAAGATAACGCTCGAGTGACAGGAAGTGCTGACACTTGTCAATGGTAGACTGGGAGAAGTGATGACGCTCGAGTGACAGGAAGCGCTGACACTTGTCAATGGTAGACTGGGAGAAGTGCTGACGCTCGAGTGACAGGAAGTGCTGACACTTGTCAATGGTAGACTGGGAGAAGTGCTGACGCTCGAGTGACAGGAAGCGCTGACACTTGTCAATGGTAGACTGGGAGAAGTGCTGACGCTCGAGTGACAGGAAGTACTGATGCTGCTGTCATGCCAGGCTGACGAAAGTGACGAGGTTGTTATTCTGCTCGACTGACTCCAGCAAGTGCTGACGCTGAGGTGGCAGAAGCACTGAGGCCCTTATGGTGCCAGACTGACGGAAGCCCGGGCACCGTGCGACCCTTCGGAACGACGGCACGACCCTTGAGTACGCCTGGTGCGATCTCCGAGCCAGAGAATGAGACCCTGAGACACGACGGTACGACCCTTGAGCACGACGGTATGACCTCCAAACAAGAGAATAAGAACCCGAAGCACGACGTTACGACCCTGAAGCACGACCGTACGACCATGAAGCAAGACGGTACGACCTTCCGGCACGATAGCCAAGCCTTCGACCTCACCTTTAAGCGTCGTCAGTTCGAAAAAAAACCGACCGTCGCACCCTAAGGATCGCACCGCTGTGCCTACGGTGTCGCGCCAGGGTCCTTCGAGGTCGAAAACAGACGTGACAAAGACGACGGACGGTAACGCACACACGCACACCCCCACACACCACCCACACCCCCTTCTGTCGTCACAACATCCCGACAAATTGCTGACGGTGGAGCGGGAGTCGCCAGGACGGGGAAACTATCAGCGAATAATTATTGATCCACATTCATGACTGGACGATGTCTGAGCCCCCCTCCTTTTCGTCCAGGTTGGCAATATCTTGATATCTCGTGCGTTCGGCCAAGGGCGCCAATGAATCAGCCCCATGGTGTGAAAAGACCGCCGGAGAATATTATCGCCAGCGTCGCACGTGACTCCCTGAATCGCTTCACGTGCCTAGGGAACGCTGACCGCGCTGCACATGAAGCACATGAACGTCTGAATCGTTTGGATTTGAGCGACTGAACAATAGCGTCCGTGTTGACAATACCTGTGAGGTCTACTGTCCCCGTGACGGCAAAAGAACAGAGTTCTCTCATGCGTCGTGTTCACAGCCCAGATGTCGAGGTGAATGAAGAACTGCTCCCACCCCCGTGCAGCAGCAAGGAGCACACTGGATGATCGTTATAATGCACTACTGCATGACCCCTTCATGATAATACTCGATGGCCATCACAGGACGCTGTTTGACCATCATCGCACAGGGCATGATGATGATGATCATCATACACCGCATGATCACCAGAGGTCGCTGCAATGATCATCAATACGCCTACAAAATGCTCCATTAATACAAACTCGTACATGATGAGCTACTAAGACACGCCTTCATTTGTACTTGGAAGCTATGAAGAGGTGCCGTAAGCCGAGATTGTTATGGCGGCTATAGAATTCTTGAGGATTCTTTCCTACAGGAACACAAAATGAATGGTGCAAACCATTAAAGGAACCATACACTACTGCGCCCATATTCCAATACGAATACGCAACATGTATTATATACGCAATACACCCCTGTATAAAACCGTGTGGTGAATCAGATCGACTGTTGCATATACCTGCAGAGAGATGTTGAAATAAAATGTAGATAATGATGATAACATCATGATATCTCGCTGTCATATTACACACCGAGACACAGGACACGAATTGTATTCGTGGGTGCCATGACGCAAGGTATGTCCAGCGTTCGTGCGGGGTCCCTGGCCATTCGTGTGTCATCTCCACCAAGCAGGCGAGCCTTGAAATGCAAAGTGTCGGTGTTGGAGACGTCTTGGTACAGTTCTCTGAGCAACGTGATTATTAAGTGAACATACCTGCTGTTCGTACGAGACTTCGATGTACCGTGCTGCAGGCAGTGGTACGAACCTGGGCAACTTAGGAGGAATTAGAAGGGAATTAATTGAGTTTTCGTTTACTTCATATATTTTTGCCACGAAACGCATCAAAGTTCAGAAACAAAAACAATCAAAAGGAGAAAGTTTGCAAATGACTAGTGTTTGTCCTGTATGTTCTTTACATACTAAATTACCCGTAGGACAGAGAGATGATGATTTCATGCACAACTAAAAACAATATATATAGTTTATCATATATATAACAACCATATAAATTCCTTAGGGCTACTCTACAAGATATAACGTATAACATCAGTAAGGTCGGCAATGAACGTGCTGTTTCTCGCCTGTAAATCCTCCACATCTATACCTACCTTGCATTCTCTAAACTAGCAGTTAAATGTTCTCACGCGTGACATCATTATAGCCGACACCACGCCCTAAGTACGCACCCGATTTCTCTGATGATCCTCTACCGTTCCTTGTCCCAATGGGAGTCGCCTTTTGATTCTTTTTGAACGGCACCGAACACCCTTAACACCAGCTTCCACCTTCAGGAGTTAACTTAGAATTCTAATACATCTGCTCCAATGAAACCCTCTCTTATCTTGGCTAAGATCCCGTCTGCCTGTCTTAAGACGCTCACAGCCGCAGTCTTAATTCATCATCCCTCTCCCCCGGCCTTCCTCAGCCAGTGGTCGCGGTTACGAGTCTTTAACAAGCCCTGCGCTCCGCCGAAGAACTCACCGCTTCGAGCTCTCCGGCGGCTGTGGAGGCTGGAGCACCGCCACAGACCTCAAGCCACACACACACACACACGGCAGGCTCCCTACCACACAGGTATATCATCAACCCAGCAATCGTGTTGATGCTGATGATGATGCTGAGTTGGTGTCAGGTCATCCAGAAAATGGAGAGAGGTATTACTTATGAATACAAGACCGAGGGATCGTTCATCACACTTCACCTTCCCGTTCACGACAAGTCTTCAGCAAAAAGACGATGATGATGATGATGATGATGATGATGATGATAATGATGATAATGATGATGATGACGGGGATTTACACACCCAGATCTCTTTTAAGCCTCGATCCTCGATCCATAAAATGCTTTTGCTTACCTGTGCTGATCAGGGGGTGTCTTTCCGGTCGCTGCCGACACCCCCCGCAAGCTTCCCTCAGGTCTATCACACGAAGCTCAAGACACAGGCTCTGTCCAAGTAGGTAAGGCGACCAGCCTAGACCCTTGAAATCAGGAATGCCCAAGCGATCCAAGGGATGCTGAGCGTCTTCTCGGGCGCGGCAGCCTCAACGAGACGCCACAAGCGGTCCAATCGTGACTTAAGACATTTACAAGAAGGTACCGCTTGGTCCCATGTACCCTCAGGTGGTCTCAGATAGCAATCAATACGTGTGAGATTGATAAACAGAACAGTCTCATGCAAAAGTGATACCTTTATCAAGTCTACCAGGATTTGGCGTCCAGAGCAAAATGGCAAGTGACCCTGTCCACCGCAAGATATGAAAAGCTGCTCCTTATCATCAAACGAAGAGCCAACCAGGGTCAAAAGATAATATCTACAGGACAGAAAAAAAAGAGGAATAAGAGGCGGTGCCCCAATAGCGCCAAGCTCCCTTCCCATCTGCAAAAAATGGATGATGATGAATAGGAAAAAATAACAATGATAAACTGGGAACTACGACAGTGTCATTCGCAGTCAGCTTGGCATTATTCTTCAGTGCAACCGACAGTGAAACCAAAGTCACAGTTTGAAAAAGCCATCACTGAATTCCTGGCCCGTTCCCCACCTGCCACAGGTCATCCGTCTGTGTCCATGACCAACACGTCAACACACACAACACACTCCCGTACGTCTGTGAGACCGACTGCTCCTATCACGGAGGAAAATAATGGCCATTACCACGGGGCGATATTGGTAACTTAATTCCCCACGTGTACTGATACGGTCAACGCCTGCGACGACCCTTGATACGTGTCAGAACGAACACACACGTGCCTCTACGTGTGTCCAATGAACAAGATGAACCTATTAATTAAACAGAAGTAATTACAACATTAATATTTCTTTATGTTCAGACATGACTATTTTTTTTCTATTTTATCGTGAAGCACCATCTCGCACGAGCCAAACAAGAAGCGAACTTCCATTCTGCCGACCCAATCAAGCAGTCACGCAATACGATCGTCAACTAACCTCCCTCAATTTCTTTAATGACTAATTCAACTCTTAATGTTGCCGGCCGGAGAAAAGCCACGATAGACACAAGCCCTCTGAAGTACCCTCGCCCTTGTGACAGGATCAGTTGCGCGTCCAGGCTGGCTGGCACCACGAATGCCACACCCGTCAGATTTAGTTACGAACTGTCGAATGCTTGGGGAAAAACAGGGCTAAAAAAAAAAGAAAAAAAGAAGCTTTCTAAAAGCAATGCAAGAATCTGATTAGCCTCGACTCCAGCCGCGATATCTGTGTGTATTAGTGATATGGATAGGTAAAATGGTGGCGTGTTTATACAACACCCAGAGTACAACGTTAGAAAGATGTCGTGACTAAAGACTGTAACAGCTTTGGTGTCACAATGTACAGGAGATGGAAAGCTCTCTGGAGTGGACGAATTCTTCGCATATTTCAGGAAAGTCAAAATTCTTCTTACTTTCTTTCCATTCTGTAGAGAAAGTTATAAGAATATATATATATATATATATATATATATATATATATATATATATATATATATATATATATATATATATATATATATTCTTCTTTTTCTTTGGAAAGTGGATTTGAAGGGGAAAATCCTAAACTCCCACTTCAAAATACTTCCTGATCAACTGAACACGACTGAAGCTGTAAGTCACTTATGTGATAATGCAGGTAGAATTAGCTGAAGAAAACACACCCGCATCTACCGCGAGACATTAAAAGATAACTAATCGACGTAAGCAACGTCGATTAACTAAACTGTTGCTTAAAAACATCAAGGACACAGAGAGAGAATGGTCTGGACTCGCACCGAAAATGTCTTTGAACATTTCAGAACGTTCACGCTGTTTGAACTTTGCAATTCTTTCCCATCACCAAAATACCTACCACGCCTCGTATAATCAAGTCATATACACTATGGATCTTCAACACTCATGATCAACTGCAGTCCAGGGTAGCATCGCGATTGACGCTCACTTGATTACAGATGTGAAAAAAAGAGATTACCTTACAATTCCTCTGGTCACGAACACTTCTCTTCAGGAGGAAGTGCGCGTCATCCTACAGTCTTACCTGGTACACATTCCTCATTAATAATAATGAGTCAGTGAACTACCTGACCAGCCCGCCACGTACTGGAACACCACAACGATCGTAAAAATAGCCTGGCTTTTCCCTAGGTTAAAACCATTTTTTCCCAAGGTAATACAAAACTCAAAACGAAGCTGACACAAAACTAAGCTGACGCAAAACTAAGCTGACACAAAGCTGAGCTGACACAGGCCATCAGGTACAAGAGTCTGCCAAGAGATCGTGGGTTCGAAACCTTTTCTTGGAGATGGACCACCTAGTGTAGGCTGATTGGTCTAAAGACCATCCTCCGCCTAGTTAAGGATATAAGAGCCTCACTTACTGGAACTAAACAGCTCAATTATGTGAGTATCACTTGCGAAGTGATGCACATAGAAACTGGGAGCTGAGGACAAAGGACATCTATATCTAACTTAATTTCATCGTGCACATATAGACAGAAATGGAAAAGTATCTTCTTTCTAAATTGTACGAATGCTGTAGTGGATGTTTATTGGAATCTATTTGGGTATCTGTGGACCACATGGAGAATGGTACATGGACCAAAGGTTAGAAACTCTTTCTGCACCTTCATCAGGAGTAAAATTGTGTGAGAGCAGCTCATCAGGCGAAGACAATCAAGAGGGAGAGAGTTGCAGTGGATGGTGTAAGGATAGGCGAGGAGCTGAATAATGTAAAGAATGATGTAAAGATTCATAAGGAGCTGAATGACGAGTTCCAAAGAGCTTTCACAGTGGAAGACACACGCCGCAGCCCCAACACCACTGAGACAGAAGTGGGTGTAGAGCCACTGGAAGCAATGAGAAGTCTAGATTAACGAATGCCCCCTTTCAGAACCATTAAGCACAGCTTAAGACAAGATCATTAACAATATCAGCTTATTTCATACTTAAGCATGTGTTCCACTGACACGGAAAATCAAAATTTGGCCTTATACACCTTTATACCTTTATACATTTTTATACACCTCCCCTGAGCCAAACAAAACCCGCTTTTCATTAGATTTATTCCAGTCAGTTTCATGTTCTTTAAAAACCTCAACTGCTGGATGCAGTTATCCCGATAATATCGACAATACAACGTTAATACCTATTTTCACCATACATCAAAAAACTGTGTGATAAATATACTTTGGTCTTCCTGTTCAGTGATGTCGTGGACAAGAGTTTCAAGAACTGGTATTGAACTATAAGACGTCTTCCCACAGTCCTTTCTTAGTACACTAAAATTTGAAATTACTATGAATAATCAAAAGAACAAAAATTCTATTGAAAAGACAGTTAAGAATATCAGAATTTAAAAGTAACTTTGTAGCAAATGGCTTTATTACCTTCGAGATTAACCTGCTATCCTCTGAACTCTTAACTAGACGCGTGGCGACAGAGGTTTACATCAGTGTAGAGATACGTAATAGCCTATAAACACAGAACAAATTATCTGAAACAAGGCTGTCGTTCTTCAGGACAGAAGAGTCGGAAGTAACTGAAAGACGTATATGAAGTGATCTTTTTACATCGATAAACAGTAGAGAAAAAGGAATATGCCACAGCAGGCCACGCCTCGTAGCGATCTGTGATAAATGATTTATCATCTCGGAGAAGCCCATCATGTGACACACAAAGCAGTTGCTAGTACGATCTTCCGTAAGCTGGACCTATCTGCAGTGAAGCTGTCCATAATTACTTCTTTCCGTAAGCTTAAACGTCAATGGAGCAGCTGTCTGTACTTCCTTCATTAAGCTTCACCCATTTGCCAAGAAGCTGCCTATAATTACGTCTTTCCGTAAGCTTAAACATCGATGGAGCAGCTGTCTGTACTTCCTTCATTAAGCTTCACCCATTTGCCAAGAAGCTGCCTATAATTACGTCTTTCCGTAAGCTTGACCCATCATAAAAGCAGGAGGTCCGTACTTCCCTTCCTAAGCTTGACCTATCACCAAAGCACCTGCTCGTACGTCCTTCCTTTAAGCTTGACCCATCACGGAAATGAATAAGACGACCACATGCAGGAGTAAAAGACAGAACAGACGCCCTACTCGAACGTACTACGTACTTCTGATCACTGTGCCAAGATTAATCATTTTCGGGCCTCAGGTTTTCACAGACCTTAGTATAAGAACTAAGACACAAACGAAGAGACTCGATTTAAGCCATGTGTTTAAAACGACATTCAACATCATTCATATTTCGACAAAGCCCCAAACGTCCCTGACCAATAAAACAAATATTCCCTATTCCTTGCCTTACCTCCTTCCTCCATTTCAAAATTTCCCTGACGTTACCATTCAAAATCATTAACTTTTCAGAAATCCCCAAATTTCCCATAACCCAGTTTGAAACCCGGGATATATGTAACTGCTTCCAGTTTGTGTGAAATTCATCCGTAATGCTATCCACTAACTCATCCAACTTATCTAACGAGCTTTTGGCACGACTTTCCTCAACTGATTACGAAGAGACTGTTTTTCATCCAAATATATTACTCCTTAAAAGCTCCAAATATCTGCAATGTAAACAATCTATCTATCTATCTATCTATATATATATATATATATATATATATATATATATATATATATATATATATATATATATATATATATATATCATAACTTATTTACTTATAACTGCCTCATGTATCCTCTGGCGTTTCCTAAGACCACCTGAAGCTTAAGGTTGCGCTACCCCCAGTACCAGGGAAATGACGAACATCTTTGGAGTTAGAAGCCCCTTTGATAAGAACGTACCTTCAATGAATTAGTCTCGCCAAAGGTGTCCTTTCACCCGTGGTGTAACCTCGAGCAAGTGGAGTCCTGTAACACACACACACAAACACACATATAATATTTCCTCGAAATCTTATTGGGTAAAAGTACGTATTTTCTTTTGACTGATAAGATGAAATTCATCTATCCGGTTTGTACACATCGATCCCCATTAACAGTCAACTAAACGATATATGCATATAAAACATTTATACAATCTATGATTTGCTCACGTTTAAAATCAACCACGAACAGTAGTATTACAGTCTGCAGACGACCTCCCTATTTCACATCTTACTGAAAACGCGAAATATACGATTTTATTAATACAAGCGCAACACAGATCTTGAAGAAATTGTAGTTAATGGTGATTCCTGATTCGACCTTTGGCAACATCTATATCAATCTCAAGTCAACTTTCCATGTGTGTCTTCAACATCTTAAAAGAACCTGGACACATACGACAATGCACGTGGCTACACGGAGCATTCTGTCAATCCATCCAGCACCTACAACCTTAAAAAAAAACTACAATCATGTGCCAACCACTGGGAGCACCGACCATCATATGTGTGCTCCTAAGGCGCACACCAACCAACCTTCCTTATCGAAGATGTCTGAGGTGTTTGAAGATTTGTACCTAACTCCATCCAGGGATTTGGACCTAACTTCATCCAGGGATTTGAACCTAACTCCATCCAGGGATTTGGACCTAACTTCATCCAGGGACATTCCTTCTCCAGCCTAGGCGTTGAATCTTGCCATCCCCTTATATCAAAACCCTCAGAGCTTTGCTAATTCAAGTCTGCTTGTCTGGGGTATTTAATCCTCATTAGCTCAAGACTGAAAACCCCCGACCCGTGTCGTATGACAGTCGAATCTGTTTCAGTTCTAAATCCTGTCGCTCCACTTATTAACCGACCTTGCCCTGAGAAGCTATAACCCTGGCGCATTTTTCTTCTTTCTTGACTACGAAGATCAGTGCGTCTCATTATAAGAGAATGACATACTTCCAGGAATGCTAATGTTGCAGTCCACTTCGGTCTAAAGACGCAAGAGATGGCCCAGCACGGAAAAAAAAAGAAAAAAAAAACTCAGGGTGCGTGTGATAACCTTCGCAGGAATTAGTGATTCCAACGAAGCTTCATAACACAATCAAGGAGTTAATGAGGTACTGTTGGTGCATGACTGACCGGACCATAAAACTCTTGTCGGGGCGGCTATTCTCGCCAACACCAGCTCAGAAGGGAACCAAAACAACGACACATACGCCTGAAGCTTCGAGTTGGTCACATACGCAATAACGTGCTCTTAAACATCTTCATTCTTACTACGCTAACGAAATCTGATGATCATATACACCTTTCGCTTGGCGATGACCACACGATATGTATCGCGGTTCTCATTCATCGGCGGAGAATCTTGGGATTCATG
>NC_092259.1:7558778-7611278 GCF_036320965.1 Panulirus ornatus | reverse complement strand
GTGTACTGATGGTTACCTTAATTTTTGGTCGGTGGGACTCAACGATAAGGATACCTTAAATCTCTGAACAAAACACCTAAAAATGACTGTTGTACACAGCACCGCGAGAGAACTCGGGTATCCAGCCTTCCTTTTCAAACATTTCCCTGGCTGGTTGAAAGATGCATCAAATGCAATAAAAAATTACTCCAAGTACAACAGTGCAAAAATTTCACTGTAGAGTACGTTTCTCTGCGACCATTCACCGCTTTCACAGCAGCCAGCACCGTTCCACTGAGCAGGGACCTAAAACGTGAATTCTAACAAAGTCTTAAAAACACAAGGGGCGAGGAAACACCATGAGGTCTACTTGGCCCATGCTAGGCAGGTCCAGAGTCTGTCCACCCTACAACCAACAGACCTACCAACTCTTCAACCCACCTCTCTCTATAAAACAGTAATCATAACCCACTTATCATCTTGGTTAATCTATTTGTATCAACACGACGCGAACCTAATACAAAAAAAGAGTCCTAATCAAGCTGTAGAAATCTGTCCATCACGAAATGTTTCTGATGTACGAAACCACCAGAGACCTAAGTGTTGATTCGAATGAGCCCGCACGCCTGTACAGGTCCTGTATACATTGTTCTGCAGGCCTGTCTTCTGTACAGGCTCTGTATACCAGGTTCTGTACAGGCTCTGTATACCATGTTCTGTACAGGCTCTGTATACCATGTTGTGTACAGGTTCTGTATACCATGTTCTGTACAGGCTCTGTATACCAGGTTCTGTATACCATGTTCTGTACAGGCTCTGTATACCAGGTTCTGTATACCATGTTCTGTACAGGCTCTGTATACCATGTTCTGTACGCCTGTCTTATGTACAGGGCACGCCTGTCTTCCGTACAGGTCCTGTATACCATGTTCTGTAAGCCTGTCTTCTATGCAGGCTCTGTATTCTGCTTACGCCTGTCTTCCTGTCCCGTTCTGTATACAGTCCTGTAAGACGGTCATACAAGTTCTGTATAAAATGTTCGGTTCGCTTCTCGTACAAGTACTGTAAGCAGCGTACTGTACGCCAATCATACAGGATCTGCGTACAGTGATCAGCATGACTGCAATCCGTAAATTCGGCATCATGAATCGAATGGCATAACTTAAGGTGAAATAATACACATTATATCATGGGAAGTCGCATGCTTCGGCCACACAAGCTCCTTATCGAAGCCATATATCATATAAAATACGAAATCCAGCTAAAAAAAAAAGAAAATTGAAGTAATAAGGTTAATAATGATCTTGGATTTAGAGGAATAAATATATAAAAAGGAGGACAAAAATAAAGCCTTTACTTTGAGAATTAAGTTTCAAGTTTGTGATCTTCGATACTAAATCGGGAAATTCCACCATTAGGATCAGCCGGGGAAACCAGCGATACACAGAAGACAAAGAAAAATATATCCGTATATAAATCGTGAAGAGGTCGTCTGCCTTGGCACAGGGGGGGTAAAAAAAGAGGGTGGGACTGTCTGGCATTATCCGAGGCTGAGAATAACGCTGGTACCTCAGTCGTGCAGCTGGTATTGACCCAGCCATGATGCACCCACCTCCACTCACCTCCCTCCCTCCTTCCCTCTCTCC
This sequence comes from Panulirus ornatus, assembly GCF_036320965.1. NCBI lineage: Eukaryota > Metazoa > Arthropoda > Malacostraca > Decapoda > Palinuridae > Panulirus > Panulirus ornatus. Next base: position 7,609,653 of record NC_092259.1, on the reverse strand, counting down.
TCCTGCTATACCAACATGAAGCCTATGTCTACGAAAGCGGCACCGCCACCTTGGCCCGTTGTGTGTGTATGTGTATGTATCACCCTCGGTTTAAACATGACCGTGTGTGGCTCACCAAAACATATTAATGCTGAAGTGATTCCAGCCATGACTTCATCGCCTGCTGCCGACAGGATAGAGAAGAATTCGAAGTAGAAATCGTAAAAGGATTCGAGGTGGAAATCGTCTTAAGTTGCGATATGGGATAGAATACTAAAATACAATCGTGATGTAAAAAAAAAAAAAGTTACTATGAAAAACAGATATATCTGTTACTTCCTGAATTCCTGTGATCTGAAGAATAAAGCTATTTGCCCAAATTCTGGTATTCAAGAAGAGGATGAGGTGCAAGTTATATTACAGATAATAAATCAATGCAAATAAATCGTATCCATATCTCAGAATCTTAATCGACTTGCATTAGCCATGAGCACTTAATACTTTTCACTTATCGACGTGAGCTGATCAGGGTCTCTTCAAATACTGATGATTGCACGAGTCTGTCAGCCCGGCGCTCAAGAAGACTCGAAGGGTATGACCATAACGCTGACAGTTCGACGACGTAGACCTGGGCGTGTGGTCTACGGTGGTCGCGTATCATGGGGTTTTGTGTGTGTGTGTGTGTGTGTGTGGGTGTGTATGCCTCCTCCCCTGAGTGCCGCCGCCGCTGCCTCCTCCTCCTCCTCCTCCTCCGTGTGGCACTGCGGGCGGCCATGTCGTGACCCATCCCCCTGGACGTCAACAAGATGGCCGCGCCTGACCTCATATACCCATCCATCCCCCCAAAGATGGGTCACAGATGTTGAAGATCAACATGTCTGTCACACAACTGATCAACGATAGGTGGATTAATCTCTTGCGATTAATGTCTGGATCGTTTCACCTGGGTCTACGTAGCCACCTGGGGCACTGCGCAGGATACCAAGTACACGTCTGGGAAGGACTGTATGGCGAGGTTGTCAACGGCATATCAAGTGACGAATACACCACATCAAACCTGGAGACTCAGGGGAGATTAAAAACCCTAAAGTATCCTGAGGTTTGAAGTTTCCTCTTCTTCAGGTAAGCTTCTACAAGAACCTATTCGGTGCCATTCCAGGTAAACTCACTCTCAAGTCTTATTCCACCTAATGAATACAGCCGATCATGACTGATCCAACTGGTTATTCTCGGTCATCACAAAGCCGTTCTGACACAGGCAACTCTGAAAATCGGTTCTATGGTTCGTCCTCGTTGGGGATGATGGGAATACAGAGGAATTCAAAACAGCAACAAGACCAGTGGGGTCCCTTTCGAGGCTGTGTGTGTGTGAGACAGTGGAAGATAACAGAAACTCACAGGTGTAGTGGAGGTTAAATGTCGAAAGGCGTAATACAGATAAACAAACACATTTCGCCATATGTTTTTTGAACATCCTCACAAATACACAGTCGAGTTAACATCAGCCAATGAGAACTTGCCAATAAACAGTCGAGTTAACATCAACCAATGAGAACTGTGATACGATCCTTGAGTTTGATGACCTTTGGGTATGATGACCTGGCTTCTGACCTGACCTGACCTTAAGGCTAAGGTCAAGGTTGACGCGATCATACCCAAGGATCGCATCCTCGTTATCAAGAGATGAAGATGACGACCTGGTGCTCCTACGGTCATGTAATCAGGGGAAAAAATACGTATGACGCACTAGTCCTACAAATACGTAATCATGAAATCCTCTAACCACTGCTTCTAAGAAATTATTAATGCATATAATATCAATAAATAAAAATTCCCAGTCTGGCAAATCACAAAGTTTAGTCATCCTTTTTCTTCGTCGCTTGAGAACAACACCCATAGTTTACCACACTAACCTACCATACGTGCGTTGCATGAATCTTCCCCCAGTAGGTTGAGAGTTCTAAATAATCAACAAACCTTAATTCAACACATACGTCTTCCACCTGTTTTAACACTGTGGAAAGAGAAAATGTGCATCCACCACCACCCCACCCCCTTTTCCACGGGTTGAAAGTTCTAAGGAATTAACGATTCTTATTCACAAACCCGTCTTTTCACTTTCTCTTTAACGATATGAATACAGGAAATGTATTTCTCTTTTCCACCGTCATCATATCCAGCGAGGGTCATGATATCTTTCTATTATTCATTCGCAAATCAGGACGTTACCTTCTATATCTATCTATCTATCTATCTATCTATATATATATATATATATATATATATATATATATATATATATATATATATATATATATATATACCATCCCTGGGGATAGGGGAGAAAGAATACTTCCCACGTATTCCCTGCGTGTCGTAGAAGGCGACTAAAAGGGGAGGGAGCGGGTGGCTGGAAATCCTCCCCTCTCGTTTCTTTCAATTTTCCAAAAGAAGGAACAGAGAAGGGGGCCAGGTGAGGATGTTCCCTCAAAGGCCCATTCCTCTGTTCTTAACGCTACCTCGCTGACGTGGGAAATGGCGAATAGTACGAAAGAAAAAAAGAATATATATATATATATATATATATATATATATATATATATATATATATATATTTCTTTTCTTTCAAAGTATTGGCCATTTCCCGCATTAGCGAGGTAGTGCTAAGATCAGAGGACTGGGCCTTTGAGGGAATATCCTCACCTGGCCCCCTTCTCTGTTCCTTCTTTTGGAAAATTAAAAAAAATGAATAAATATATATATATATATATATATATATATATATATATTATATATATATATATATATATATATATATATATATATATATATATATAATATGTAAAACTTGGTGGCCCCAATAGTGTGGTCGGCACATTATACGAGACGTGGTAGCTCTTACTAGCCACAGCCAGCTCAAAAGTAAGCGAGCCACATTATGTGATAAGGTCAACGGTAAGCGTGACCCCGAGCAACAGCAGTAACGTAAGGTCAACAACACGCATGACCCGGCAGCCCTAAAACTGCGGGGTACAGACTGACAAAAAAAGTATGACAGAGTTTCTTTAGAAACGTAATAAGGTCAATTAGTATGACCTGGTGCTCATGCAGCGGGGTAACAGGTCGATGAATAGGAGCTGAAGCTTGCGGAGCAGCGTAATAAGGTTGATAAATAATTATGACCTGGTGCTCAAACAGGAGTGTAGTCAGTTCAGTGTGACCTGGTGCTCAAACAGGAGTATAGTCAGTTATGTGACCTGGTGCTTAAAAAGGAGTGTAGTCAGTTGTGTGACCTGGTGCTCCAAAAATAGTGGAGTCAGTTCAGTGTGACCTGGTGCTCCAAAAAGCAGAGTAGTCGGTTCAGTGTGACCTGGTGCTCAAATAGGAGTGTAGTCAGTGGTGTGGCCTGGTGCTCAAAAAGCAGTGTAGTCAGTTCAGTGTGACCTGGTGCTCAAAAGCAGTGTAGTGAGTTCAATGCGACCTGGTGCTCAAAAAGCTGTGTAGTCAGTGCAGTGTGACCTGGTGCTCAAAAAACAGAGTAGCCACTTCAGTGTGACCTGGTGCTCTTTAACTATGACATGGTACTTCTGCGGCAGTGTAACCAGGTCGTTAAGCATGACTTGGCGATCGTCTGGCAGCGTAATGAGGTCAGCTACGTGCAACCCCGTGGCCTCTCTCGTCAACAACAACCGTGACCCCGTGCTGCACCTGGGGAACGTCTACCACCAGGTCAACGGGTATCATTCCCAGGTCACGTCTAAGGAAGGTGAGCCAGGTCAACATGGATTCCAAGATAACATCTCAACCGAGTCATGTCGGATCTGATATTCCTACAGCTCTGTGGCCTATTCAGCGAGTATCACCTGGACGCCGTACTGTTACGAACAAAAGTAAAAGAAAATAATAAAAAAAGCTCTAAAATTCTAAGCTTCAAGCTTTCGAGAGAGAGAGAGAGAGAGAGAGAGAGAGAGAGAGAGAGAGAGAGAGAGAGAGAGAGAGAGGGGGGGGGGGGGGGAAATCACACAGAACAAAGGTGTAATATAGACCACACGAATGTACGAAAGGCAAAGGTCAGCTAAGGTCAGCTAAGGTGAGGCTGCATCGCCAGCTGTCAGGGCTGAGCGGGCCCGGAAAAATCAGGAGGCCTGTGGTATATTCGCATACGCATACTCCAAGGGGAGGAGGTATGGTGCTCCACGCGGGCATACTTAGCAGACGACAATATCGGCTGAATTAGCGGAAAGCAACATCCAATTCGTCCCACATCATCAATCATTAACGCACACGTCACATACGGGAGACACAGGCGTTTTCTTGCAGGCTTATCAACGAGTAAATCGGCTGGTAAAATGAAGTTTCCCTCTATCAGTGAATTACTGATACGGTAATGTATTAACGTATAAACTTAAATCACTGATACAATAATGTATGAACGTATGAACTTGAATTACTGATACAGTAATGTATTAACGTATGAACTTAAATTACTGATACAGTAATGTATTAACGTATGAACTTAAATTACTGATACAATAATGTATTGACGTATGAACTTAAATCACTGATACGGTAATGTACTAACATATGAACTTAAATTACTGATAGAATAATGTATCAACGTATGAACTTTTGAAGCATTGATACGTTCACGTATTAACGAATAAACTTAGCCATTTGAGGGAATGACACGAAGGGAATTCTGTGAGGTTAACATTCACGCCATCAAAACTCGCCACGAAAAGAGACACCTTCGCCTGGTCCACGCCATCAAGAAGAAGAATGCCACGTAGGCAGGCGTCCTCAACTTCGTCCCCTTAGGTCCACATAGACGAGAGAAAGGATGGACTTCAGGATCGTCTCTTGAGGGACAATGCATCTTCATGATAGTCTAAACTGCATATGGACAATCCAGGACACTGAACCAGATGGCAGAATGGTCTACTTTCGGCATGCCTCTACGAAATCAGTTTCTCCCTCGTGACTAAACTTTTAATATCCCGTTCTTCTTGAAGCTCACAAATAAGTCACGTTACCGACCAATATCTTACTCGACTAATACAGAAAATTTAGCCACTGGTTCTCATCAACCTTAGTGCAAATCATTTACGACAGTGAATTCTACTATTACACTTACGGTGATCTGATGGGATGCAGAAACTCGAACGATTCTCCCCAAAACAATGAAAAAAAAAAAAGAGATGAGAAAAAAAGAGAAATTCTTTCCTCTGACATATTACTGCATGCAAACCATCTTTTTTCTTTCCCCAGTTCAAAGAATGTAATCCCGCGAGAGAGGTGCTGACAATCACCGTATGGCTTCTCCAGCCTTCCTTCGTGGTGTGTATGGCTTCCTCCGCCAGGGTGCAGACACACGTGAACGCACGGCATTCACTTTGCTTGCTTCAGGCACACATGTTCGTACTTAATTCACATCCTGTGCTCTGTGTGTCACGTGACGACTGCTGCCTTTGTCCGCTGCTCTGAAAGTGTCAATAAAAGCCTACCTCATTCACACAGTGCGCTTGACACCTGCCTCCGTCGGCCGGTTACAAGTGTCATAAAAATTCTAATCAATTCATGTATTATACTTTATGACTGTTACTGCCCTTGCCAGACTACTCAAAGTGTCATATAAGACTTCCTGAATCTAGCAGTGGTGACCTAACCTTATGTTTCTGTCCGGCATCAGGTTACGACAATCGCTGCCTCACACGGCCGTTCCTTTCCTTGGCGTCGTACAGTCTAACCCATCTGCATCAGTTGGGCTTCCTGTCCCCTCCACACGCAGCTATAGACCACCTAACCTAACTACGAACTAACGTAATCCCGGTCTCAGTGCGTCGTAGAACGTAGCCCATGTCTCGTGACTGCATTTTGTCCCTCGATTCTAACCCCCTAGTGTCGTCCAGTCTTTCCCTGCGTTACGTTAACTATGGTGCGTCACACTGTTTTCACCTGTCTCCCGCAGGCTGACCTCAAGCCGTCTCTTTCACTGTCCGAACAATCCTACGTATGTCCACCCAAACTAAACCTCATCCCCACGTATGTCCACCCAAACTAAACCTCATCCCTATAATACTCAATGCCACATCACCACCTTAACTGTACAAGATGGCCTTTTGACGCATTCCCACCCACTTCACTGAGCCTGACCACCTCCCTCCCTTACTCCAACACATTCCTAGGTTTGGTGTCTCCCTCCTCCCTCGGATGTCACAATCATCCCCTGACGGCGGGGTACACGTTCGAGAGTGTCCTTAACAAGAGCCACGGGTACTGAGACATCCCACTGCAGATACCACGCACACTTTGTGGTCTCTCGCACTCCGATCTCAAGCCCAAGACAGCTCTCTAACATCGCAGAAGCTATGACTCTCCTCTAACCAGTTTCAACTGTGATATTACCTCTGATGCGAACTGCTGTCTGATATATATGTCGTTTTACATATCCCAATCGAACGCCTCCTCCTTCGTAAGGTGTTAGAGTTTTTTCAATTAATAATAAATAATGAAATACTCACGAATATGATGCAAAATGTTATCATCCGCGAGCAGTGAGATCGCTACTTGAACAAGAGTTGTCTGTAAACAGTAAATACAAATATAAATAAGCCTAGCCAGATATCTCTCTACCTGCCTCATCCTCAGCTTCTCGAACTGAGTTCGCATCATTTTCCCTAACAGACCAAATGACTGAGTCAACGGTGACTAAGTTCATCAAGAAGGAGATATAACAGTTTATATTCATGCTGTTATGCATGGAAGAAAAAAAGTTCTTTGAAACCTTCGACAAGAGAAGCAGATCGCTAAGAAAAGGAACTAAACAGAAGGATGGAAAAGCGCCTCAGAGCATGAGCTAAAGGAATAACTATTTATAAACACACCTGAAAAAATCTATGAACAAAACAGAACAGCATATTCTGTCCACCTCGGAATCGCCATCAGAGATAATTACTCGTCAGTGTTGGTAGTGATCAAACAAGAATATTCTATCACGCATTCGTTGATCGCTCCAAAGATCAAGACTACAGAAGTCCCATTTGAAGCCGATCAAAACCTGTATAGATGATGCTAAATATCCTTTTTGGGGGGCAACAGCTTGGTCACTGATGATCAGCAAAAGATTTCTTGCAAATACGTTTACATAATCCAAGTCAATGAATGAGACTTGTATAGTATTAAATCGTTGTACAATATTTTTCACCCTCAGAATACCTATGTACCAAACCATTCGGAACCTATCTGAGAACATTGAGGTCGAGGTGGTGCTTATAAGGTTATGGGGAGTGAATAAGTTGGCTGCGTAAAGACAACGATCTCATGCAAGTCGAAGTGTCTACGAAGAAATGAACTGGCTGACGTGAAGGCATATCACCCGGAGGCGAACCTGTGCGAGGCCTTGGTAGCCATCGCCATCTTATGCTCTGTGCGGCTAAAGCCTTTCCTACCCGAAGCTTCCCACAAACCTTCGGAAAGAACCTTTCCTGACTAGCCTCAAAATTTATACCCGCGACTTTTTCTACTGAATACACACAAAAATCAACACTGTCTTCTGCCTAAGGTTAACCGACACCCATTAGCTAAACATTCATACCACTACACCGTTAAGTGACCACCGTGCTTTCTTATCAGTTAGGGTAACACGATTTTGACCTTCAATAATCCAATATGTTTAGAAGCAAAGGACTCCAGCTGTAGTGAAATGCCTTGTTCTGAAGCGGCCTCCTTACCTCTCTAAGAGGTGGGTAATTAGGACACTCTCAAGCCAAAAACTATCACGTTTCCTGATGTTGCATTATAATCGTCAATTGAATTATGTTAGATAATTGAATCAAACTAGACTCCTGTTAGTTTTAGCATAGGAAGCTTACGCTTTGTTAGTATAGGTCAAGAAGGTTCGGCTCTGTTAGCTTAGCTTAGTTTGGCTTTGTAAGTCTAGGTTAGGAATCCTGGGCTATGTTAGTTTAGCTTAAGATTCTTAGGCTTTGTTAGTTTAGCTTAGGAATCCTAAGCTTTGTTAGTTTAGCTTACGATTCTTAGGCTTTGTTAGTTTAGCTTAGGAAGCTTAGTTAAGAGACGCTTTGCTCAGAAACAATTCCGACCTGCAACCACGGACTGACCGGCTTCAGAGCCGGTGTGTGCGTCTACCGACAGAAGGCACAACACAGGAGAACCGGACCCCAAAATGATTCCATTTGATCACACGTTCACCAGAGAAGGTGAAATGAGATCTCGGTGGCGTTGTCGACGTGTTTGATTACATGAAATCTAACACTTCGTACGTCTAATTGCAATATTACGATACGTAGAATTTCAATCAAGCAAAGCTCAAAATACTAAACTACTATTACTGAAAAAAAAATGACTAAAGAGTATCTTTCATCCTCATAAGTAATGATAGTAGTACGAAACTACACGTATGCTTTTTGGATATCATCAAAGATAAAAGAAGAATCCATTTGATATACCTAGAACAAACCACTAAAAAGGAATGAAAAAATTTGTTGAACAAAAACACAAAGACGCTTCTTGCTCAGTATCGTAGGTACGCTGTGACGGACTGAGTCGTCTTCTACTACTACTACTACTTCGTCTTCTGCAATTCTAGCCAGAAAAAATAAATCACTCATTCAAAGATGCTGAATCTGTACGCTTTCAGGCTGTCCCCCTGGTCGTGGGACTACAAGAACACCATCTTGAAAATCTCCCAGTGTGATGTGATGTATATTCATCTTTCTTTCGATTCATTCAGCATCTACTCGGCTGCTGCCCTTTGGGTTCTTATTCCCTGAAACCTTTTTTTTTTTCCCTTTCATCTTAAATGTTCTCAAGTCGCAATTGTTCATAACGAACTTGAGCGGTAAGCTAGCCTCTCTCTCTCTCTCTCTCTCTCTCTCTCTCTCTCTCTCTCTCTCTCTCTCTCTCTCTCTCTCTCTTCCTTGCCGTCTATTCACGATTCCCTCGAATTTAGCTGCACCGCAATTACCATGTCTGGCGACGTGGCCTGACGAGCGAGCTCGGGTTTGTTCTCAAAGGTCTGCTTCTGTTTCGGGTTCGAGGTTGATCATGTGTAACGTGACATCCACAACCACCGCCACCGTTGTGGTCTTAACACCGCCTCTCCTGTTGTAACGTCACAACCACCACCGTTGCGGTCTTAACTCCGCCTCTCCTGTTGTAACGTCACAACCACCACCGTTGTGGTCTTAACTCCGCCTCTCCTGTTGTAACGTCACAACCACCACCGTTGTGGTCTTAACTCCGCCTCTCCTGTTGTAACGTCACAACCACCACCGTTGTGGTCTTAACTCCGCCTCTCCTGTTGTAACGTCACAACCACCACCGTTGTGGTCTTAACTCCGCCTCTCCTGTTGTAACGTCACAACCACCACCGTTGTGGTCTTAACTCCGCCTCTCCTGTTGTAACGTCACAACCACCACCGTTGTGGTCTTAACTCCGCCTCTCCTGTTGTAACGTCACAACCACCACCGTTGTGGTCTTAACTCCGCCTCTCCTGTTGTAACGTCACAACCACCACCGTTGTGGTCTTAACTCTGCCTCTCCTGTTGTAACGTCACAACCACCACCGGTGTGGTCTTAACTCCGCCTCTCCTGTTGTAACATCACAACCAACACCGTTGTTGTCTTAACACCGCCTCCGTCGTAACATCATCTGCTACAGAGAGAAGGATGTCTTAGCTGCACATCCATTGGTGACCTTTCGTCAACCGTATGTCAGTTGTTTTAGAAACATCAACTTTCATAACAGAAAATTGATTCATCTGGCGAGACGTCTTCAATCTATCTCCTTCTAAAGCTTAATTTCAAAGGATGCTCACTTCTACCCTGAGAAATTGGGGTCCATGAGGCTTTCAAACTCAAATAATTCTAAAACAGGTCCCATAAGTCATGCTATACTAATAATATCAACTTTTCGCAAGAGTAAGATTATTAAAGTCACTAAGAACAACATTCTACGATGAACATCATCGCATCTTATATACTCCAGAGACACGAGCGTCTCGCTCCACACGGCCACCTTTGTGATAATCTCCCATATCCTCAAATGCAGATGGTGAGTCTCCAATGCAACGGTTACCATCGAACTGAGAAAAGGAATATCATCCTCCCGTTATGTCCTCATGATCAGCCCCTTCCAGTATGGCAATCATGACTTTAAAAAAAAGAGTCGGTCTGGCTTCCATCTCTGGACTCTTTTTGTGTGTCGGTCTTCATAGTGTACTTTGTGCTACGTGGAATCCACAAAGACCAGTGCTGGACTCTCTACGTCGGTCTTGAGATTTATTCTACAAGACTTGGAATCCGCAAGACCCGGTGTCGATCAGAGACTGGGGGGAGAAACTGGTGGGTTCTTGAAGCATCCTACCCTATGATGAGATCCTTGAGAAAACACTTGACGTTCACATGGAAGCCACACAGAGGGACACCTGGCTACTACGATCAGCCTATGAGATCGCACGGTACCATCTTCGTATTTCATGATGCTTGATCAGGTGGAGTCACTTGGCCAAAAAAAAAGAACTCAAGGGTTTTCACAATGTTCTTTAATGCCCAAGGCCCGAACACAGAGTGCATTCGCTCATTTTCGGAAATTCTATTGACAGATTCGTCAAATGGTGTTGAATAACTTGGAACTTCTTTTTGGCAGAGTTCACAAAATTTTCCTCTGAGAAACTTGCTAAGCCAAAAGACACACAGAGATGATAGCATTTGGTAGGGACATTACTAAACTTTTTCACTATTTCAAAGTCGAGAGACATAACAGTATTTGAATGCTTACTCGATCTGTGAAGACAGTAGCATGTAGCAATCTTCTTTAAGTCTAAAGTAACTTAGTGTTTAAGACATTATCTTTGACAACATACCTTAAGAACTGAGAACAATTTGGCGTCGAGTCTGCTACAGACTCAATTTTCACGCACTGGAAAATCTGCTACAGTTTCTGCTTACGTTGGTTTCAACCACCACCTCAACAAAAGATGCCACTTCACCACCTGACTTGTTTAAATCATGAGTGACTGTGGTACTGTATATGCTTCTTGAGTGGCTCTCACATGCTAGTTTACCCCACATCACTCAGATGGGAAGTATTCACGAGGACACTGCAGGGGAGCAGGCCTCTTGGATTAACCCATCAATAGAGAAGCCAGTCCATGGACTATAGATCTAGCAGACTAGTATGACTGAATCTAGCATATCCTGAAGCCACTATCTATCATTACTTTCTGACTATCTATAAACCCGAAAAATTCATCGTGGGTTCGTACTACAAGGATATCAACGGAACACTTGTGTATCCTAAAATGCAGCATAGTCACTAGGACAAAAAGAAAAAATAAGGACGGATGGAAATACGGTTTGGGAAATATCATAAACATCTGTATTGAGTCCTATGGCCAATGGTGTGTTTACTTCAAGTTATGAGCCAGGTTAAGATCATGATTAAACATTTTCTGTAAGAGGAATAACTCAAGACAAAATCTCAGCTAAGAGTTGTGGGTCTTCGGCCATTTCAGGTCTTTAGCTGCTGGGGGGAAGAAAAAACTGTATAAAGGTAATAACTCATAAGTGGAATGAGATTTAAGTTATGAGGCAGCTCAAATTCCAGGTCGAACCTTTTAAATACAACGGGACACAACTCGGGCAAAATTCAAAGTGGAGTTACGGGTGTTGTACCATTCAAGTCATCAGATGCTGAAGAACAACGATCCAAGGTTACGTAGGAGTTCAGAAAGCGATCACGGACGACGCACAGATCAAGCAGAGAGTTACCAAGTACGAGACGCAAAGAAAAAGTACAACACTGAAATATATAAAAAAAAAAAAAAAGAAAATGGGGCAAGGGGGGAAGAGGGAGAACACGTTAACATGTCTACCTCTGAGAAAAAAAAAAAGAAAAGGGGGCAAGGGGGGCAGAGGGAGAACACGTTAACGTGTCCACCTCTGACAAGAAGAAAAAAAAAAAGGAGGGGAATCGCTCTGGTTGGTATTGGTTCGTCGGTAATAATCCGTGTAATTATCACACGAACCTCTAGCCGCTGTCCCTTTATCGGTTCTGAGGGTCAAGATCAGGGGATTCCCAGTAATGGCCGGTGAAAACCTGTACACATGATGAGGGCACGATGTATTCTATTTCCGTGCATTTTTCCCCCCTCCCCCCATTTCCCGCGTGAGCGAGGTAGCGTCGAGAACAGATAACTGAGCCTTACAAGGATTACAAATCTTCACCTGGCTTCTTGCCTCTGTAATCGTAGGCACGTGTGAAGAATTGAGTCGTCTTCTACTGCTTCGTCTTCTGTAATCCTAACCAGAAAGAATATATCATTGAATTCCCATGTCGTCCAGCAATCGATTGGTCCAAACTTTCCTTTGACGCTTACAATCTCCATGTAAAAGGTACTGAAGAAGGCTCGAGCGAAGTCTCCATACAAGCAGGTATGATGCCTTCATCATCCCCCAAACACAAAGGATGATCATTCAGGCATCATGTCCTGGAGAAGTCGCAGCGAGAGAGCTCCTCAAGGTGTCTGGTTGGTTCGCTAGCTGAGCCTCTGTCAAGACCCGTCAGTTATCACGGAGACGACGTAAAGGCAAAGATGAAGGATCATGGCGTGATGGCTTGTGGTTTACACAGCCAACAGCTGAGGCTGAGGCTCTGGAGGCTGTGAGTGCCTCTTTCCCTGAGTGCCGCCGCTGCCTCCCTCCTCCGTGTGGCACTGGTGGCGGCCATGTCGTGTGACCCCCATCCCCTGGACGTCGACAAGATGGCCGCGCCTGACCTCCTGTACACCTAGATGGGTCACAACAGTGCCATCTCAACACATCCGACGATAAACGCATCAACAAGAGGAATCACCACCTCATGATAGCAATGTTACAGCCAAGGTAACCAGAAGCAGCGACGCTTCGTGAGGGCAATCTTACACACACCCACACCCCCTCACGACCCAGCAGGTAAACTCACCTTGTTACCATCTCGACCATCTACAGATGACTAAAGTCTTTTAACCCTCGCGTCTTCAAACCACTGAGTACCTGGCACGGACATGATGACTTCACAGGTCGTGTTCCACACGGTCAGGTCGTGAATCTGGTACAGTTCTATTGAAACAACCAACCTACAATTTTGGTTCTGCTATACCACTACTATACCACTAGCACTATAACCCCGCCACCACCTACTACTTCTACTTTTACTACTACTACTACCACTACTACTACTACTACTACAACTGCTGCTGCTGCTATTACTGCCACTACTACTACCACTCTTATTACTTCTGTTTTTACTTCTACTGCTGCTACTTCTACTACAGTTCCTACTACAATATGATTACAAATAAATACGAATCCTTATGCTGAAGAAAATTAGACTATATCTATGAATCCATGAATCCAGGAAGCAAATCACAGATGAACTGGCTAAAATCACCATAACTCGATAATCATGACAAGAGGCCCAACCAAATCATCCTGGCAGAAAAGCACACGGGGGATTACTGTGTACTCCAGCAATGGAGAAACAATGCAGCGTCTTTCACCTATACAACAGAGCGCGTTCTCCTTGCTGGAAAGCCTGACTGTGTACTACGTTCTACCGTGCAAGTCGGACCAGGTAGCCAATACAAGAGACGTCGGAACCACACTAGGGGCAAGACAACACATATACACATACAGTACATATGACGCGAAAGGGAAGGGCCAACGCTAAATATGGAACTATGGGGGCGCCACAAAATGCGTGGTTCAATCAACATTAATTCTAACACACCGACTCTATACAGAGGTGTGATATACTGGTGTCACAACAGTATGGACATGGGAGATCTTAATCGTGAGTTGAGACACCTCGCTCTGGTGCATGACCAGAGATCAGTTTAACACCGCCGTGCTCACGAGGACGAACGGTATTCTATCACGCTGCGACCACGGCAGTCAAACTATGATTTTGATAATCTTGGAACCAGAGGGAACGTGGAAGGCACTGCCATTCTCAAAATCTCCCTAATACTGTGTACAGTTCAATCATGTGCTCTCAAAAGACCTCAGCCTTACTCAAAACTCTAAAATCTACCTTACTTATATATTTTCACTGCATCTGCACAAAGCGTTTTTCTCTTTCAGTTCTAAAGAGCCATGAGGCAGCCAGCACCTTATCAGTTACCTGGAAGAATCTCAAAAGTCCTGAAACTGGTCTTATTCTATGGAAGCTGACCATAATCATTCTCATTTCCAGTCATGAATCGCAACAGAACGCACCTTTCGTGAACCATTCTACTTACGAAGCGAATATCAAAGAAAAAAAATGTATATATTACAAATTAGCCACCTCTTGTGTTTCTCCATGACCCACAGTTATGGAGATGATACAAAAGTTTCTTTTTATCATACAAGGAGACAAATAATAATCCTCCAACTTCAGCATGAGCCGACCGGACCACTGCCATCATCCTCAGCCACCACACACCACCTCAGATAACGACACGACGGGGTGCACCTGGACGAAAAATCGCTCTCAAAAAAGAATTGTTCTCGTTGGCGCGATATTCTTATCGCTCTCGAGACGTAGCGCCTCACGCTTTTTAGACGATAATGGCTCCCACCTGTGAATCAGATAAGCCAAGAAAAGATTAACCGCGAAATTGGCCATTTTCAGCATTTTCAGTACAAATATACACCATTATCTATTTTTTTTTTTCGTTTTCTTTTTAACTGTTTCCGTACGGATATGTCTCTTGCATCACACCAAGCCACAGTTTTGAGAATAACTATCATGATACATTTACCAACATTAGGCAACATGATCTGTCTCGTGCATTTACATTAAGCGGAGCAAAACGTAAACATTAAAAATGAAACGATGCTTGACTGCTAAATTATGAGACCTTAAGAACAATGATATTTCTTTCTAAATGTGACGCTTTCTGGTGTTTACTGTTTCGAATTTCTGTTAATAACGGTCCCGTTGCTATATATGAAGTAAATGACTGATTTTGTGGAATTTATATACCGCTAAAGGTTAATGGCCCTTTAACCCTTTAAAGCACACACACACACACACAAAAAAAAAAAAAAAAAATATCTAAAGACTTCGAAACCATTTAGAGAGAATCACATATTTTGTGAGAAATTCATCTATTGTCTAAGATTTCTCGTATACTTATATTCCTTCCATTGTTATGATTCACATACGCCTCTGCGACTCCTATATTTGTGTCACTTCGTCAGTAGATGTTTGCCGGGCAATACTGCAGGTGTCACATACTGGAGCAGGTCTCCTCTCCATCATGGGTCAACAACACACTATGACCAATCCTACGTCCACAATAAGAAAGATGAAGTGCAACAACTCAGTCCTATTCTATGTAAACCCATGACCCCTTTCATGGGACTCCTGCTGCTTCGACGCTGCTCTCCACCCAGAAGCAGGTTAAGGTGTGCTCCTCTGGGTGAGCCAGGTGGTCCTCGACGATGCTTCTACCCTATTCAGTCCCTTGATGGTACAGCCATGTCGAAGAAGACTTTCTCGCCTACGAAGTCACCATGTTTAGGCAGGTTCCGTTAACACCTATGTACCTTCCATATACCTTATCTTACCTTCCTGCCACAGGATACCCTTCCTATGGGGGTCCCCACACAGCGCCCTGGAAGCCAGCCACGTCCACCGGACGTGAAATGTGAACTGTGACCAGCTGTTTTCTCCCAAAGTCGCTGAACTCGCGATATACATACGAGTTTCTTCATATGAAAACACGAGGCTCACCCGCTAGTGCAGAAAAATCATACCACGAGAAACACACAAGAAGAAGAAGAAGAGCCACCACTGAATTGCAACGCCCTCCAGAACTGTGATTATTTCCAAAAAAAAAATACTAACACGTAATACAAACGCCTAACAGACGTGTGCATCTGACTGACTGTCGGTGTGACCTGGCGCAGCCACAATTGTCACAGCAGAATGAACGTGTGAAGACAAAAATGAGAACGTGTGAAGACAAAAAAGAGAGCGTGTGAAGACAAAAATAAACGTGTGAAGACAAAAAAGAACGTGTGAAGTCAAAAAAGGAACGTTTGAAGTCAAACCTGAACTTGTGAAGTCAAAAAAGAACGCGTAAAGTCAATACTGAACACGTGAAGGCAAAAATAAACGCGTGAAGACAAAATTGAACAAATGAAGTCAAAAATGAGCGTGTGAAGACAAAAATGCGAGCTGGAGGCTACTATACTATAAGGTCAGATCAACACGGTGGCGTGGGAGTTCCATAACCACTTAACATAACCAGGGAACCGATCAAGAAGATATCTGATAACGGGGACCCTGAAGAAAAAACATAAGTCACGTTGTAGCCATCTCAGCTCATCTTCAGTTCTGACACCCTTTGAGCCAGGTGAGACATGAAATCATAAGAGATTAGAATCGCCTGTAGACTGCTCATAGTAGAATCTAGGTATCTTCAAGAGCTCTGCGACAGCTAAAGCCTTTAAGTACAGAGAGCTAGTTCTCCTACTTCACGACCAACCCCCAGCCTGAGGAAGATGGTCGCACTGCCTGATATTTGAGCCGAGTGAAAACCACGAGTGCTGAAGCTGGTTGGTATCAGGGTAATGGTAGCTCATTACGATCGCCATGCTTTCGGTCGTGGAATTTCATCAGGGGACGCACATCTGGTCTCTGGAGACAGTATGGATATATAGCTATTAAAAAAAAATTAGACACATATATTCACTTTGTTTTTTCCTCTAAATGGGACAATGTTGGGATGGCGATCCCTTTTTTTTTTTTTTTTATACTTTAAAGAATACATTCCCCAGATCCCAATATACCTTTTCCCCGAAAACAGCAATTGACTGTCATCATCCTCAACCATTACACATCACCTCCCACAACATAACGGTTCGATATCAAAGACAATCACTTTCCAAGGAAGAATTTTCGTGAACATTGACTCAGATAATGCTACAGAAAATACCAACAAAACTTGTGAACAAAACGGATCATGTCATACCTTCCTAAATCAATCATTTCAAACACAAATATCTTCTCAGTCTGGTCAAGACAGAGGTATAAGACTTCAAATCGAAGCTCACCTGCCCACGGGTAAAAAATATGAGAACTAGTGGCCCTCCTGAATGTGATCTATCGTGTGACACATAAATATTATATAAATCTCAAAAGCTGGAATAATCACACGACCAAACAATGAGGTAAAAACATGTATACATGTGAACCTCTTCGTAACATGTTTAAGATAAATGTCTGAAAAATAACGGCTTCACTCAAATATATCAAAATCTGGTGATTTATCTAAGGTATTTGCCAATCTCAATGACCTCGCTCAGAAATATGATAACTCAGTAACCCAGTGAATTATTCAAAGTATCTGAAGATCTTTTTCTTCACGAAAACATATCTATTTTTAACGCTACTTACAGATGCATCGTAGTGGATAATTACGCAAGGGCTGCAAGCCAGAAAAAAAAAGGATGAAAACACAACCCTATCACTAACTACAAATACCATAACCGTGGAGAATAATCCCAATGATTATAATCACACACACACACACACACACACACACACACACACACACACATACATACACACACGCATTTGTTAAAACAAGATGTAAGGAAATACTTTTACGGCATAGGAGTGGTCGACGAGTGAAAGATGACTGGCAAAGTGAATGCAGAGGGCATACAAAAATTCAAAGCTTGTGACAAAGGCTATGTCTAAGAGATAGGGCCCCAAGGAGGGTTAAAACATTTCTCCATACAGTACAATATATATATATATATATATATATATATATATATATATATATATATATATATATATATATATATATATATATATACTACCTCTGATCATGATGACCTCCGTTAACCAGATCGTGCAGCTTATTTGTGAATCCCAGAATATTTCCCACTGAGGACATCGACTAGCTGATGCTATGACCAGCGGTGACCAGTGGCCCAAGTGCCTCCTCCCCTGAGTGCCACCGCCGCTGCCTCCCTCCTCCTCCTCCTCCGTGTGGCACTGCGGGCGGCCATGTCGTGACCCCCCCACTACTGGATGTCGACAAGATGGCCGCGCCTGACCTCTTGTATACAACCCAGATGGGTCACGTCTCGTCATTTATGCGGTCAACAGGATGGCTGGGGCCCGAACCCAAGACGGTAATCGCTACATGGCCTGTGCAACCTCGAGCATGGCACGCGCTGTTCTCGCTGACCCACCAAGTAAACTGACGACCATATATGGTGCCATCTCGGGACAGTCTCGCGTCTCGAGCCTACGAGCACCTGGAACGGACGCACGGACCATACGACTCGTGTTTCAAACGCCTGAGACGTCGTGGTCTTTGCAATGGTGTCCACTGACGACTCTTCCAGAATTCTGTTCGCTTAAAAAGGGGAAGGAGAGAGGGAGGGAGGGAGGGAGGGAGGGAGGGAAAATGCAGATCCCAAGGAAGGAAACACCAATACGAGTTACTGATTTACGTACATAACGCCCACATCCATCGGTTCAAAATGGTACATAACCAGAAATTTCCTAGTGCCATTAACTTCCACATCCATCAGTTCAAAATGGTACATAACCGGGAAATTTCGAGTGCCATTAAAGCGTCGGTATTCAAGGCAAGGGGAAATATTCGATCGAATCTTGAGATACCTTTTGCCAGGCTCAGCCATGAAGATAATGGATCATATTCTCAACCAATGGAATAATGAGCAAGTGGAGATAGTTCACTTTAGACTCGTTCATTGAGAGAGGTTCTCAGCCCTACTCGAATATATCAAAATCCATCTCAAAGGACCCAACTATGGTCGCATCAAAAGGCAAATTACCAATTACACACAGCAAACTGGGAGCTGTAGTTCTCTCTGTTGAAGAACCTGAACCTGAGACGACAGTGGACAGAAATGCTTCCATCATGATAATGGCAGGAGGTCAACAGCAAGTGGTGTGAACCTGGGGCATCCAAGTGAACCGAGGAGGCCAATATTACAAGTGTAGCAGGGGTGGTATGGGGTCAACATCACGCATGCCAACGTTGGGAGACCTTAGAGAATTGTGATGGTGTCGACATTTAGTCCAACCTAACGGCCCAACAGCTTGATGACATCATTAAATGGGTAAGATCTACTGCCACAGAAATATGGACATAAATATAAAATATTTGTGGACTGGAGACTACTAAAAATCAAGATTAGAATGACAAAGTGTAATGGGATAATCTCACTCATACGACAATCTTAGTATTTTCCAACCAAATGGTATATGAAATCAATGAGATCAGAAACCACCGAATTATCTTTACATTCTGATGTCTTTTCGGGAGAACCTTGCCCTAAAAAAGAGAAAAAAAATCTTTTATTTAAAGCTAATCTACATATCTAAGACATTTGTACAAAATTCTCTATATGTTAAGTGATTTTTCCTATCACTTACTGAGGAGGCAGCTGGCAAAATCAAAGACCCTAGGGTAACCACGAGTGCTGAAGCTGGTACCACGTATGCCACCTCAACATGATCACTTCTTTTCCACTTACGAAACCCCACATTAGGCAACTGAACCTATGAACCAATTCTTGAGATAGATGAATAAGAAATGAATATAAACATTCACTAACCTCTCGTCTTTTCTCTGAGAATGAGAGTGTGAGGAGGGCGATATGCGATTCGTTTTTATCTAAAAGAAGACATATAATTCCCCCAAAGTGCATCATAATTTTTTAGCGAGACAACCAAACCACTATGATCATCTTCAGCCACTACGCGTTACCTCGGATAATGACAAGACGGTAGGGCATTAGAGAAAATCACTTTCAAAAGAAGAACAATTTTCCTCAGCACTGTTTCATTCTGCTCTGAAAGAAGAATTACTTGATTACATTAGAAAACATTGATTCCATTTATAGATTAAGAAACACGTAAGGTCTTTTTTTTCCCCCCTCCTCTTACCATGAATTATTTCAAATTCACATAAACACACCGGGATTTCTCTAAACCCAAAGCTGTGGTCACAAGATGAATATGTCTTACATCAAAACCCGTCACACACAGAAGACATACGACCGTAACCTACATATAATGAAGGCAAAACTATGACTTCATGCACTCTGACGTGAGGCACAAAAACATTACCAATCCACTCTGACATAAACTGGCATAATCTGACAATCAAAAGACAATAAAAAAACACACACACGCAAAAACGTACAAGTGAAGCTCCTTCGAGGTACATAAAACTCTGGCGGTCCTCGAGGAGGGAAAATGGACTCTTGTTCCAGGGAGTGGAAGATACAAGGCCTGGTCGCAACATATCAGAACACGGGGAGGTATCCCAAGTCCCTGGCAGCCCTTCACACGGAAAGATATACGTGAAAATCTCTTTGGAGTCAGTGTGTGGTGAATCATTACTGGGGAACAGACAAGAAAAAAAATAAAAAGGGACAGGAAAATACAACTCTGCCACTAACCACATATACTATACCCTCAACGAATATCATTCATGAAAACAATCACACACACACACACACATATATATATATATCTTTTCTTTCATACTATTCGCCATTTCCCGCGTTAGCAAGGTAGCGTCAAGAACAGAGGACTGGGCCTCTGAGGGAATATCCTCACCTGGCCCCCCTTCTCTGTTCCTTCTTTTGGAAAAAAAAAAGAAGAAAAAAAACGATGTAATTTTCATGTTTTCCTTGACCAGATAGCGTGGTATATCTCTGCTGAACCTCAGGATATATGTTCCATCAACGACAACCAGCAAGCGAAGGTGGGACCAGCGACCTGAGGCGGTGTGTGTGTATGCCTCCTCCCCTGAGTGCCGCCGCCGCTGCCTCCCTCCTCCTCCTCCTCCGTGTGGCACTGCGGGCGGCCATGTCGTGACCCCCCCACTACTGGACGTCGACAAGATGGCCGCGCCTGACCTCTTGTATACAACCCAGATGGGTCACGTCTCGTCATTTATGCGGTCAACAGGATGGCTGGGGCCCGAACCCAAGACGGTAATCGCTACATGGCCTGTGCAACCTCGAGCATGGCACGCGCTGTTCTCGCTGACCCACCAAGTAAACTGACGACCATATATGGTGCCATCTCGGGACAGTCTCGCGTCTCGAGCCTACGAGCACCTGGAACGGACGCACGGACCATACGACTCGTGTTTCAAACGCCTGAGACGTCGTGGTCTTTGCAATGGTGTCCAC
Organism: Panulirus ornatus; assembly: GCF_036320965.1. Taxonomy (NCBI): domain Eukaryota; kingdom Metazoa; phylum Arthropoda; class Malacostraca; order Decapoda; family Palinuridae; genus Panulirus; species Panulirus ornatus. Next base: position 7,588,424 of record NC_092259.1, on the reverse strand, counting down.
TGACGACTCTTCCAGAATTCTGTTCGCTTAAAAAGGGGAAGGAGAGAGGGAGGGAGGGAGGGAGGGAGGGAGGGAGGGAAAATGCAGATCCCAAGGAAGGAAACACCAATACGAGTTACTGATTTACGTACATAACGCCCACATCCATCGGTTCAAAATGGTACATAACCAGAAATTTCCTAGTGCCATTAACTTCCACATCCATCAGTTCAAAATGGTACATAACCGGGAAATTTCGAGTGCCATTAAAGCGTCGGTATTCAAGGCAAGGGGAAATATTCGATCGAATCTTGAGATACCTTTTCCAGGCTCAGCCATGAAGATAATGGATCATATTCTCAACCAATGGAATAATGAGCAAGTGGAGATAGTTCACTTTAGACTCGTTCATTGAGAGAGGTTCTCAGCCCTACTCGAATATAATCAAAATCCATCTCAAAGGACCCAACTATGGTCGCATCAAAAGGCAAATTACCAATTACACACAGCAAACTGGGAGCTGTAGTTCTCTCTGTTGAAGAACCTGAACCTGAGACGACAGTGGACAGAAATGCTTCCATCATGATAATGGCAGGAGGTCAACAGCAAGTGGTGTGAACCTGGGGCATCCAAGTGAACCGAGGAGGCCAATATTACAAGTGTAGCAGGGGTGGTATGGGGTCAACATCACGCATGCCAACGTTGGGAGACCTTAGAGAATTGTGATGGTGTCGACATTTAGTCCAACCTAACGGCCCAACAGCTTGATGACATCATTAAATGGGTAAGATCTACTGCCACAGAAATATGGCCCTAAATATAAAAAATTTGTGGCCCTGGAGATAAAAAAAATTCAAGTTTTAAATGAAAAAATTAAAAAATTGGGATTTCCACCATACGCCCAATTTTTTTTTTCCCAAACCCAAAAAGGGTATATGAAACCCAATGAAAATCAAAACCACCCTTAAATTTTTCCCATTTGTGTCTTTTGGGAAATTGCCCAAAAAAGGAAAAAAAACTTTTTTTAAAGCTAATCTAATTTTAAAAAGAATTTGTCCCCCTTCTTAAAGTTAAGTGTTTTTCCTATATTAGAGGAGGCAGTGGCAAAATAAAAACCCCCCTTTTGGGTAACCAGGTGCTGGCTGGTACCCGTAGACCCCCCCCCTGTATTTTTTCCATTAACCAAACCCCCCCTTGGCAACAAAACCTTAAACCCCCAATTCTTGAGAAGTTTGGAAATAAAAAATGAAAAAACCCTTTCCCTAACCTCTGGGTTTTTCTCAGAAGAGGTTTGTGAGGGGGCGAAAAGCGATTTTTTTTAATCTAAAAGAAGCCCTTAAACCCCCCAAAGTGAATCAAATTTTTTGCGGGAAAACCCCCAAACCACTTGCCCCTCTTCGCCAACGCGTTCCCTGGAAAATGAAAAGCGGAAGGGATTAGGAAAACACTTTCAAAAAAAGAACAATTTTCCCCGCACCGGGTTTCATTCTGCCTAAAAGAAGAAAACTTAAATTCATTAAAAAAATTTGTTCCCATTTTAAAATTAAGAAACCCCGAAAGGTTTTTTTTTTCCCCCCCCCTTTCCCATGAATTTTTAAAATTCCCCAAAAACACCCGGGGAATTTTTTCCCCCCCCAAAAGCGGGGGGTCACAAATGTATGTTTCCCCTAAAACCCCCGTACAAAGAAGAATGGGCCCTTTCCCCTCCCAATAATGGGAAAACTATAAATTCATGATTTGCGTGAGGCCCCAAAAACTTTCCCCAACCCCTCTGAAAAAACTGGAAATAATCTGAAAATCAAAAAAACAAAAAAAAAACCACACCACGAAAAATTAAAAGTGAAGCCCCTTCGAGGTAATAAAATTGGGGGTCCCGGGGGGGAAAAAGGGACTCTTGTTCCGGGATGGAAAAATAAAAGGCCGGGTTCGAACTTCAAAACACGGGGGGTACCCCAATTTCCCGGGCGCCCTTCAAGGAAAGATATACGTGAAAATCTCTTTGGGGGTCGTGTGTGGGGAATCTTACTGGGGAACAGACAAGAAAAAAAAAAAGGGCGGGAAAATACCCTCTGCCCAACCAAAATTTTACATCCCCTAAACAAATTTCTTATAAAACAAAAAACCCACACCCCAAACACCCCCCCTTAAATAAATTTTTTTAAAAAACTTTTTTTTAAAATTTTGGGCCTTTTCCCCGGTTGGGGGTAGGTCAAAACAGGGGAGGGGTTTCGGGGGAATATCCCCCCGGGCCCCCCTTTCCGTTCCTTCTTTTGGAAAAAAAAAAGAAAAAACCATGTAATTTTATGTTTTTCCTTGCCCAAGTTAGCTTTGGTTATCTTGCGGGGAACCCTCAGGATATATTTTCCACCCAACGAAACCAGCAAGCGGGTGGGCCCGGGGGCCTGAGGCGGTGTGTTTTGTTCCCTTTTCCCCTGAGTGCCGGGCTGCCCCCCTCCCCCTCCCCCCCGTGGGGCACTGGGGCCCGGCCCATGTGTGACCCACCCCCTGGACGTCAAAAGGGGGCCGCCAGCCCCCTGTCCCCCCCAGCGGGTCACGATTTTGTATAACCCCACGTTGTCAGAAACCCTCGCTAACAAGAGGACGTTTTTTAAGTACAGAAAGGGAAAGCCGCGTTGGCCTGTCTAAAGAAGGCTTAAAAAGGCCCCACTGAAATTTTTGCATGTGCAAACGGGGGAAATCATTTCCCTGATTATCTTTTTCCCTGTAATGAAAAACCACCTTTCCCCGTTAAAAACCCCAAAATTGTTTCCCAAATAAAAGGACGCAAAAAGTAAAAGAAAATTATCGATTTTTTTTTTAAGAATATCCGAGAGTAATGTGCAAACAATAAAAAAAAAGGGAACCCGGAAAAGAGGTTTTGAGGTGCCCCCGCCCGGGTTAACACCAAAATTTCTTCACCCCCGGGCCTTAAGCAGGGGGTTCCTCACCCTTTGGCACTCAAAGGGGGGGATTTTATCACCTGGCCCCTACGGAGGGGAGTTCCTCACCTGGCCCCTACACGGGGAGTTCCTCCCCGGCACTTACAAAAGGGGAGTTCCTCGCCTGGCCCTAAGGGGGGTTTTCCCTTTACCCTGGCCCCCTCAGGAGGAGGTTTCCTCCCCTGGCCCCCTACAGGGGAGGTTCCCTTTCAGTGGCATTACAGGAGGGGGCCCCTTCCTCAGCCGGCACTCTAAAAAGGGGAAAGATTTTCCCCCTTAAACCTGGGCACCTTTTTGCGTTTAAATTACGGCGGGAAACGGGAGGCCCCCCTTTAAGGAGGCTTCCCCGGGGTTTAAAAGGGCCCAAACCGTCGCCAGGGTATAAAGGCAGGGCACTTTCCTCAGACGAAACCCAAAAAGGAAAAGACAAGCTTCTCTTGCTTCAGGTTAAAGGGCCCTTGGAAAACAAAAGCGCACAGGGGAAAAAACTCCAAGGGGCGAAAAGGGCCAAATAATCACAAATTGCTGTATTTCTTTTCCCCCTCCCAGCATGTTTATCAAAGTGACGTAATTCTAAGTTATTTTTGCCTGGGTTAACCGTTAAAATTATGATACCCTGGGGGGAAACCCTTGATCCACTTTCTTTTTTAAAGCCCGAGGTGAAATTTTAAACCTTTTACGCTTAAAAATTCTAAATGACTGAAAGGTGTTGCAGTTTTTTTTTTCAGGTTTTAAATGGTTTTTCGACTAAACGACGGCGGATTTAAGCCCCTAACTCCCCCCCAGAGCCAAATGCCAAACCAGCATAATACCCCCGGTACGCGTTAAAGGCCCTTGTCTGTTTTTAAAAGCCCTTCGGTGGGGGGGTTTAAAACCTGGCGGGGCGGTGTGGCAGTCAGTAAAAGGGAAATCCGAAAAAAAATGGATAACCATAAAAAAAAAACCCAGACCCAAGTGAGGTTCTCTACCAGCGAAGCGTGTTTTTAAAAGGTTTAAAAAAGAGGTTTTCCCCCCCTTGCAACAAAGGGCCCTTTGAATTCCCAAATTTGATCCCTCCCCCCTCCGGATTAAATTCAAAATGGTAAAAACCGTGGATGAAATTTTAAAATAAAACGTAAGGTGATGTCCCCCTTTCCAATTTAAAAAACGTTTTAAAAGTTTTAAACCCCGGAAAAAACCCTCGCCCGACGCACCAAATCTTCCTCAACAATGACAAACGTTAGCAGTGGTCCGTCAATCTTTTTTTCTTTTTTTTTGGGAAAAAGGGCCTATGATGAGGCCCCATTTACCCCCGTCAAAAATTTATTTATAACCCAGTTTTAAAAACCCCCTTTTTTTTTTTTTGGGTATTGAGATTTTTAAAGGCCCTAAAAATTTCTCCCCAAAAGGGCCCCTGTTAGTTGGGGAAATGAGCAAGACAAAAATTTGGGAAAAATTTAAAATGGGCTATCTTAGTCCATCATCTTTTCTTTTGTTCCGAAGGGAAGGTTTTGTGGGTTTTTCCCCCAAAAGTTTTTCTCAAGATTCCCTTTGGGGTTTTTCAGCAAAAGAGAGGCTGAGAAACCCTTGGCTCATTTTATTGCCCCAACCCGCCCGGGCCCAGGAGAGTAAAGGCCCAAATGGGCCCATCGTTTGGAGACCCAAAATCACCCCACCCGTGTTTCCCTTTCCAAACCAAGAATTCGAACCCGAAAATTTAAACCCGTTGTTCGCGAAAGGTGACTGGCCCCTCCGGACGCTAAATCATCATTAGCGTCGGGTGACCCATGGAAGGGAATGTCATTAGCGTACACGGCATCATACCTGTCCTCTGATGGCCTATGGTCATGACTATGATAAAAGTGACAAGGTAACTTACAAACACCGCGGTCGTGGTCGGCATCGTGTCTTTAAGTGACACGCCTCGCTGGGGTCGTTCGGTGAACGTGTACGTAATCGCCTTTCAAGACTCTGTGGTTCGATGAAGGATTGAATGCGCTCCGGTAGCCTCGCGGTCGTAGGACGAGGTCCATACGACGTCAAACCACTGCTGGCGTGACTGGGTTTGAGAGAACGGAGGTGGCCCAAGTCAACTCGAAGTCATTTCGTCATGATGTATTAATCACATGCCAACTTGGGGGATCTGTCACCCTACTTGCAAAAGCCAATGGTAACATTGCGTAACTCAAGATCTCCAAGAGCCATGACACATTCTAGCGAGCTTATGTGTTTTACGTATTCTGTCTTGGAATTCTTAGCACTAAGAATAAAAATCTTTAAAACACTTCTAGAAACATAACGCATATCTACAACGCATTAATTTAAATGGCAACAGTCGACCAATGAGGTTTTTCCTTTCTTTTTCTTATCAAAGGAGCATTTTTCCCTAAGTATGAAGTATTCTTAATCATCTAAAAACCGCAACAGCGACATGCTGTACACACTCGTATCGTAATAAACAACGCTCTATGGATTAGAAATGAATATCAAATTCATATCGTACTGGTCACACAGCCGTTCAACCGGAAAACATCTACGATGTTATTGAGTAATAGAGAAAACATCGTCTTCAAATAGAGAAACAAGATTTCCATATTTCAAAACTATTGCAGATGCAGTAGCGAAGTAATCTTGATATAAAATCAAATCAAAATACGGCCAGACTTTTGCATTCGACAATATATACTGCTGCCAACCCCATCAAAAGTCTGGTAACACAACACAGTTTGTCTATTTTACAACTCAGATCAGCCAAGGATTTTCTCCACAAATTTCATTTTCAGTCCGTTAGTTTTAAATGTTATGTTCGTAAGGATTTTTTTTTTTTTTACTTCTTCTGGTGGCGTGCCAGGGAAGCAGGCTAGGTCGTGTTCTTACAAGCCGTGATTAATTACGAACATTGCTCCAGCATTCCATCAAATCAGATCACCTGGATAAGCTAAAAACACAGGCGAAAGATATTCAAGTTCGAATCAGGGACTGGGCAGTGTCTGATCCACAAACTGGACTTTAAGACGGTTCCGATGGGTGTACCTGGCCAGTTCTGCCTTTCGATCAGGTCACTTTACCGATGGGAGTCCATGGTAAGGTCAGGTAACAGAAGACCTGATGATGGTCTATGACATAAAGGCAGAGTAGACCCTTTATGCTCACGATGAGCGACCAGAACCTGGTCTGGCTTCTCTGACGCGATCCTTCCCGACACCATCCGCTCCTCAGCTCGAACCCTGAAGGACAAATTGTAGGAAGCGGATACCATGAAACCCACCCCCGCCCACCCAAAGTCCTGATCTCACGATGACCTCCTCTGAACTGCCTTCCTTTTGATAACCCATCCCCACCCACCCACTCACTCCCCCTCCTGAAAGCTTTGCCCTCAGAACGACACTGACACTGACGACCTGTTGGCCCCACAGAAGCAACGCCCCTGTTGGCCCGACAGAAGCAACGCCCCTGCTCGTCACGATGGTTACTCACTCCAACAGCGTTACAGGCGGTGATGTTCTGGTCGCCGTGAGCGTGAACACTACTACAGGTGTTTGATGAGGTGGTGTCCGCCGTTCGGGAGTCGGTGAATGATCACACACACACACACACACACCTTCACCCGGGGGACTGACTGACCCTGGTCGTGACATTGGAGGTGGGGGTGAGAGAGAGAGAGAGAGAGAGAGAGAGAGAGAGAGAGAGAGAGAGAGAGAGAGAGAAAGGCTGCATTGTCTTCAAGCCTCTGCTTCCACACGCCGCCTCGGATAAAATTACCGAGTAGTCTCTCTCCTTATCTATAGAGATTCTACCATTTTTGCCTCACACGATTCGGTACGTTATCCAGGGGATGGGGGAGGAGGAAGAACACTGCCCACGTATCTCCTGCGCGTTGCAAGAAGGCAGACTTAAGAGGGACGGGAGCAGGGGTGAGGCTGGAAATCCTCCCTTCTTATATCATCATTGTAAAAATAGCAACAGAAGGAGACATTTCTTCACCCCCCTCCCCCTCGAAGGCTGCCTAATCGTCTGTCCCTCACCAGAAACGCTCATTAACTCCTGCATGAAGAGTGGGTGAGTGTGTCAATAACTCTATATTCCTCCATAGAAAGATGCGATATTTGTAAGACTTTTAAGAAAAATCTCGGCTCTGATAAATACTGTAAAAAAAAAAAAAAAAAAAAAAAGGTGTTAAATATCACAAAACGTCTGAGGTTCTTGCTTAGTTAAAAGGACGACTTAAAACTAAGACCAAATGAACAATGAAGACTATGAATATGTATAAGTCATTCTTTTACTTTATTACCATATGAAAAAAGTATCAGAATGACCGTAAGAAAGTCTGTGAAAATTTAGATGAAAATCATAAAACCTGAGGATGATATATAGATTGGAGTAGAACAATATGCAATACGGAAAACCATACATTGTTTTACAATTTCCCAGAACTCACAACTGAATAGAAATAATCTAATACTGAGGAAAAGGCCTTCCAAAAGTCCATCTCCGGCTGGTACCCAAATCACTTGACGGTGGCAGCGTAGAGAAATCAGCAACAATCATGCTGAGCTCACTACACATTACACCAACAAACATGTAGCTGAATACATTCTATATAATGGCATGGTGATTCTGGCCCATTTCATGAAGAGTCTTTACTGAGATAGTATCAAATATACTGATTTTTCAAAATCTTCAGAGGGTAATCGTATACAAAATCTTCAGAGGGTAATCGTATACAAAATCTTCAGAGGGTAATCGTATACAAAATCTTCAGAGGGTAATCGTATACAAAATCTTCAGAGGGTAATCGTATACAAAATCTTCATAGGGGTAATCGTATACAAAATCTTCAGCGGGTAATCGTATACAAAATCTTCAGAGGGTAATCGTATACAAAATCTTCAGAGGGTAATCGTATACAAAATCTTCAGAGGGTAATCATATACGAGGGTAATCGTAGTTTCTCATTAACTTTTTAACATCTCCCAAGAACACACACTTGTTTTTTCAAATAGGCAGAATTCCAAGCGTTTCTCCTGTCATTCATGTGAACTCGTCACAAAATTTTCAATCTCTGTTTTATTGAAATAAAATTCATTTTTCTCCAAACCTGATGTTCCTTAGCCAACGCTGCATCGTGTCAGGCAAGCTGACTGCCTCCAACGTAATTTTTTCAAATAATTTACTCTGTCACGTTAGGGAAAGTACAACACACAGCCCTGAAACTCATTTTTTTCCCAACAAGGATAAAAATGCAAATTTAATGGACTTCCTTTATAATACGACCATTTTGTTGTTCCACCTTCTGGAGCCACGAGTACAGCCGAAATTACTTTCTCTTGTAAACAAAGGAACAGAGGAGGTTGGTTCTGACCCTGAGCCCATACGTAGGCTGGGGATCTGCCTAGAAATGCATATATCGAAGATTCTTCAAACTTATGCAAGGTAAAGGCATTAAATATGAGCATGACCAGCACCTACCCTTTTTGGACTCTTTCAGTCGCCATAGAAATCACATGTGACATGTCTGTCTCCGTCAAGACTGAACATGAGTACGTGGTTCCTTTTTAGCTCATCTTGTGAGCTACTGTCACCATCTTGCGTCCGTCTTCGTCGTCTTCTACTGTGTTTCTAAATCTCGGAACATTTTGTTAATCTCAGAAACCACTGGGTCAACTCCAATGAAGCATTGCCGTAAGTATCTATGGGTTTGGCTCCTTCTGAAATCTTCCTTCGTTTCAGCCGGTCTAACTACCTACACCAGCACCATGGCTTCGCCGAAGGGTCAAAATGGTTTCGCAGTCGTCGGTGACGATCAAAAGCACTCTTGTCGTTGGACACCAACAGCACAGCGCTGGCTGAACCAAAGCTGTACACACATGGTTGATGGATGTTCCTCAGCCACACCAAGGCTCCTCATTTGGAACCCCGACGTGACAACAGTGGGCGTGGTCCTCAACCAAAGGGAGGTTCCTCATGTTGAACCCCCACCAGACAACCGCCTCGGTCAAGGGTTTTCTCTGAATGACTCAAAATAAATAGAAGCAAATTCTAGTTTGAAATGATTGGATCATTTGATCAAAGGTCGACATGAACAACCAGGGGACGGGGTGTTTTTCCCCTCCCTTTTGCATTTCTTCTCGTGTTGAACACAAATCATGACATGGCCGTCAAAGACTACCACTGGTTTCAAATGACATTTCAGATATATTCCGAAAACCAATTCAAAAAGGGGACCGCCAGGTTCCAGCCCTCAGAACGACGTATACGACGAATCCATGAACGTCCTTTACCTGGCCAAAATCAATGCCGGGCGAGCGACACGGGCTTACCATAGCCTGTGGCTACTTCACTACCTACATGCAGGGAATACACCTGATAGACAGAGCATCGAGGAATTTGGTCGTGATAGATTCATCAGAAATGGCCACTAACTGCTGACATGAGCGAACCACAAACCATTAATGTAGACCGTCAAATAGTACATATGAAGACCTTCTCGTGGTACACATAAGAGAATGTAGGCACACTCATAGCGCATATGAGAATGCAGAAACTCATGTAGTACATATGATAATACACACCCTCATGTGGTACTTAAAGGAATGTAGACTCTCTTGTTGTACATATGAGAAAATGGCTCTGATGGAGTACATACAAGAATGTAGACACCCTTGCAGTACATATGAGAATGTATACTCTTGTGGTACAGATGAGAATACAGACCCATATGTATGTAGTGCATATGGAAATGTAGATACTCTTGGGGTACATATGAGAATGCAGAACTTCCTCTAGCATAAGTGAGAATGTACACTCTTGTAGTACATATGAGAATGTAGACCCTCAAATTGTACATATGAGAATGCATACCCTCTAGTAGTACATTTGAGAATATAAACTCACTTGCACTAAATATGAGACTATACTTACTCATTTAGTACATACAAGAATGCAAACTCTTATGTAATATATATATATATGGAAACGAAAACTCTGTTGTAGTACACATGAACCTGAACTCTTTCGTAGTATACGTGAGAATGTTAACTTTTCTCTAGTATATATGAGAATGCACACTCTTTCATGGTCATTAATAATATATAAAGAATAAGTTCCCTGAATAGCCTGACTACCAGCTGACCATTTTGCCCTGGAAAGTGGGAACCTATGAATAGACAAATGGAATCGAAAGGTACGTCTTTTTTATGTGTATCATTATCTGATTATTTCCCAGATGGGTTCTCAACATCTGGGCAGAATTTCTCGCTGGCATTTAGCGTCACTAGCATTTACCGGTCGACCTTGGCAGGACATACCGTTGCGACAACAAGAATTATCTAAATAGATAAGAAAAATGAATTAAAAGCAGAAGCGAAGAGTTCGTGGTGTTTCTTCTTTTAATGAGAGGTACAGTAAGGTACAACCGGGGGCTGTGGCTGCCTGGCTTGGCAGCGATGAGGCTAGGTGGCCTTCGATGTGGTCTAGTACAAGTGCAGCCTCTTTACCTCCACATCCATGTCTACAGTGACTATGAACGTGGGCATACGTTCGTCGCCCAGAATGTATTGCGGCGATCATCAGTCCACGGGTGTGTGTGTGTGTCTGTGTGTGTCTTCTCCTCCTCCCTCCCCTGAGTGCCGCCACCGCTGCCTCCTCCGTGTGGCACTGCGGGCGGCCATGTCGTGACCCCCCCCTTCCCTTGGACGTTTAACAAGATGGCCGCGCCTGATCACCCCACCCCACCACCACCCCCCCACGTACCCCCTCCCCCTGCCGAGATGGGTCACCCATGTTTGCATGTCAACACTTCTGGCAGTGAAATGGTCAACAAGAGGAGGGACACCCATGGGTGAAGCAATGGGTCGCTACCAACTCCCCATCAGTAAGTATTTACCTCAACACTCATGTAGAACAGCATCCAGTCTTCCTTTTCCAATGGTACCAAGCAAAATTCTGGACCAATGGACAGCAGAAAATGATATATCGAGTGCTTCCAACACTCCTGGGCTGCCTCCTAACCCGGATGAATGTCTAGAATGATGATCATGATCATATCCATAATACTGAACATAAAAGACTTCATAGCATGAAGTCACTTTGACTTACGTACGTGTATCTATAATGATTAAAAGAGAGGTTTCTTTATATACCACGTTCACTCTGGCATATATATATGTAGAGAGAGAGAGGGAAAGAGAGAGAGAGAGAGAACTCAATATGTTCTGCCCAGCTTCGAGAGAATCCAAAGCATCGCTTTCCTGACCTATTTTTCCCGCCTGATGATAGACGGTAAAAAATAAAACCGAGCATTTGCGATGGTAAACAGTTGCCTCAGCTGGACGCCACACCCGCAGGGAACAACCAACTGATCGGAGTCGACCGTCGATCATGAACAACTGACGACCCGTCTTCAGCAGTGGAGAATCATGCACAGGGAAATCATCACCAGTTAACCAGACAAGTTCCTAACACAATCGTTACCAGTTAACCACACAAGTTCCTAGAACAATCGTTACCAGTTAACCACACAAGTTCCTAGCACAATCGTTCCCAGTAAAGCAGGAATATTCCTATTACAGTCGTTACCAGTGAAGCAGGAATATTCCTAACACAATCGTTACCAGTGAAGCAGGAATATTCCTAACACAATCGTTACCAGTGAAGCAGGAATATTCCTAACACAATCGTTACCAGTAAAGCAGGAATATTCCTAATACAATCGTTACCAGTAAAGCAGGAATATTCCTAATACAATCGTTACCAGTAAAGCAGGAATATTCACAACACTATCGTTCCAGTAAAGCAGGAATATTCCTAACACAATCGTTACCAGTAAAGCAGGAATATTCCTAACACAATCGTTATCAGTTAAGCAGACACGTTCGTAGTACAATCGTTACCTCAGTCCCATGTACCAGCAAACATGGACCTCCTCACATGAAGTACACCAGATGAGGTGTTGACCAAAATGTTGAGATTCAAGTTCTTGTGTTCCTTTATATCACACAGGTTCCATAAACCAGCCTATGAACCTCACAATATATATATATATATATATATATATATATATATATATATATATATATATATATATATATATATATATATACAACATAATTTCTAGTCCTATTCCAGTCAGTTGTGAAATCATGATCTGCAACATAACTGAATACGTCATGATAGACTGAACAAATTCTAATACTGTGCTTATCCTGGTTCACGCTTTTACTCAAATTCTTTCCCGTCTGATCCATTCACACAACAGTACGTCATTTACATGGAAATCTGAGTGCATTTCTAACATGATCAGAAAGCAGTATGTTGTTAACAATAATATTCCAAACAGTTGATTCTAACCTACGAGCCAGGACTGGAGTGAGTGAATCGAAATAGAATTTAACTTGGGATACTGACTCTACGTGTACTGGGAAAGCTAAATATTCTCGTTTTGAATCCATCTTTTTCTTTTGCATCAATGACCAATATCGCCTCTACAGGCAAACGAATAGCTTCCTAATGAGCAATAGTTTCTTAGCCACATGAACGTGCGTTCAAACTCTCTATCCAAGACGTCCAAGTCACTAATTCTCATACCTATTCCAAATATAATGGAAGATAAAGATTCAATATATAATAGAAGATAAAGACTCAATACATAAAAGAAGATAAAGACTCAATATATAATGGAAGATAAAGATTCAATATATAATAGAAGATAAAGACTCAATATATAATGGAAGATAAAGATTCAATATATAATAGAAGATAAAGACTCAATATATAATGGAAGATAAAGATTCAGTACATAATGGAAGATAAAGACTCAATATATAATAGAAGATAAAGACTCAATATATAATGGAAGATAAAGATTCAAGATATAATGGAAGATAAAGACTCAATATATGATAGAAGATAAAGACTCAATATATAATGGAAGATAAAGATTCAATATATAATAGAAGATAAAGACTCAATATATAAGGGAAGATAAAGATTCAAGATATAACGGAAGATAAAGATTCAAGATATAATGGAAGATAAAGATTTTAAATGTACTGTATATACCTCTTAGTCTGTGTTGACTTTCTGTGGATTATGAATAATTTTCCAATACCTCGTCTGACGATAAATGTTTAAGAAAGGTAAGTACCTTTCCAATCTCTGTTTCAAATTTCATGTTGGAGAGAAAAAGCTATTTGGCCTTTTGGAAGTTCGTGCATGTTATTGTCTTCTAGCTAATATATCACTCTCTTCTGGACTGATAAGAAAAAAAAAAGAAATATACAAAGTTGCAGATGGAATGACGAACTGGACGCCAAATTTCGAGATGTATCTCAAAAAACACCAAATATTTTTTTGGTTCTCGGGGATTCTGCTACGTTGATCTGATCCTAGGGCAGTCCAGCCATTTGCGAAAGCTTTCCTGCCTTCTTGCCACGCCAGTGACGTGTATACCATCAACCTCCACTGCGTCATCAAGACAAAAGCCTAAAGCGTAAGCACACAGAAAAAAGAAAGAAAGAAAGGGGGGGTGTCAAAAAGGGGGTGCCCCCCGCCCCGGCGGAAGGACCCCTGGGGTGGAGGTTGAGGTAAGAGACCCCCCCTAACCTCACTGGATGTCCACTTATTCAATACTGAACGATGGTAAACATTGTCCATGTGGTATTGGGGTCCCAGGGTTAATTCTGAGTAACGTCGCTTCTGACGAACCCTCTGACAGTCACAAGCGATTTAAATATGAAGCAGCACGGGAACCTAACCAAAAGGAAGGCCCCTGGGAGGCACTGACACTGTTGGCTCTGTCGGCGGTCGTGCTGCGGTAGAGGAAGGCCTGGGGGGGAGGAGGTTAGCTCTGGCCGCAAACTTTACCTTACTCACACCCCGTTTTTGTCATCAAATTTTTCCTCTCTCTCTCTCTCTCTCTCTCTCTCTCTCTCTCTCTCTCTCTCTCTCTCTCTCTCTCTCTCTCTCTCTCCCAGCTCTAAAAATTCGTCTTTCATACATTCCCAAAGAGTCGTAGTCTTCTGGACGACCGTATATTTCTTCAGGAGAGGCGTTGCGAGTCTCTCTCTCGACTCCGGAGACAAGAGATGTGTATAGCCTAGTAAACACTGGAGACCTCGAGGTCCTGCAGACGAGGGTATCAAGCCAAACGCTGCCGCACCGAGGAGAAGAAGGGTGGGGCCTGTGTCACTCACGCGGTGGTCACCTGGGAAACCAGAGAAACCATTACTACGTTGGTGTTCTTGGCGCGAAGACGACCCCATGGCACTGTGTCACCCTCTACTAAGATGCGAGTATCTACATGCCGGGATGATGGAGAGAGAGAGAGAGAGAGAGAGAGAGAGAGAGAGAGAGAGAGAGAGAGAGAGAGAGAGAGAGAGAGAGAGAGAGAGAGAGAGAGTCAGACGAACACACATCGAGTGAGAACCTTTGATAACCGGAGGAAAAGTAGTCTGCATCCTCAATTTTGTGAGGTCAGCACTCCGATTTTGCTTTTGGGACTCAACAAAGGTAAGAATTCTTGGTCAAAGAGGTTTTCACTGTGCTCTGAAAACCGAGCGCATTATGTACGAACCCTGTTCTCAGTCTAAATGGAACTCTCAACAAACGTATGAACGTGCAGACGACTTACCCTCGTAACCAAGAAAAGTCATCATGACAAATTCTCCATAAGAGTGAGATTCCTATCACTAATACTGTAAAATAATCATTATTACCAGCATCACTATCATCATTAACACCGTCATCTCGATCTTATAGAGTACTATGGTATCCCGCGGTCGGCGAATGACGTAGGCAAGTGAATCTGCCCAGGGCACAGCCTTGTGTACAGTGGTGTTGGGCACGGCTTCCGTGAGCCTATGGCAAAAGGCCCTGTGCTAGACGGAAGAAAACCCCCGTGTGCACCACCTACACTCTACGGCTTGATAGAGAAAAAACCTCCAGGCACCTCTGTTGAAATAATATGCTGCCACTGTTACCTACCTACGAACACCTCTTAATGTAACGACCTCCGGGTAATCTCTATAGATAATCTACATCACTAACGACCTCCGGGTAATCTCTTAAGATAATCTATGCCACTAACGACCTCCGGGTAATCTCTTATATTCTATGCCACTAACGACCTCCGGGTAATCTCTTAAGATAATCTATGCCACTAACGACCTCCAGGTAATCTCTTAAGATAATCTTCGCCACTAACGACCTCTGGGTAATCTCTTAAGATAGTCTATGCCACTAACGACCTCCAGCTAATCTCTTCAGACAAATCTATGTCATTATCACCAACGAACACTGACGCCATTTGCACACCATACCGACAACCCATTTCAATGGTCTGACGTTAATGTATTTCCTTATCTTGACGCGAACTGGAGTCATCTTATTTTCTCACCTGGTGAGCCACTACCACCACTTCGCGTCCGTCCCCAGCTGTCTGCAAGCCTTCTAACCTTCCCATGTAGAGTCGATGGGGTTAACTGAAAGTCTACAGAAGGGCACTATAGACGGTCCATTGTCATATACTCCCATTCAATGAGGATCAAAGCCGCCATGGGGGCAATATGGCCACCCATTTTCTTTCTCTAAAATCTCAACTCCGAAACTACAACATCAGTTCGACCATGAGCGAGGGTATGTGGTTCATCCATCAAGTCTCCTGAATTCATTCCTGCTCGTCCAGAGCAACTAACGCAGCCGCCACAGGGTATAGCCGCCGGTGGCTGAAATGTCAGAAATCTTCATACAAACAAATCAGCAGCAGCAGACAATCATATTAAAAAAAAAAAATACCCACGACAGAAATGACTGATGGTTGAGTCGACCCTCTATCGAGTTTCCTCATTTCCTGTCGACCTGATATCCAATATGACCACCTGGCCGAATGATATGGCCTGGCGAGCGATACAGGCTCACCTTGGAAAAAAAGGAAACCTCTGATTACCAATGGTATCATTTTCAGTGATGATGATTAATAGCAGCATTAATGGTGGTAGCGGTGGTTGCGATCGTGGCAGAAGCCCAGAGGTAGAAAGCAATCCCTCTTTCAAAGAGGGTTACTATATATGCAGTGTGAAGTATTCTGAAATGTTATATATATATATATATATATATATATATATATATATATATATATATATATATATATATATATATATATATATCCACGACATACCCAGATGACCTAAGGTCAAGTAAGCAATGCGATGAAGCGGCAAAACAGGCGGGAAAAAAAAAATGTTTGGCTTCATACTTAGGGCAATATGAATTCACGTCTACAAAATCATTCTTCACTGGCTT
This sequence comes from Panulirus ornatus, assembly GCF_036320965.1. NCBI lineage: Eukaryota > Metazoa > Arthropoda > Malacostraca > Decapoda > Palinuridae > Panulirus > Panulirus ornatus. The sequence continues at coordinate 7,572,228 of NC_092259.1, read as the reverse complement.
CAATCTTAGGGCACTTGAATTCACGTCTACAAAATTAATCTTCATAAGCTTCATAGTTAGGACAATTGAATTCTTCACGTCTACAAATTAAATCTTCTTTGGCTTCACTCTTGCGGCATTTGAATTAACGTTTACGAAATCAACCCTCGCTTTTTACAAGTCATTGGTGCCTCCCTTTTCTCAAAACTGAGTTGAGTTTTGGATTCTTAACTTGGAAAAAGAAACACAAGCCAAGAGATGGAATACAGCGGCGAGCTACCACCATGATTTTCGCATCGACAAACCGATCCTTGAGAGCCGTCTGCAAGGCCTTACATTACCGACCGAAGAAAAGGCCAAGAGATGATACAATATGGGTATCTGAAATCCACAAGGTCTCCGGAATCTTCAAGCAGATATTCATAACTACAGTAATCTTATTTCATCCCCGGTAACGGTGATGATGTCGTAATGAGGCGTCTTACTCCGAGGGACGCTACGCACTCTTTCTTTCAAATGGTTTCTTAACATGCGGAAGGATCGACCCACAGGCGGAGGCGAAAGCAACACCACTGACCATTAACACCTTCAGAAGCAGACATGCTTCATGCATACAGCACTGACGTAATGTGAACCTCTGTAGATCAAGTAGAGATAAAAAAAAATATATATATATACAAGGAACTGCATTCAGACCATCTGTGTGATCTACGCGTTCAAGCACAACACGGACGCAATGTGAACACCTCTACATTACGGAGGTAAAATATACAAGGAATTGCCTTAATGTGAACCTCTACATCACGGAGGTAAAATATACGAGGAATTGCCTTCAGCCCATCTATGTGGTTTAGGCTTTCCTCCACACAAACCTCTGTGGTTCTTCTGTCCTCTGCTACCACTAACAGCCTTGGCAGAACCTAATGATCATTTCCTCTTTTACATTCGTGTGTGTGTGTGTGTGTGTGTGTGTGTGTGTGTGTTGACCTCAGAGTGCGGTCACAGACGACAAACGACAACACCGCGTCTCATCAAAGGTTGGATTGATCATTAACATATCCTGGAGATGATTAGCACATAACTACGAGCAATGTCTGGGAAGTACAGCACGGGACAGAACTACTCTGTACTGTCACGTAAGGTCACGTAAGTTTGAGTACATACGAAGGTGATATGACAAATCCAACTTCTACCACTGTCTTCCTAATTTCATTACGTTACTTCCGTTACTGTTACTCTTTGAATCAAGTTATCCTCACCGCAAGAAGCGACCTTTAACCAAAGCGTCGAGGAATTACGAACCAGTCAAAATGAGTCATGCTGCAGGCAGTGTGATGATGGACGGTGCAACCGCGAGATGAAGTGTCGAATCTCGACAAGCTAAGTAACATCCATCATCACGACACAGAGCCAAATGTGTTGGATGCGATTACCCGATCTACGCGCGCTCCTGCTCTGTCGTGAGAGGCGTGGTTGGTGAGGTGCTACAGTAGTCATCAAGAGGCCGAAGATGGTGTCACCACTGTGGAGCATGACCTAACCTTTACAATACGAAAACTGCGGTACACGAGGGTGGACGGTCCGTCCGGGTATGTGTACAGCTACTGGAAGCTAACATCCTGATCATATAGAAGACACATGGTGGAAGGGTTCATTCCGTGCGTAGACATTACGCACGGATGTACGCACACGCATGAAATAGTAAGGAGAGAGAGAGAGAGAGAGAGAGAGAGAGAGAGAGAGAGAGAGAGAGAGAGAGAGAGAGAGAGAGAGAGAGAGAGAGAGAGAGAGAGCAGACGTGCATGAACAAATACCGAGATATTCGTCTTCAATAAACTCCTTAAGACAATAAACTCCTTAAGACAATAAACTCCTTAAGACTCACTACGGTAACCGCTGGCCTGGATATTCGTGTACGCCAAGACTCTTCAACACCCTTTACGGACAGAACTTGAGGATTGGTGTCTATTTCCTCGTAAGAAACGTGGAAGTATTAACCATCTGAGAATCTAAGTCAGTCCGACCATACCCCACCGCCCGAGTTTATCTTGAAACAAACGAGCAGTGAAATTCATGCTATTCAAACCAATGATCTATCTCTTTTGGTTGGTCTGTACAGATTGGTGCTGGACGGCGGGAGGCAAGTGTGACGCTGGGTTTGAAACCACTTCGTGAAGTAGTGGCACACCTGATGATGATGATGATGAGGTAGCATGGTCTCCAGGAAACATGTCGTGCCACATGTATAGAAAAATTACATCTTGAATAAAAACTGTATATGAACTCCTACTGAAGTGCGATTTCATCTTCATACTATCATCACAGACTAATGTGATCATCAATTTATATATATATATATATATATATATATATATATATATATATATATATATATATATATATATATATATATATATATGTGTGTGTGTGTGTGTGTGTGTGTGTGTGTGTGTGTGTGTGTGTGTGTGTGTGAGTGTATGTGTGTGTGTGTGAGTGTATGTGTGTGTGTGTGTGTGTGTGTGTGTGTGTAAATTTTCACGTTTCCTCCTTTTTTTCTCTAAACACAAACCCTATTTTTCAAGCACGTCTATCAGGTATTTCAACTCCTTAAGAAGACGTGGCTTTTATTATAAGGTTCTGCCGAAACCAGTCACTCTCGATGAAAACCAATGTCTTGAGTCGAAAAAAAAAACAATGAATAATACAACAAAAAATTTATAAGAGAAAAAAAAAAATATATATATATATATATATATCCGGGAGACTGAAAATGCTAAAAAAAAAAAAAGAATCCCTTTTCAAAACCGAGCGAGAGAGCAGGAAATTGGTTTTTGTTGGCGTGGAATAACGTTAAGCGGTCATCATGTATATGGAACGTCGGGTGTAAAAAAAAAAAATAAAAGCACAAGGCCTCTAAAACACACACACACACACACACACACACACACACACACACACACACACACACACACTCTCGCCCGTCATCGTAAATGTGATCGTAACTACACCACGAATTTCTTCAGTCCACCAGCATGACGGAGCCTCACTGGCCAACGTGAAGACAACAGGCTGTCGAGCAGTGGTTAGGAGTGGTTAGCGTCACTGCTCGAGAGCCATCAGCTGTGCCATGATGTTATATACATACACACACACACACACACACACACACACACGAAGATAATTAGTATAGATTCTTGGCTGGTGGTAGCGACTGGTGGCCCAAGGCTGTGTGTGTGTGTGTGTGTGTGTGTGTGTGTGTGTGTGTGTGTGTGTGCCTCCTTCCCCGAGTGCCGCTTCCGCCTCCTCCTCCGTGTGGCACTACGGGCGGCCATGTCGTGACCCTCCCCCCTGGACGTCGACAAGATGGCCGCCTCTGACCTCTCGTCATACCCAGAGGGTTCTCACAATGTGTGGGTGACCTGATCAGTAAGGGTGGGTGACACCACAAGGCGGCGGGCGAGCTACGTGGTGCTTTACCAGTCGCCAGCAGCAGTTCACGACTGGAAGGACCCTTGAGCACGACGGTATGACCCTTGGACACGACGGTATGACCCTTGAACACAACGGTATGACCCTTGGACACGACGGTATGACCCTTGGACACGACGGTATGACCCTTGAGCACGACGGTATGACCCTTGAGCACGACGGTATGACCCTTGAGCACGACGGTATGACCCTTGAACACGACGGTATGACCCTTAAACACGACGGTATGACCCTTGAACACGACGGTATGACCCTTGAGCACGACGGTATGACCCTTGAACACGACGGTATGACCCTTGAACACGACCGTATGACCCTTGAACACGACGGGATGACCCTTGAGCACGACGGTATGACCCTTGAGCACGACGGTATGACCCTTGAACACGACGGTATGACCCTTGAACACGACGGTATGACCCTTGAACACGACGGTATGACCCTTGAACACGACGGTATGACCCTTGAACACGACGGTATGACCCTTGGACACGACGGTATGACCCTTGGACACGACGGTATGACCCTTGGACACGACGGTATGACCCTTGGACACGACGGTATGACCCTTGAACACGACGGTATGACCCTTGAGCACGACGGTATGACCCTTGAGCACGACGGTTCGACCCTTGAGCACGACCCTTCAGAAGGTGGCAGAGATCTTGTTCTACAGGTGTTCTACAGGTGTTCCCTGGAACATTTGTGTCGCCTGCAGTCCAATACAGTAACTGGGAGCGAAATGTTTAGAAACCATATACATCAAAATGATATTCATGTGCATTAAATTCCATGGCCAAATTAGGTATATCGCTCAAGACATGATGTGGGTTAAGCTCCCAAGTTAAATCTCTGTCCTCAGGGGTACACAACTCAGGCAAACATCTACCCAAGCTTAAAACTGAGTTATAGGTCTTAAATATCCCTCAGTTCTTGTGATGCAGAACGGGCGAGTTAGGACCAGGGTCACATCATGCAGGTTAAAAGCGCGTGGCGTACTGAAGACAGACGGAGGTATGGACGACAGAGGAAGCGGTCCACCTTGTAGAGTCGGCCGTGCTATGAGCAGGCGACACAGCTGAAGCACCGCGACGTCCCAGTCCCTAGGATAAAGACCTTTACACATGGAAACGAAGATCAGGTTAACGTCATTGTGGATAAAGAAAAAAGAATCTATTAAAGACTAAACGACGCAAAAGTTACCTCTGCTTACCGTCCAGACCCAACTCTATAACAGGTCACCCAAAATAAATGCAACAAAGTGCTCTCTCTCTCTCTCTCTTTATATATATATATATATATATATATATATATATATATATATATATATATATATATATATATATATATATATATATATATATATAAACAACTCTCCATACGGTATATAAACCCAGTAATCCAGAAAAAACTCTTTGATACTTTAGGTATGTGTGTGTGTGTGTGTGTGTGTGTGTGTGTGTGTATGTGTGTGTGTGTCTGTGTCTCTGTGTGTGTGTTGCTACGTCGTTCCGTTAACATCTTCAATGAATTTTCCTCACGGCGCAAGCAGGCACAGGAGACGGGGCTTAACCGCACCTCACTGGCACGAGCGATCGCCAGCAGCGAGATCACGGTAACAACACACTAGCACTGGAATGAAGAGGCAGGGGAGGGTGGCGTCTTCCTCCTCCCGAGCTCCTGGCATATATGCTGCATACCTTCACGTATTTCACCGGGACCGCTGGAAATGACACGTTCAACGAGCCCGCAATAAACGCGTGACACGAATGAATACCCGAGGTGAAATTACTGGAATTATCGTGTTCTCTTTCAATTAGATCCAGTGTCTCTTTCCCTCTCTTTTTTTTTCTTTTCTATTACAGTAGCGACCTTGTCACAGCAAAACTGTCGCCACGTCCCTCAAACGTGTGACTCTCTCTCTCTTTGGTCCGAGCAGATGTCAGGTCAGGTCACCTATGCGGTGGATACTCCAAAGGACCATGAGTGAGGAGGTCTGGTCTGCAGCTGTGGTACGTAAGTGTTCCGTCCCGTGCTCGTAATGCCAGGCCTGCATCAGTTTGGTATACATTGCCCTAAAGGGGGACTCGAAGGCCTTAATATTAAACTCGTATGGTCGGTACAATGGTGAAAATGACCTAAAGGCCTTATACTAATAGGGTCAGTCCAACGGTGAAGGTGGCCTGAAGGCCTTATACTAATAGGGTCGGTCCAACGGTAAAGGTGACCTGAAGGCCTTATACTAATAGGGTCAGTCCAACGGTAAAGGTGACCTAAAGGCCTTATACTAATAGGGTCAGTCCAACCGTAAAGGTGACCTGAAGGCCTTATACTAATAGGGTCAGTCCAACCGTAAAGGTGACCTGAAGGCCTTATACTAATAGGGTCAGTCCAACGGTAAAGGTGACATGAAGGCCTTATAGTACTGTGGTTAACCCAACAATATGAGTGACCTGGTAATCTCAGAAATCAAAGACATACAAGAACGAACTAACAACTCTATAATAATGTAGTCTGGTCGTCAGCAAGTGTGAGCGCTCAGTCTGGACAAGTGAACGGGTATATAAAAAAAAAAAAAACTAGTGACCAAAGAGCAGTGTGGTCGTGTCGTGAACGACTGCATATAGTCACACCGTAACAACCACGTCAACTACAAGTGCCCACCTGGTGGTTACGGAGTCGTGTAAGGAGGTCAGTAATGACCTAATGGACAATGGGATAGTAGTACGGTCTAGTCATGGTTAATACCAACCACTGACCTGGTGATTACATTAGACTCGTTTGATTGTATTAGATTCGTTAAGACAGCAAATGAATACAATTCATTCCAGCGATGCTGGGGGAGATCTATGAACCTTCCCCGACTTTTGTCTCCAGAGAAAATGGGTCCAATGTACACCCAGAGCCACGACCAAATCAACAGCATGGGCAAGGCTCTGGCATATGCCGGCCACTCTCCTACTCATCCTGGAAGCTCAAATGGCCCTCTCTACGACTGGTCCTTCACCCGCTGGACGTGTTTACCGAGGGGGGGGGACTACTACTTCGAAGGCACTCTGGCGATCACAGTTACTTGGGTATTTGTTTTGATGTCTGTGGATCAGTCTGATTCCAAGTTCTGGGGTAAGTCCAAAAAAAAAAAAAAAAAAAAGAAAATATATCTTAATCCGTCTTGAGAGTGAGCAAAGCCCCTCCTTGGCAGTGGTCAGTATCACTTGCTGCCCAGAATTTTGCTCACCTGTAAAAGGTAGTCCGTGTTATAAATTACTTCTGGATACAGATGGTATCGCTGACCGGTATAAAGAAAAATAAGATCTTCAATATTCTTAAGAAATCAGACTGACAGCTACTTGCGGAAATCAATCACAACTTCAACCAAAGACCAGTTGCGCTACGACGAAGATTCTGGACAGATATCACATACTCAAGATGAAGAAGAAATTCGGACAGCATCTCCCTCTGTGAACCTGCTCTGGTCTTAGCACCTAAAAGTGAAATTACATTTACCTTAACATTAAAAGAAATCACACGAACTCCCTTAATCACCTTTTTCATTATGGACAAAGTAGGACGAGAAGAATAAATACTTTATTTTTTAGATTCTAATTCTAAAACCTGTATTAAGACCGTATAATGATCACAGAAATATCCAGCAAGCAACGGTTTACATAAACCATGGAACGGAAACTGAACAGAGGGATTGTACAAAGAGGGAAAACATATGAGAGTTTTTTCAAGAAAACGTTGTTTTCAGAAAATAATCACATTGGTCGAATAAACCCGTTGAAGTTGTCGTAGTATTATTATTCCCCCCCTCACGCTGCACACCTGCTGTCCTCGAAATATCATTAGGTAACATGAAACAAAAAAAAAAAAAAAAAAAAGATGTTCGCAGGTTCTCATATTTTTTTTCCCCGAGGTATAACTGTGCACACGTTGTTGTGAAATTATACAGGAAATACCTCCAAGCCATAAATTCGCACGGGGTCATTACGAACGAATCCCAAATATCAATGTGTGTATGTGTGTGTGTGTGTGTGTGTGTGTGTGTGTGTGTGAGAGAGAGAGAGAGAGAGAGAGAGAGAGAGAGAGAGAGAGAGAGAGAGAGAGAGAGAGAGAGAGAGAGAGAGAGAGAGTTCATGGTCTTCCCAAGAACCATGAAATATATATATATATATATACACTTTAAAAAGAATGTGACTCAGGTCAAAATGTGACTCCAGACACATTTTGACCTGCATCTTGACCTGGGTCACAACTTTTTTTTTTTTAAAGTATAGATTAAATACTCTTGAAGCTTCTTCACAACATGGAAGTAGTCGAGTGTCTGAAGAGCAAAAATCTGGTGTGGATTTTTTTCGCCCGAGTCAGACCGCAATGAAAACACGAAAAGGTTTAATCTGGAACATAAACTCGCCCATAACATTAAAAATTAAGCAATTGTTTCCCGGTATCTAAAGAGTTGAATTAGAACCATAACTGCCTTGGATTTTGCCTAAGTTAGGTCTCCTGTTAAATGGCTCACAGCCTGGAACCTAACTTGCCTCATAACATGAGCAAATTCCACCTGAGGCCACAGGACATATGTACACGTGAGTGATCTATCTTACATACGGTATTTCCACCCATTTCTTAAATCATTCCCAGTACCTGTGCTGCACTGCTGATGGCACGAGTGCATTTCCTGCAACATCTTGCCAGGATTCGTATCTCTGTAGCTCTGACATGACTGATTATGAGCCGGTTCTGGTGATAATATACATATATATATATATATATATATATATATATATATATATAAACTAATTACGGGACGCACATGGTCTAGGTGACATACAAGTCAGCGTGTCTATTTCCCTTGTGGGGATATAGTAAATAAAGACAGACACATATACACAACACTTACGACGACGGCAATTTGCCAAAAGGCAGGATCAGCGCGTAGCGCTCACCGCAGCAGAATCTAGGGTTACGAAGAACGAGTCGTTGTCAGCTACGTGCGTTGTCAAGCGATACCCGTGAGATGGAGAGACGGTATGTCTCTGGACTGAAAAAAGCCAGCAGCCCAAGTGTGGCTGAGGCAGAGGAGAAAAGAGACAGCTACCTGGGTCAAAGGAGTGGAAGTTGACTGCCACTGATGTGCTGGCTCTGCGCAGCCGTCGCTGACCCTCCCTACAGCCAGGCGGGTAGTGTACTGGTCATAATAGCTTCTTGGTCGGCGGCCGCTGCCCACCAGGGAGACAGGGAGCAACCTACGGCCAGTGTTCTGCCATGATGATAACAAGCTAGCGCGTGGCGCTCACCACATTGTTTCCATGCTGAATAACTCTCTCTCTCTCTCTCTCTCTCTCTCTCTCTCTCTCTCTCTCTCTCTCTCTCTCTCTCTCTCTCTCGACAGCCACTGATCTACTACACATCTTTCTTCAGGTACAACGACGAAAAGTGACCTCTCCCAGCGGGCCACTCCTCTGGAGGAGCTGTCTACTCGCAGTCACATCCCGCACTGTCTTCGACCAAGAGCCTAAGTCTTCCTTTGAACGTTCCTTGCAGTCAGCCCGACTAAATTTTCCCCACTTCTCCCGGCACTGCGTTAAATAGCCAGGACTGGAAACCCCTGTGCATCCACTCCTTCAAGGTTCCGACGCCCAAGAAGCTGCTCGGCGAGCCCAAAACGCGAAACCTGGCGGCATACGCGTTTTACCCAATGTGTTACCCCAGATACTGGGCATCTGCCGGACACAAGCAGCTCACACAGACGCAGGGAAGACACGTCATAAACGCAGTGGCGACGCTGCCCCGACGCAAATCTGTGTGCTGCCGTCTCATCAGACGTACGGTATGCACAACTGTCTCACCAGACATCAACGTATCCATCTCTGTTTCACCAGATATGATTTATGCTTGCCTGTCTCATCAGACAAGGTATGGAGAGATGTTTTAGCAGGTGTAGCTGCTGTCTCACGAAAGACATAAGCTATACATATCTGTCTCATGAAATATGATCTATACGTACCTGTCTTGTGAAACATAATCTATACATAGCTGTCTCATGAAACAATCCATACATAGCTATCTCATAAAACATAATCTCTATATAGCTGTCTCATGAAACATACTTAATAAATAGCTGTCTAGTGAAACAATGTGTACATAGCTGTCTTATGAAACAAGCAATACATGGCCGTCTCATGAAACGTAAGATATACATAACGGTCTCATGAAACATAGAATATACACAACTGTGTCATGATACATCCGCAATACACAGCTGTCTCGTCAGACATAAGACATGACTAGCTGTCTCACCACAGCCGTGGGGGGGGGCAACATGAAACCGGACAGGCGACAGCGACGTGAATCAGGTTAACAACTGTGATTACGTAGGTAACACAGCGTCAATTAGACCTGCGTCGAGATGCCACAACAACCCATGAGACTCAAGCCTGACTCTGACACCACACTGATCACTCATAAAGATATTCACTGAACGTCTCTCTCCCTCACGAAGTCGCCACCGCGAGACGTCGGCTGGCAACAACACGGCGAGTGCCATCACCGCGAGGCCCAGGTAGAAGAAAACCAACGTAAGGAGTAGCGCTTGAACTTTGGGTAGCGTAAAGCGACTATTACTCTCGATCCCTTATACGTGTGGTAGAGGACCTGTGAGACTGGCCCCCATCTTTATCAACAGTCCGTGGCGATTCTCCTGGCACTCGTGCATACGAGCAGCCAAGTGATCGCCAACCACTCCAGGAACCAGGTGTCTCCTGCGCCACCTCTTCTTACCTTCAGCTGCCAAAAAGAAATAATAAATATGCGTGTCTCTCTCTCTCTGATGGCACACCAGATCTCCACGTCGGAGGTGAGTGGTTAATCTAGCGATGATGGCAGGCACCGGAGGCAGACGGAGGATTTCAGGACTAGGTAGCAGAAATGTGTTGCGAGCGAGGGATATGACGGGAGATTCTGAACATGCCAGCATCCAAGGTGGGGGAAGAGAGTCCCTCTCCAATGGCTCCAGGCGTGGACTCTATTTAATAAGACTGGATGGATAGCGGGCGCCCTTAATGCAAACTATTGAGAAACACCACGAGCGTCTCACTCTGCTCCGGCCAAATACAAGGATCTCGTCGACAACGTCGTGGAGAGATCGAGAGAGAGAGAGAGAGAGAGAGAGAAATGTTTGGTGCAAGCGACCGCCCGAAATATATAAACATGTCAGGAAGCTCACCAATTCTCACTGCTGGCCGAGAAGATTGTCGTGATAAAGAGAGGTTCTAGACGGACGAGTGTCTGAGATCTTTGCATCCCCGCCGACAGGATAAGTTACAGGCAAACGTTCGGACTGAGTGTGTGCATCTGAAAGCAATACAGCAGGAAAACTACAGAATTTTACAGTCACGCGTTGGAGGCGAGAGAGTGAGGCATTACCCAGTCGACAAGCCTATAAGTAAATCACAGATGACGAAATAGATTCATATTCATGTCCCTTTCTTTTTTTCTTTTTTTTTTTTCAACCGTATTCACCAACGAAGACACGACTCGAGGTCCAGATCCAAGAAAAAAAAGCTTTTACGCATGCGTATATATATACGATAACATTTCGCAACGCACGGCCATCCAAACACCAAGATAAACAACCGGCATCATCAGAGGCATAATGAAAGAATCTAAAAAGGAAAATAACTGAAACAAGTGAAGACCGTTGGTCTACACAGAAGACCATCTGTTACTTTCAGGGCTCCGGAGGGCCGCGATTCAGCCAGCCAGTGGAACACAGGATATTCGGGGGGAAAGAAAGGAAAAGAAAATGGGGTAACACGTCCTCGTCCGGATACAACGTCGTAATGGGCCTGACGTCCAAATTGGGTTCGGTTATGGACACCTTCGCTCTACGTCATATGTGTAAAGTATGACAATGAATGAACGAGTCTCTCTCTCTCTCTCTCTCTCTCTCTCTCTCTCTCTCTCTCTCTCTCTCTCTCTCTCTCCCAAAAGCAATCGTTCAAGTCGGACAAGTCTGCCACGTTTCTATTACGAGTAATACGTATACTGAAAGGGAAACGGGTGACGTGACGTCTTTCACTTTAAAGAGACTTTCAGAAAAAACAGTCGATAAAATCCCGTCATCAAAGATGACCAGCAGAGAGAGAGAGAGAGAGAGAGAGAGAGAGAGAGAGAGAGAGAGAGAGTCACACGGTACAGGTAGTGTTAGATTTTGACGACTAAAAGCCTGACTGACGAGAGACTGGCCATTTCCAGAGCAACGACTGCAAACAATCTTGACACAAACAGCTCCTTAAGGACTAAACTGCAAACAATCTTGACATAAACAACTCCTTAAAGACTAAACTGCAAACAATCGTGGCGTGGCGTAAACAACTCCTTAAAGACTAAATTATTAGTCAGTACAAACTCGCGGGCAAGCGAATGTAGCTAAAGTACCTTTTCCTCGCGAGCCAAATCGGCAAAATAGCACGATCGGTGGGTTCACTCCGACGTCTTCCCATCCAACACAGGTCGAAACTGAGAGGAAAGTTACACAACTCGTCCCGGCTTAAGCTTCTTGAATTAACTTTCTGACTATCTGAGCCCCAAGGCAACGAACTCAAAACTATCTAGCTATGAATTCCAAAAAGGGGCTCTTTCAACTCAAAAAAGATACGAAGAGCTTCCTTTCCCAGCATGTCTGACTCGCACAGACCAGGTTCCAAAATAATATCCATTCACCAATCATACCAGAGGCGCTGAAGGGCATGGTCAACCTGAATACTGGTGCAGCCTTCCAGAGTGAGGTACTGTCGTACATCTAGCAGTTTACTATGGCATGATGACACACTCGTTCACATGTATGAGCAATTACGTGTGCAACACACACACACACACACACATACACATATATATATATATATATATATATATATATATATATATATATACATACGAAAAGTATAAATAATCTTGATTTGGCAACGAACACCCTGTGTCCCCCCAAAACAACACCGCTGCCACCAGAATATTTTTTCGGAAGGTGAAGATCCCGAGAGGACCTGACATGTTATCATGTCATGAATAAATACATGATTTCTCTACTTCAAGGGGAAATATTCTTTGGCGCTAATGATCTATCATCATAATGTCCCAAGACTGACCGAAGATTGTCGATGTAATATAATGTCAAGATGGGGAAACGCAAGTCTTAAGGGTTCCTTCTCTATTTCGACGTCAGGATGACAACGAAATACTTGGAATATCTGAAACCATACATCCAGACCTCTCACGCAAGAGCCTCAGTGAGAGATCGCCTCATAAATTCTACATCAGTTTAAAAACAAACAAATAAACAAAAAAAGATTCGTTTTGATCATCGACAAATCAATTAGCAACTAAAAAAAAAAAAAAAAGGATCTTTCGAATTTCACAATTTTAAGGTCGACCTGGCGCGGGTCCTCATCCACGGAAGACAAGAAAATTCCTCTCCAGAAGGAATCAGGTGATGGGTCACCCTAACCTACCAACGGAGAAGAGCGCCACCATCTCAGTCTCTGCTGAGGAGAAAGATCCAAGCAACTACGGCGTCAGCATCATGAGCTGTTGGGAAGAGACAGATCGGTTTTCAAGTCTGGCGTCAGCTCGTGAGCTGTTCGGCAGTCATGAAGAAGCAGGCAGTCCCATACTTCTCAAGTCATGATTACACCACAGCAGTGCTCGCGTCCTGACACTACAGGTGTGAGGGAGAGACGGGGGTGAGCCAAGCATCGCGTGGTTACCAGCAGGTGTGGTGCGTAAGCTGACTGTTATATTTTTTTTTTCTCCCCCCCTCGCATCAGCTCGCCAGGTAAAGTGATCTTCCCCAAGGACAGGGTGTATAGGTGATGCCTTGGTGGAACACCATGTATTGTGTGAGGGACTCGTATCTGCCTCGATCTCAAGCGGCCTCGAAGGTACCCACTGGTCTGTTGCTGTTTGAGTTCCTTTGTCT
>NC_092259.1:7528778-7553778 GCF_036320965.1 Panulirus ornatus | reverse complement strand
CACACAAGGAAAAGTTAAGGGTAATGTTACCAAGGACCATGAAACGAACTGGACTAAGAAACAAATCGTCCAAGGTTAAGTTAAGGGAACTAAAACTATTCCTTTTGCAGAATCCTCTTTGCAGGAGCGAAGGCTCCGTGCTGAGCCGAGAGATAAGTTCTCAAGATATCCAAAAGAATCGGAGAACAGAGATACAAAAATTCTTTTCCCCACGGATGGTTCCTGTCTCCAAAGACAATGGACTCAAGCTTAGGAGGGAATGACTTCACACCGACAGTGGTATTTACTTTTTTCTTGTCACAAATATGATACCGGAAAGGAGGAGTTAAATTGCCCGCTAGTTATAAATGGCAAAAATTGCCCGCTAGTTATAAATGGCAAAAATTGCCCGCTAGTTATAAATGGCAAAAATTGCCCGCTAGTTATAAATGGCAAAAATTGCCCGCTAGTTATAAATGGCAAAAACTGCCCGTTAGTTATAAATGGCAAAATAAAACACATCCAAAAGAAATGGCTCTGGATGATTCATGTCCGTCCAGTCGATCCGTTCTCATGAACCGCTGTAGAAGTATAGGCAGTACAGCAGAGCCATCACCAGCAGGCAACCTAACTGTAGTCTTCTGTTATCTGTTTACATATGCCTAAGTAGGTGTACACATATGTTCAAAATGTTCTTCACCGACTTCCATCCAGTTCTGTTCTCGCCGTCTTGAAACCGAAGTTTTCCCGCATCTTCTTCCGTTGCCTCTGCTGGTGTCGCCAGCTTAAGACGTTGTACCAAACCTTCTTTTAAACATCTGGTTTATGTCTGATGTCATTAACGCAAGGAGTACTGAAGCTCATACTAGTCCCTCGTGTCACGGCAGAACACTAACGGGAAAACATCACCTTCCTCAGACATCGTTCTGTTGGCCGGCTGTCTGCTCCTCCTCATTCAACCGTCAAAAACTCCTCGATCCGTCTTCCCACTCCTTACGATGCGTTTCTCTGCTTTACCTACTCGAATACGAAAAAATCACTTCATGTTGTATCAAAGCCTGAAGGAATGTATGTTTTCATTCTTTGCGTGAGAGTTTCACACGTTGGTCTTCTGCCGTGAGAACAGGAAGCGAGTTTGTCTACACTTCCTGGTAAGAATCCACGCAGGTCTTCGTCGGTGTAGATACTGCGAATACTTTTAATATCCGTCTTTAAATCCCCTTTTTCAACAACTCTACTACAAGTGACGTCAGACCTAACGGTCACTAGTGTTTCGGCGTCAAGTATGAATACGCCTTCGTGGGCTGGTGATGAATAATGTAATCCATCTTAATTACTCAGGCTAAACAGCTCTCATCAAGGTCTGCAGAGCTACATCGCCGGGCTGTTGATGCCAACTTTGTCTTCGTGAAGGAAACCAGCTGGGTTTCCATCTGACACGTCTGAGTTTCTGGGATCAACAAAGAGCTGGAACCTAATGGTTATCTGGCGCCTTACGACCATATACATAGCATCATATATTTTGGATCTTTTTCAAAAGATATATGAGAACTTATGTATACAAAATCATAGATTTGGCTTCAGTTAAAAAGCTTACTAGTCAATTTACATCTACATTACCGATTAAAATTTCGCCAATACAGTTTCACCTTCCATTGTCATTTTGCAATTTATCACACGTTGAAAACTTCTATGTCTTTTCGTCATTGCGTCGGTAGATGTTGCCGGGCAATACTGCAGGTGTCACATACTGGAGCAGGTCTCCTCTCCATTATGGGTCAACAACACACTATGACCAATCCTACGTCCACAAACAATTGTCTCAAAATGGCCGTTCCTCTTGAAGGAGGAACTTCAAATCATTTCTTTATCCGTGGTAGTTTTGGAGTTCCAAGTCCCAACTAGTCCACTATTCACATCCAGAATACAATCAAATTTGAGGTATACCTCTCGTGTATATATATGGTCATTTGTACTGATTCATATTGGTAGATATAGCTGCTATAGCCTCAGCATCAGCTATTTCACTACAGCTGTTACCACAACAAGTCCAGGACACCGGCGAAGTTCTACAGCCTTTTCCTCTGACTGTATTCTTAACATTTATCTCTGGACATTTAGGACTATGGATGTACGAGGGCACAGCGCGATCCTTGAGTGCATCCTGGGAACCACAGCAGACTGTAAAAATTTCTTTTTAGGAGACTAATCAGTTGATTTAGGGGCTGCAATAACAACTTATAACTCTGCAATGAGTATGGAGAATGTCCCTTGGTGGTTTGGCTATTTGAAACTCTTCTTCAACAACCACAGCAAAATCCTGCACCTTCTTCGCATTTTGAACCATCAGTATCTTGATTCTGTTCACATGAACAGCATCACGCTTTTTGTTATTACGGAAGAGATCATTCTTATTGCATGTCTTCATCTTGTCCCTGTGAAGTCTGATCTCAGGGACCTTTCAGGGAAGGAATCCAAGCAAAACAACCCCACTCCTTGAAACACTGAAGTCTAAAATCACTCTCATCCTGGTTGCGGCAGTCGGCCCACAGTCAATCCAGCTGTTCATCCAACCCCTGGGGGTAGGTCGATAAAATGGGTACATGGCTCAGGCTAACATAACAAGTAAAAGATCTGAGAGCTCTAAATGTTGGCCTCAGTAATCTCAGCATTAAAATCATTCTTAAGTAAGGTCAAAATGGTGTATCTTTTGAGGCTGAAAAGACACTTTAGGCTAAGTTCTCAGCTTCCTAAATTAACAGGGAGCTCGCTAGGATCTTCGGCTAAGTTCTCAGCTTCTTAGATTCACACAGGGAGCTCGCTAGGATCCTCAAACACGCGCTCTTAACAATTCTTGAGGATCTGACTCTCTCGGGCATACTCAGGTAACGGGAGATTACCTGACAGCGTCAAACACTTCCAAGAGGTTGTCGGCGGCAGACGAATACACCTGGCGACCGCAGTCCGGTTTCGCAACTACCTAATGAATCATAGACACCCAGCATGGCATTCCTTTCTACTTCCCACGAAGAGTGAGACGCTAACTCCAGAATGCCTAGAGGGTTAAGTCACTTTCCTTGGAAGTTATTCTTTTTACTATGAGTGAACCACGTTAATCTACCATCAAAAATCATGCCTTTTAAGATTCATCCTCTCCTTTTCATATGGAACGAGAATGCCTTTCGGTAAATATTATCTTTAAGCTGATACTGAGAAATGTTCAGCTATATTCTTTGTTCAAAAGACTATATTCTTTGTTCAAAAGACTATATTCTTTGTTCAAAAGACTATATTCTTTGTTCAAAAGACTATATTCTTTGTTCAAAAGACTATGTTCTTTGTTCAAAAGAAATTCATGCAAAGAGATATCTGCCCAAATAGTCTGAGAATCTAAATCTGGGGTTCTTAGACTATCTGTGTCCACATTTTGTGGCATAAAATCCTCCCAATATCTACATCAGTCATGTAAATGCGTTGTTGGTTTGAGCTTATATATATATATATATATATATATATATATATATATATATATACACACACACACACATACAGAGAGAGAGAGAGAGAGAGAGAGAGAGAGAGAGAGAGAGAGAGAGAGAGAGAGAGAGAGAGAGAGAGAGAGAGAGAGAGAGCGCAACAGTAATGGCACTTCAGTGTAAGTGCACCCAGGACTTTGGTACAAAATTCACGCGGCTGTAAATTATTCAGGATCGTCCCTAAAACACTGGTGTGTCCCCCTGGGCGAGAAGGATGGTCCACACACACACACACACACACACACATACACACACACACACACACACACACACACACACACACACACACACACACCTGAAGTAAACTAAGACACTATCAGTCACGTGGCGTTCTGAGGGACACGTCAGCAAGCCGTATGTTGAAAAGAAACTCATACTTACGCAAACGTCGGCGTACGTGAACGCGAGACCTCATTACGCGGTGGTCAGATCACCAATACGCGCAACCTGTTGGCCTCAGAGTGGCGTCAACATACCAAGATGATAACGAATCGTCCTCGAACGTCTCGATACACTGCGTTCAAGGCAACGCCAAAGTCAGCCACTCCCTTGTACGGCAATGGTTAAGGAGGCTCTTGTCGTATGCCAGCAGAATCAACATCCTTCGCTGTACAGTAGCGGGTGCTCTCTCTCTCTCTCTCTCTCTCTCTCTCTCTCTCTCTCTCTCTCTCTCTCTCTCTCTCTCTCTCTCTCTCTCTCTCTCCCCATAGTGGCATGTTCAGGTCAACCATGAAAGCCCGAGGCACGGACGAAGGACTGGCCAGTGACCCACGGTGACGACCAAGGTACACTGATGCCTCACCTGTACACAAATAATTTCTGATCTGAATATTTGATAATACACGTCTTCATTACTCAACCCTATTCTTACACCTTTGGAAAAGTTCATATATATATATATATATATATATATATATATATATATATATATATATATATATATATATAGCTGCTGTCTCTTCTGTAAAACACTAACTACTACAACGAAAACGTTTGTACGGACGCTTCTAAAGAAATACAAATGTACATAAAACGACAGTACGAGTGTTCGTGAGTCCTACCTCCTCACCATCACCAGCAGAAGATCTACCACCATAAGGCTTGACGTCGAGGCGTCTTTCAGGGGACGACAGAGCAACGCACTCAATTGATGTACAAGAATTTTTTCCCACCGAGCAACGAGGATTCCATGTGTTATACCGAAAACGGAGAATGTAATGATAAGTGTGGAGAAAATGAAATGATAATTTTGACGGTCAACAGTGATTCCCGTATTATCATATAACTAATATTTATCATTCAGAGTGTGTGTATATATATATATATATATATATATATATATATATATATATATATATATATATATATATATATATATATATATATATGAAAAATTTCATCAAAAAGGCTAGTTTTTACGAAAGATCATTTTTAGGTCTTTAATGTATCAACATTCGATCAAAACTTTAGGTAAGTCATAACCTTTATCCTACACACACACACACACACACACACACACATATATATATATATATATATATATATATATATATATATAGGTATGAGAATATAAAGGCGACCTGGAAGAGACCAACTTACTTAATAACAGTTCTCCTTCAAGCCCCAATTACACATGATCAAGAGAAAATTCAGCGACGCAGACTTAAGGGATAAAGGGGAATCACACACTGCCCTCTGTCTCACATGATCATCATCTTTCTCTTTAAGATACTCCCTCTGTCTACACTCACACACACACACACACACACAAAGCAAATGACAATCTTCTTTAAGGTCCTGCTTCCTACACCGTAATACATTCAACAATGGCACATGACATTCCTCTGGTCTTTTCTTATCTTGTTTCCTTTCTATTTTTTCAAATGAAGTTTTTATCTCCGGGGAAAGAAAAAGAGAGAAAATGAGTTCAAGGAGAACACTCTATGATATGATAATCCTCTCTCTCTTTTTAGGACTCATTCTCTGTCTGACTCTCTCTCTCTCTCTCTCTCTCTCTCTCTCTCTCTCTCTCTCTCTCTCTCTCCACACACACACACACACATACACACACATAGAGCAAATGATATAATCTCCCTTAAAGTTCTGTTTCCACTGTAATGAACCCAACAATGGCTCGACGCAGTTCCTCTGAATCTTCGGGTGAGAATTTTGCCAGAGAGAAAAGTCACACAAACAACACTTTGAGTGACACTTTTGAACTGCTGACGCGGGTGATGTACGCACGTCCAGCGATATCTCCTCACAGCACGGACGATACCAAGGACCTAGTGCACGCTGTAGAGATGAAAGATAAAAAAAAAAAAAAAAAAAATCTACTTCCCGTCGGTGATCGCAAAACTCCCGACGAAGACCTTCACGTCTTATTCTCAGTGAGATACGATTCTCACAATGCGACCCCACGTGAGAGCAAAACTCCCGAAGAGGACCTTTACGTCTTAAAATAATACGATTCTCACAGTGAACGTAACGTAAAGACAAAGGAGACATCCATACCTCTGACTGCTGAAACTTGTATACTTTTAAGACATCATCATTCGACACATAAATGCACGTTACTGACCCAATATTCTCAACATCTACGTTGCTTGATAATAACGGATCTCATGTAAGCTGCAGTCTTCATATCAACTCCTTCTATCTCTTTCAGTACCCAATATATATATATATATATATATATATATATATATATATATATATATATATATATATATATATATATATATATATATCTTTCTTTTCTTTCAAACTATTCGCCATTTCCCGCATTAGCGAGGTAGCGTTAAGAACAGAGGACTGGGCCTTTGAGGGAATACCCTCACCTGGCCCAATTCTCTGTTCCTTCTTTTGGAAAATTAAAAACACACACACACACACACACACACACACACACACACACACACACACACATATATATATATATATATATATATATATATATATATATATATATATATATATATATATATATATATATAAACTACTACTTTTATCCATTATCTTATATAAACTGTGACCTTTTTAAACAATACACGCCACACCGAAATATATACAACACGATGCACGTCACCATCATACGGATAAGACCTCAAACTCAATCTTTCACCCGGAAATCTGAACCGTTGCTCAAAAAAAAAAAAAAAAGACAGTTTTTCCAAAAAGAATAAAAAATATATGAGAGAAAAAGAGGAGAGCACACACAGGTGATGCTTTTATCGCTGCCTTGTGCCCTGTCTCCAGCGGTCTTCCATACTCCCTAAATAATGGAGAAGAAAATTGGCGGGAGTCCAGCCTCTCCCTTCATAAAACAGAGAGAGACGAGAGAAGAGTAGAGAGAAGAGAGATAGAGAGAGAGAGAGTAGTTTTACTCCTGGCGTCCATGAAATGATATTTTCCTTTCCATTAATTACGACGCCCATGCGGCTAAAACCGTCGAAAAACGTTACGGGTTTAATAGATTTTCTTCTTTTTCTTTCGCAAATTTTGAATAACAACCAAAAAAAGTCTTAATACAGTCGTGGTGGCATCTTGAGGGAATGCAAGGCGTGGAGACTGAAACCTGGGGACTTATATTCAGCATGGGGGGGACTTCCTGATAAACAGGGGGGACTACTAACCAGCAGGGGAGGACTGCTGACCAGCAGGTTAGACTTCTAAACAGCAGAGGAGTTTATGATCAGCAGAAGGGACTCCTGATCAGCAGAGGAGCTTATGATCAGCAGAAGGGACTGCTGATCAGCAAAGGGGACTCATAATCAGCAAATGGGACTCATGATCAGCAAAGGGGACTGCTAATCAGCAGAGGGGACTGCTGATCAGCAGAGGGGACTGCTGATCAGCAGAGAGAGACTTGCAGTCAGCAGAGGGGACTCCTAGTCAACAGAGAAGTCAATACCAAACCGAATTACACACACACACATAACTTTAGACATTCAATATTTTGTCGTTTTCTTTCTCATCAGAAGCCATTACTCATATTTCCAAACTGATTTTACTGTCTGTCGAGATTCAAATTTGAATGTCTCGACAAAAGAAAATAAAAGAAAAATCCCACCACCATCCTCCCCCCTCTAATTTTTCGACGAGCCTCAGAACCGTTAGCCGGACAAAGAGATGTGGATTGCTAGAATTTTTCCGAACTACTGGGCCATGGGTGGATTCACTGTAGTCGCCTGGGAGGGGGATCCGGTACACACACACACACACACACACACACACACAAATGAGCGGCTCGCTCATACGAACCATCTCTACCGGAAGGCTATGGGAATATCCATCCACCCGTCCTTGTAGCCATGCTGTTGGAAAATCGGTTCAAAAAACCACCCCCCAGTTCCTCGAAAATCCAAAACGGCTCCTGTTACCCACCGTGGTTAGAAAACCCGATCCGGGGAAATTGGGCACGACTGTGACCATCAAATATTCCCATGTCATGGCTGACAACAATGAGGAAGATCCTCCTGCGTCTGATTTTGAATGGTGGAAACATAATTGCTCTGATGTATAAGTATTCGCTGAAAGAATAGGAGGCGCGTCCTAATTAGCCTCCAGGACGTAGAAATTAAAATTGCGAGGGACGACAGAAAAAGACTAAGTATTTTTCAACTGCTACAGATCATCTTTCGTGAGACTATAATCCATAATGATGTGGTACCATTAACGGTATTTATGGTACCAGTATCAATTCTGTGGTACCATTAACGGTATTTATGGTACCAGTTTCAATTCTGTGACGCCACGAGGTGCATCTGTGGTACCAATATCGAGTCTATGGCACCATTAACTGTATTTATGGTACCAACGTCAGTGCTGTGCTATCATTAACTGTATCATTGGTACCAATGTCGATTCTGTGGTACCGTCAAAAGTATTTTTCGTACCGATGTCGATTCTGTGGCACCATTTACTGTTTTTATGATACCAAAGTCAATTCTGTGGTACCATTAGCCGTATTATTGGTACCAATGTCGATTCTGTGGCACCATTTACTGTATCCCTGGTACAAATTACGATTCTGTGGCACCAATAACTGTATGTATGGCACCAAAGTCGATTCTGTGGCACCATCTACAGAGCCAGTGTTCAAGCCATCGTCAGGTATGACCCAACTATCAGACAGTGACGCTCTACGTTGTGTGACCTGGTCGCCGGAAGGACGGATGTTACGCGAGGTCAGGTCACCAGGGTGTGTGGCTTCAAAGGTCTCTGTGGGACGCACGTGAAGAAGAAGAGACACGTAACCAAGGGCGATGCAGAAACCATCAGAAAGGAGAAGACCAACATCATTTCTTCGTCTGAAAACCATTTCTGAGGAACAGTCTGCTCTGTCGCTCTGTCGTAGGATACCATTACGGTCCTGCAGCGGAAGACCTCCTCACGGACCACCGGCTCTTCCGTTACCTGGCCTTCCTATACACACAATGCACATGTCACCTCGCCTGGAATCTTCCCCTGTGGAGAGGTGCGTCGCGTCACAAATGGCACACAAACCCTAGCCACCTGACCCAGACATCACTAACAATGACACCGACGCCATTGTCACCATGAGCTGTTTTGTGACAGACGTATCAAGATGTCACATCTGTAGACCATCTGGGGGAAGGAGGGGGGGTGTACAGGAGGTCAGGCGCGGCCATCTTGTCGACGTCCAGGGGGATGGGTCACGACATGGCCGCCCGCAGTGCCACACGGAGGAGGAGGAGGAGGGAGGCAGCGGCGGCGGCGGCACTCAGGGGAGGAGGCATACATACACACACACCCACACAGCCCTGAATCCACTCACTATCCAAGGCACCGTCAGGCGCTTATCGAGCCTCGGAATCAACGCCGATTAATCACAAGAAGAACGCTGTCTCTTTCTCCTCACTGATCAATCATTATAACACACACACATGGACGCCTCCACTTCGATCATTCTTTCAGATAGAAGTGAAACAATACATCCAGCTTCTCTCTGTACAAAAAGACATCCTGGAAATGTACACAGTCTTCTTCCTGAACAATTTTCAGTTGCTAAACTACCCCACGTAACGTCATGATGCAAAGAGTTGACTCTTCAATGCAAAGCCAACAATAACGTAAATTTCACATACTTCCCTAAGGCTGATCCAATCGTCTATATGTATGTATATATATATATATATATATATATATATATATATATATATATATATATATATATATATATATATATATATATATATAACCAGAAAATACAACCAGGAGGTAAAGAGTTACACACTCTATCTGTGCAAAGAGAGACGAAGATATCACACAGGCCAAACCTCAGGTTTCTACACACACACACACCATCTGTGACATGTTGTGTGGCGAGATGAGAGGGGTCTGACTTAGCCACAGAGGAGACGACACACACACTCACACACAAACCCCTAGCTATCATGATGATGTATATGCTTAAACCAAGGGCACGACTCTGCAACAGTGTTAAGTAAATACTACTGCAGATTCCTCTTTCTCTTAGATGGTCGCTGGTGTACGCGAACATCTGTCCTGAAAGAACATGACAAAGAGCTGACACATACACCACCGGTGTTATCCATCAATACACAAAAGAATTCAAACAGCAACAGGCCATCGGGGAAGGGGAGGAGGTAGGTGTCCTTCCGAGGCAGTTTGCTGTCGTGGAAGACATCACAAACTCACAGAGTGGTGTGGCAAAAATCAAGAGGGCATATTTCGAATGACAGTTTCCTATCCAAACACTTGGTTGTTCAGTGACTTTACGAGATATGTTGTGGGCTATATATCTCATCAACTTGTTTATAACACTGACTTGAAATGAATGGCAAAATGAGAGCGTCGAAGAACTCCATCGAGAAATCTGACCAAAAAAAAAAACCCTGGTGACTGTAAGTAAATTCCTCAATGCCATCTTGATAGTCTGATAACGTCTACGGTCGTCACTGAGGTCAAAGCTGAGGTTGAACTCAAGTTTGAGAGGATACTCGACGGTATAACGGGTCAAAGTTGAGGTTGAACTCAAGTTTGAGAGGATACTCGACGGTATAACGGGTCAAAGCTGAGGTTGAACTCAAGTTTGAGAGGATACTCGACGGTTATAACGGGTCAAAGCTGAGGTTGAAACTCAAGTTTGAGAGGATACTCGACGGTATAACGGGTCAAAGCTGAGGTTGAACTCAAGTTTGAGAGGATACTCGACGGTATATACGGGTCAAAGCTGAGGTTGAAACTCAAGTTTTGATGAGGATACTCGACGGTATAACGGGTCAAAGCTGAGGTTGAACTCAAGTTTGAGAGGATACTCGACGGTATAACGGGTCAAAGCTGAGGTTGAACTCAAGTTTGAGAGGATACTCGACGGTATAACGGGTCAAAGCTGAGGTTGAACTCAAGTTTGAGAGGATACTCGACGGTATAACGGGTCAAAGCTGAGGTAGAACTCAAGTTTGAGAGGATACTCGACGGTAAAACGGGTCAAAGCTGAGGTTGAACTCAAGTTTGAGAGGATTACTCGACGGTTATACGGGGTCAAAGCTGAGGTTGAACTCAAGTTTGAGAGGATACTCGACGGTATAACGGGTCAAAGCTGAGGTTGAACTCAAGTTTGAGAGGATACTCGACGGTATAACGGGTCAAAGCTGAGGTTGAACTCAAGTTTGAGAGGATACTCAACGGTATAACGGGTCAAAGCTGAGGTTGAACTCAAGTTGAGAGGATACTCGACGGTAAAACGGGTCAAAGCTGAGGTTGAACTCAAGTTTGAGAGGATACTCGACGGTATAACGGGTCAAAGCTGAGGTTGAACTCAAGGTTGAGAGGATACTCGACGGTATAACGGGTCAAGTTGAGGTTGAACTCAAGTTTGAGAGGATACTCGACGGTATAACGGGTCAAAGCTGAGGTTGAACTCAAGTTTGAGAGGATACTCGACGGTATAACGGGTCAAAGCTGAGGTTGAACTCAAGTTTGAGAGGATACTCGACGGTATAACGGGTCAAAGCTGAGGTTGAACTCAAGTTTTGAGAGGATACTCGACGGTATAAACGGGTCAAAGCTGAGGTTGAACTCAAGTTTGAGAGGATACTCCGACGGTATAACGGGTCAAAGCTGAGGTTGAAACTCAAGTTTTGAGAGGATACTCGACGGTACTTTTTATATATCGGGTGTCAAAGCTGAGGTTGAACTCAGTGTTGAGAGGATACTCGACGGTATAACGGGTCAAAGCTGAGGTTGAACTCAAGTTTGAGAGGATACTCGACGGTATAACGGGTCAAAGTTGAGGTTGAACTCAAGTTTGAGAGGATACTCAACGGTATAACGGGTCAAAGCTGAGGTTGAACTCAAGTTTAACAGGATTCCAAACGGTATAACGGGTCAAAGCTGAAGGTAAACTCAAGTTCAAGAGTATAATAAAAGATATAACGGGTCAAAGCTGAAGGTAAACTCAAGTTCAAGAGTACAATAAAAGATACAACGGGTCAAAGCTGAAGGTAAACTCAAGTTTAAGAATACATCAAACGGTATAACTTACGCAAGATTCTTGGCATGAACTACGCCAGCAATACATCCACAACAACACATAAGAACAACTGGATCAGTGGCCCTCGAGTGTCAGTGTCAGATGAGCTAATTTGTTGACGCAATTATCCATCAATCACGGGTGACAACATCATGACAAGCTGCTATTATGACTACCCACACGGTAACGACTGGCATCAGGTCCTCTGTGGCCTGTTTGGCCCTGATCTGTATCATACGCCAGCAAACAGCCCGTGGTTAATCAAAACAAAATATAAGACAAAATCTCGATCCTTTAAAAATAAATCATGATGAAGCTTTTGTGATTTTTTTCTTTTCTTTTTTTTTTTTTCAGTTACTATAAGGTCACTTATATTTCCTGAGTGTGATATTTCTTCCCTTGGGGAATCTCTGCTAGTCTCATTCAACTTGGCTTCGTCACGAATGCCGATCGAACTCGGCCGATTCACTGACACGTACCTCAGGATCGGCTTCGCGTCACTGACGCCATCTTCAGTAGGAGAAAAAAAAAAGAGTAGTATTTTTCTTCATCAAACTACATCTACGATGAAAGTGTAAAGGAAGTGAACAGAACATATCCTGGTCACGTCACATGGGAATCTATGATCATTATTCTGGCTCCTCAATTTTCAAGACTAGTTTTTCGTCTGCATCTTACAGCCGGTAACCATCAAATTTGTAATTCGATAAGACAGTCCTGTAATCAGCTAAAAATGATTATTGATCCTCCCAATACGTAACCCTGGTTGTGTGTGTGTGTGTGTGTGTGTGTGTGTGTGTGTGTGTGTGTGTGTATTCGTTAACATAAAGGATAGTTTGGTCAAAGATAAAATTCTCTTTGACGAGAGAGTTAACGATTATTATATCTGTCCATCTACGAGAACCCGGCGCAACGCTCGAAGCAGTTAAGTACAAAGCTAGTTACTCGTGAGCCAAAGGCACCTTATCATCATCTCTCATTACTCACATAATCATTCATAAATAACCTCAATAAAAGTTACCTGCATGGATCTTACTGATTACCCAACGGCAAACTGACAATGTATTCAATTATCTGCAATACACATTACCTGTAAACTGACACAGGAGAATGATAGAAAAAAGAAGAAGTCTAAATTCAAGTGATTTCAATCTTTGTAATTATGACGATTCCTTATCCTTGCATTCAAAGGTCAGCACTTCCAGACTAAAGGTCAAGTAGGGTCATCTGCCGCCAGGAATTAAAAGTGGCTGGAGGGGTGGTTATCTCTATGTGTTATTCCCTTTTGTTCTTGTCATTTGCATCTTAAAGGTGTATCTTGACACACAAGACACGAGAGAGAGGTCGAACCTCTCTCTCTCTCTCTCTCTCCTTCAAGACGAGAGATATAGAAGAGATACTTTACTTTCTGTATTAACCATGTAAGAAAAAAGAAGCGAGAGAGGTTACATCATTTCATATACAAATAGAGACATATTACTTCTAGTCTGATATATTGGGGTTGGCTTATATTTCATCCTATATGATCTAGTGATTTAGCTGGATAACCAAACCAATGAAACGAGTGACTGTTCCCAATAATTCGGGCAAGCCGTCTTCACTTTCACCTAATCTTTACACCCTATTAAAAATGCACAGCTAGTGCACATTACGTTGTTTACCTCAACTGTCCAATTCCAATCTAAGCGCCATGTGATAAAAACACATTTAAGTTTCGCTTGATATACACATTTAAGCTCCATGTGACATACACATTTAAGTTCCATGCGATATACACATTTAAGCTCCGTGTGACATACACATTTAAGTTCCGTGTGACATACACATTTAAGCTACATGTGGCATACACATTTAAGTTTCGTGTGACATACACATTTAAGCTCCATGTGACATACACATTTAAGTTCCGTGTGACATATACACATCTCCGATGACGCTCGGGAAATATGTTACGCTCACAACGACAAAATCTTAGGAAAGCGTTGTCAACATGAACGAATCCACTGAAGGCTACAGTTTACTATTTACAAATACAGCGAACCTCAACAGCAGAAACTCCATAGGGGGAAGACAATCGAAATCTTCCACTCAAAATGAGAAAAAAAACAAAAGAAATCCGTGGAACTGCCATTAAGATGTTACTCAATTCTCTAAGCCCTACATAAACACTAACACAGTGGTTGAGCCATACGCAGCGATGTCTTCGGTTTAAAAACACGAACTGGAAAGATTCGCCACAACCCGACTAGTCCCTTCCACGCTGGTCTGTGAACATTCTGGTGCTCACATGAAACCAAAGGTCTTCAACGGAATATTATGTTTACACTTGAGACGAAGGAAAGAATCAACCATCACATATTACAACCAAGTGGCAAACAAAAATTTTATCATTTACTCACACTTCGAGAACGGAATACTATACACCTTTACGACTATCTGAGAATATCTGAATATCTACGACCATCTGAGAATATCTGAATATTCCAACGACAGCATTAATGTCACGAGGCAGTGGGTCACTTCGCAGCGGACCTTCCAGCTAATCGAGCATTTAAACTGTTGAGATTTGAAAGAGATTAATGCAGAAGGCTCTCCCGGTGCGAAATAGTTTCTTTTCTTTTCTTTTCAGAGAGAGAGAGAGAGAGAGAGAGAGAGAGAGAGAGAGAGAGAGAGAGAGAGAGAGAGAGAGAGAGAGTGAGAGAGAGAGAGAGAGAGAGGATCTCCAGCAGTCTAAACTTTTCCCAAGGATTAGTAAAACGTTGTCAGGTCAAAAATTATTTTCTGGTCATGGTCTCATTTGGCGAGAACAAAGTGTGACTACATATCAATCCCTGTGACCTGAAAATTTACTGTAAGAAGGCCAAAACTGCACAGCAAAATTATGAAATCTACCACTATATATATATATATATATATATATATATATATATATATATATATATAATGAACTTTATAGAATCAATATGCATCTTCTGGCGATACCTAATACGGTAACATGAATTCATACACGTAGTTGCAGCTGTCAGAGCCACGCGTGTTACAGAATAACCAAGAGTAACACACAGCACCAAATCAATGTGACACCATAACACATTCAAACTCTCGCTCATGAAGAACTCCGCTACTTCCAGGGGAGAAACAAAAATATATACCCACCTAGGTCAAAATAAAACGGGGTATCACTTCCAATTCAAAGTACACGACAGACCTTCTGACGACGTAGCCTTATTTTCCTGGCTAGTGTTGTCTGCGAACTGTGATATATTACAGTCCCGACCCACTTACAGTGCCGCAAATACACACACGAGAAGGAGCAATGGTCCCAGCGCTGATCCTTGCGGCACAACGCTCCCTATATCGAACCGATTCCAAGACTGATCTCCGGTTTGAGCCATCAAGCGGCGTGCCGCAGGGGTACGTCTTGAGACCAGTTCTCTTTCTCGTTCAAGTTAAAAACGCTCATAACGGGGCTGCGATGTACGATATCAAAATTCTCAAGAGAATGCTCATATGAAACATAAATTTATTCTATAAAATATACGTCTACAGCTTCGTGGCAACAAAAAAAAAATATATATTGTTTCAATAGCGATGACTGCAAAGTTTTACATAAACGGCAGCAAAATCGAAAGTCAGGATACAGTGCGAATACAGCTTCAACGACAAAACAGGTAAATGAGGAAAATACAATAGGTTTAATCATCTTCAGTAATCTAAAATTAGACAATCAATGCGGAGAAGAAATAATTCGTAAGGTAAACAAAATCCTTAGCTTCACAGATGAGGCATTCGAATCTTATATGACACTTTTCTTCATTATTTGCAAATGACTGATGCGTCCTTACTTTGAATACTGTGTTCAATTTTGGTCATCCTGCTGGGGTGAAAAAAAAAAAAATACACAGACTGAACAAGGAACAACGGTGAATTCCCAAAATGATTCTCAGACAGTAACAAATCCGATATAAGCCGGCTAGACGATTTCCAATTCATTCAGCTCAAACGAAAGAACGTTTAGAGGACGATCTAACACAAGCATTTCAAAATTACCAAAAGGCTTTGACGATCTCGACTTTGAGCAGCTAATGCCAACAGTAAATATGTTTTGATTTCTCTCGTAGTAACGGATACGAACTCGCGGGGCAAACGTTTCGCTTCAAAAGAGGCGGCAGAGTACTTTGTCTTCGACAGGACTGTCTAACACGAGAGAACGACTTACCCAGAAAGTGTCGTTGAACGAGACACCATAAGAACGTTTGTGGCTGGACCTCGAGGAATAGCGTTGCACTCCAAGTCTAAACCTGACATCATCTGTGCCTCCGTTGCTTCAAATTAATTTTACATGTATTTCTCTATACGTCACCTGATTCCTTTTCTGTTCTTCCTACGCTGCCAATGTCACAAACACCCACTCGCCTATACTGGTCTTGGGGAAAAGAATGAAATCCAACTATCTACATGAAAACGCGAACCGACCGAGTGAAGATCAGTTAATTCAATATTGTTAAGAGCTTGTGTTCTTTATATTCGCTAAAGAACTCTTATCGCTAATCCTAGATTCCCCAGTTCAAATAACCCCCCCAAGAGACAAGTCTTGTCGAGCCGTTACGAACACTTCATGATTTCCAGGATAACGGCGTTTACGAAGTCAAGATCCGGGATGATCTCTCGGTGGCCCTGGGCGCCGTGATGAAAGCCAGCAATACTGCGGATCACATTACTTGACCTCATAACCCACTACTGTCTTAACCTCAGTCCCTCTGGTTCCCTTCCACACCCACTGCTCCTCTTCCCTCCTTCCTCTCCTCCCTCGAGTTCCCTTCTCCTTCGCCTCGAATATTCGTCGTCTCAGAGATTCCCAGCACCTTCCCTTGCGGTAGCCGTTTGCGGCGGGACCCTCCACCGCAGCCACACCAAGGCAAGGCAGGTCAACCAGTGCCCCACACCCCCCTTTCGGATTTATCAACCAGAGGCGAATAAAATATCCGACATCGCTGTTCGGGTAAAAACTCTTTTATGGATTTTTAGGGAAACGTTACGAACCAACAGGTGAATCGAGATCACCGACCCCCCATCCCCTATTTTTTTTTTTTCTTTTTTAGAAAAAGACTATTTCATAAAGGTTCCAAATCAACATGTGTGTTACTGCCTAGTTTAATTAAGTTTCCAGTGACTTACACCAAATACAACGGCGGTGCATATGGAATGACCCTAAAGCGCCCTCTACCCATTCTCCTGCATTTGCCCCTTATAAACCCCAGAGAGATTCAACGTTGGGGGGAGGAAACATACCCCTGCCTCCAACATTTCCACGGGGGGTGTGTGTGTGAGTGTGTGAGTAAGTGTGAGGGAGAGCGAAGAGAGAGTGTGTGTATTTACGTACTCTATTACACCTGGACAAAAAAAAGATGTGGTCTTTTCTACATTAGAATGAAAGTCTTTCATTCAAAAATCGATACTAGATTTCTGGTTGGATGGAACCACGCTCGGTCAATGCCTCATGTAAGACAAACCTGTGCCTTTGGAGAGAAATGGGTAACATAATACACAGGTTCAAAGACTCTTGCACACATCTAAAGGATTACAATCTACGGGAATACGATACGTTCCTTTGAAATCTGCAAGTACTGGCGATGGGTAAATCTTATGCACTTCCACAACCGGACAAAGACTGTTTTGCGTTCCATATTTCTCCAGATCTGCTCACTCAAATCTACCAACGATTCGCAAGTTAATCGCACATACAGACGACGGGTTTTTAGTTAAACTGTACGACTGAGTTTTGAGGTGGAGACGCTGAAAGAGCCTTTGATCCTTTGTCAATTGAATAACGACGTCATATGTCGTAAACTGATGAATATTATTCAACCAGATTTAAACCTATATAAACCAGATTTAAACCTATCTATCAATATATCTATCTATATATATATATATATATATATATATATATATATATATATATATATATATATATATATAACAGAAAAAATATAAAACAATTAACATATGTTCAGCCGAAAACGTTTCTCAAGATAACCTAACCTCATCTTGCTGTAGATCACTCCAACCTTAACTCAAGGAACATGTCAAAATCCAGTTCAACATCGCAAGAACAACTAAAAGATCAAAAACAACTTATATATGCAGAACAAGCTGAGGTCGACTGGAACGGGCGAAGATAAATGTGGATGCTATATTGACGCAAAATAGTAACGAATAAGTAAATAAATTAAAGGTAAACGACAACTGAAATCACAAATTATATTAGACTACAGGAGCTTCAAAATATTAGAATTATTATGCAACCTAAAGGATATTTCACATTTTTGTAAGGCTATTAATGTAGCAAACATATTGGATAATTCCTTTAATCAAATGTCCACTAGACCCATCTTATTGGACTCCAGCAGCCCCAAGGTTGCGCTAAATACAGTAGCAGGGAAAGGATGGACTCCTCTGGAGTGAAAGTTCGAAGAAGCGACTGCAGTCCCCTTTATACGGTGACGATGATACAACTTCGATTGAACGTGACTATTCACTCGCGGCGCACTCACGCGCAGGAGTCCGGTAAACGCTAGCAAGAGAGTTACGTATCACAACCTGAATATATTTCAGATGACTTCAGGAAACTCTGCACCATCTCGGGCGATCCATCTCTGAAAGTTCAAGGCTCTTCATCTGACGCCGCTGAGACACGATTGGCATAGCTGAGCGCTGTTTGTGCCTCACACACACACACACACACACACACACACACACACACACACACACCGTGAAAATCTTGTTCGCCTCTTTCGATCTTCTTCACCGTACGTAGCGAATGTCAAGGGGGATGACATCATACGTGTTCGTTTATTAAGAAATCCACGAAAACTCGTGTGACGTCACGGAAGATATATATATCCTAAATATGTGTAATGATACGTATTCATGGCTTTGGTTGGTAATGATCAAAAACGATGATTACATTTGTAATTGCCACCACAACGAGGCAACATACGGTCAACAACACTAAAGAGATGGTATTGATGATCCTCTCATGCCAAGGTTAATGACCTCCCTCGAATCTTACGTCCGGAATTGACAATAATGTGACTTATAATCATTAACTGATCCTGGTACCACCTGACTATATATAGATCAATCCAATCAAGCAATCTAAGGACGCAGGCCTACCACAGCAGCGCCGGTATGTCTGGCTCCACAACGTCGGTGTAATCCACAAGTAATATACACAGCAGGACTTTAAAACCTACTTAAGACCCAGCTGTGTCGAGAGAGAGAGAGAGAGAGAGAGAGAGAGAGAGAGAGAGAGAGAGAGAGAGAGAGAGAGAGAGAGAGAGAGACTCCTCCTCCTCCTCCCTCCTCCTCCAAGGAGGAGGTGGTGGAAATTAAACAAACGGAGACCAAACTGTGGGATGTAAGGTGGAGGGTGGCGGACCCTCTCACCCCTGTGTCATAGTACAGAATGATCAGCTTTAAGATTAAGTTAATTCCAGAGAGTCTACGAGAGAACCTCTCAGGTGTCTTACCAAGACATTACCATGAGAAACGCGACTTTAAAGTCAAATGATACGACGAAAATCCAAAGGGCAAACTTGATAACTGGGGTGGGTCAAGTGTACGGAACTTATCACACAGTGAGGATTGGGTCTATATCTATCATGGCAATGAGTTAAATTCTACGTATACACACTAAAGATGGAATGATATTCGTGATTCGTACACTGGAGTGATCTTCGTTATACGTGTACGAATCTTTTCCTGAGAATGTGTATGTGTGTGTGGTAAGATTGTACACACACACGTGGGGACAGAAGGAACACAAAGTGTTTAGATTCCTTGTAGATACACATTGCGTGTTCGAGTTCTTTATCACTCGAATATTCACATCCAATTTGCAACTCGCGTGTTGCCCGCGATTCACGCGTTGTATTACATCGTGCAAATCGCGTGCGCTGTTTCCGCTCCCGACAGAAAACAGCGCTTACATGTAACGAGAGACCCAATTGCACCTGGAAAAAGCTGCTACTCATCATTCCGCGCTAGACGTACAGTTAGCATTAGAGTTTCTCCTCAGACTCACAAAGGGTCGAGAATCGCTGTGACATGGGGGCCAAACGCCTCACGAATATCGGTGTGTTCGTCCAACATCTTCCATTCGTGGTTAAAATTGCGTTATCTCCACGTCATTCAGACTCCCATTCCATGAATTAGTAGTTCCCCCCCAAAAAATTTCCGTTCCGTCTAAAAACCTGTGTTTTTAATGACTTCGATAAGTCATGCCAGGCTTCTTTTCGAGGGAGGGGACATGAGAACTAGAAAAGTGTCAACATCATAGATCGAACTAAAGGAGAGCGAGAGGTGTCACCTGTTTGTGGTGGACATGCAGTCGACATTTCACAGCGGGTGTCAAACATTTTTTTCACCTGAAGTGTGGTATTAAGTTACAGGCAGAGGACTACAGAGCTATGAACCACCCGCGAACGTCAGAAAATGAAAAAGCACAAAGGAGAAGACACGATTAAAATGTTCCTCAGTCGATCTGGCATGGTCAATCTCGAGCAATTTTCTGAAACAGAGGAACAGATCGGGTGCACAAAACGAAGAACAAGAAATCAAGAAAGTCAGAGAAATAAAAAAAAAATGAGAAAAAAAATTGCTTATGCACCGACAGAATGGTAGACGAGTGGGGCACACTGATGGAAGCAACGGTGAGTGCTGAAAATATGTCAAAAACTCAAGAAGCTAAGATAGAAGACAAGGCTAAAATGCTGTCCAGCAGGTGTAAAACTCTCTCTTCACACACACACACACACACACATATATATATATATATATATATATATATATATATATATATATATATATATATATATACATTTTTTTTCTTTAATCTATATATATCAATGGTGTTACCGGACTCCGCCTGCTTGAGGTTACACCGCGAGTGATAAGAAGCCACCTCTGACGAGACTGTATCACTATGAGTCCAATCTATTCTTTAAGAACTTCTCACTCTGAGGGAGTCCACGACTTCCTCCCTCTGGAGGAGCACCACAGCCCTGGGTCTGCAGGAGCCTTCAGGAAGGTCCTGAGGAACGCCAGGACTCCATCACAGAGACACACACACCAGTCCTGGGATAATCATATATAAATATAATACACATCGCAGAAAGACTTTGGAGCAAGATAGTGCCCTAGAAAGGTGGGTGAAGAGCACGTCCGTTGCTCCGGCAATTGGATAGTGTCATAGACCAGCCGTAGCCAGCAGTGGCTGGTTCTCCGATCTGTCTCAGGTACACATCGTCTGCAAGGGCTCAGTAAAGTAAGTGGGAACGAGGCATCGCTTGAGTATTAGAGAAAAAATCCCCAGACGCTGCAAAATGTCATATGGTTCTTGTTTTCCATCAAGTATTTTTATGATATCAATGCTCTTCTACAGAAAACAACTCAAAACTCCATGGATTTTTTTTTTTTCTCTCCTCCGCTGTAGATATGTTTAATAGGTTGTAATCCCATAAACTTTCAGTGCTGGGGCTTTGGACTGTAGAAACACAAAGAGATATTCGTGATTACGTTTAGTGTTTCTGCCAGTTTGAATTTCATATAGGGAAAAGTACGCGAGCTTTGTGTTGCTTGCAAAAAAAAAAGAATCTTGCATTTGGTTTTCAGCAACGTGTTGATTACTGTCCAGAAAACAAGAGGAGAAAACTGACAGGAAAAATATCTGGGAAGAGCCAAAAAAAAAAAAAAGGACAGGCGACAGAACACGTTCTTCAAAACCTACACTTGGCCTCCTCGCACTAATTACGGTCCATAATGAGACATCAATAACTTACACTTCAGGACAATTCTAAACAATACAATATCAAATACAGCGAAAAATACAGCCCCAGCACCCAGGCTGCACCCCAAACAGTCGTTATCTCCGTGAACGGAGTTTCCTGTGCCTTGCATGGATGAGATCCACTTCGCTTCCCACACTGGGCACCGGGTTCCGCCGTTACGAGCCTCATCAACTAACCATTTCACGCCGGATCCTGCGAGTGTTTTAATCTGTTCACAGCCGAGGTAAATCAATGGCTCGAAAATAAAACGTCGATGGATTTGTGTGCGTGTGTGTGCGCGCGCGCGGCCATTTTCTACTATAGCATCGCGAGGCTGGCTGTCATAGCAGAAATAAAGCCATGACTATTAACAACACTATTCCACTACTACTATCAAGACTACGACCACTTAACCTCCCACTTTTCCTTGATGTCTAGTGAGCTCTACCACAGCGACCACTTAACCTCTTAATTTGCCTTGATGTCTAATGAGCTCGTTTTACCCTCTCTCTATCTCAACCTACGGAGGATATGTACGGAGTGTTCGTCCACGCTGTCTCTATCCCTACCTACGGAGGATATGCATGGCAGTGTTCGTCCACGGTGTTCACACCGGTACAGACCCTTGGGCAAATCCAAAGAAGTGAAAAGCATATACACTACTGGTATGACAGTACGCTCACCGGGCAGACGGGCTATGAGAAAAATGTGACAATACTCCATAGGACATTTCTCAAAACTTAAGAATAAAAAAAAAAACCGGATCTGGAATAGTTTTCAAAGTTTATAAAAGAAGAAAAAGAATGATCATGATACTCTGAAGCTATAAGACTCTCATATACGTGTTTGCTGTGTCATATGGCATTATACCTGAAGGTCTTTGTCCCAGTAGAACTTTTCTTTGTCGGGGTTTTTGAGGATTCTGTGCAAGTGCCAAAGTTTTTTCTTTTTTTTTCAAACCCAAGTACCGAAGGCTTAATGGAAAACTCTCGGCTCTTAGCAGTGGCGTCAGAACTAGAGAAATTTCTTTTGAATTTTTCTTAATTTTTGTATCAACTGATGGGTCTCAACCCGCGTGGTTCCGCTCAAGTTTAATTTCTCAAATCTACAGTTGTGTTTCTGTGTGTGTGTGTGTGTGTGTGTGTGTGTGTGTGTGTGTGTGTGTGTGTGTCTTGGGGAACATGAGTGGTATAGGGGTGGTGAGGGCTTCCTCCCGAGTGCCATCACGCAGGCAACCATTACCCCTGACACTGGACGCCAACACCAATATCAGCGAGGTCCCCCTGACAGCACCTCCTCCCTCAGGCGGGTCGCAGAAATCCTGCCTCTTAACACGTCCGGCGAATCAGCCGACGACGCCACAAGAGGAAGGAATAACCTCACGACACCACCGGCTTGGCTCATGAATGAGGAGGCTTGGGCGGTGGTGAGGAGGCTCATTAGGAAACGTCACCACCACCTCCTGGTTGTGTCTACACCTTGACGGCTACACAAACCATCAGATAACCGACCGCATCCTAACTCTGAGATCCCGCCGGAGATCAGCAAATTGTAGTAAAATGATCTTGTGAACTACCTTCTCGAGAAGGCAGTCAAAGCCTCTGAAGAAGAAGAAGAAGAAGAAGAAGAAGAAGAAGAAGAAGAGAAGAAGAAGAAGAAGAAGAAGAAGAAGAAGAAGAGGAAGAAGAAGAAGAAGAAGAAGAAGAAGAAGAAGGAGAGAGAGAGAGAGAGAGAGAGAGAGAGAGAGAGAGAGAGAGAGAGAGAGAGAGAGAGAGAGAGAGAGAAGAAAGCCCACTGCTTCACTATCAACCAGATGTATTGTAATCATAAGAGCGTGTACTTCACTAATAACTAGGATACACTGTAATTACAAGGGCGTTTTGCTTTGAGACCGGCCAGATACAAGAGTAATGAACTGTACCGCACACACACATATATAAGTAAACGACATCTTGCTTCTCTAAGACACTTAAGAAAACTCATGAACTACTTACGATTAACTCACGACACTAATTTAAGTAACTCCTGCTACCTTAAACTACATCTCCCTGAGGGAGTCTTTCAGTTCTATGTTAAAAAAACCACTGAATAACAGCGAGATGTCGGCGTGCACCGCGGAATACTAAAAAAAAAAATCATATTAATGTTAAATTGAATTTAATGTGATACCCACTCGGAGGTACGTAACTCATGAACAATTGATCTGCAACGACAATTCTGGAGGATTGAGGTACAATGCATCTACTCGCTATTCTTAAGAGATTGAAGAAAAACTCATCTACACGCTATTCTTAAGAGATTGAAGAAAAACTCATCTACACGCTATTCTTAAGAGATTGAAGAAAAACTCATCTACTCGCTATTCTTAAAGAGATTGAGGAAAAACTCATCAACTCGCTATTCTTAAGAGATTGAAGAAAAACTCATCTACTCGCTATTCTTAAGAGATTCAAGAAAAACTCATCTACTCGC
Source organism: Panulirus ornatus (assembly GCF_036320965.1). Lineage (NCBI taxonomy): Eukaryota > Metazoa > Arthropoda > Malacostraca > Decapoda > Palinuridae > Panulirus > Panulirus ornatus. The sequence goes on along the minus strand of NC_092259.1, from coordinate 7,529,437 downwards.
TATTCTTAAGAGATTCAAGAAAAACTCATCTACTCGCTATTCTTAAGAGATTCAAGAAAAACTCATCTACTCGCTATTCTTAAGAGATTGAAGAAAAACTCATCTACTCGCTATTCTTAAGAGAATGAAGAAAAACTCATCTACTCGCTATTCTTAAGAGATTCAAGAAAAACTCATCTACTCGCTATTCTTAAGAGATTGAAGAAAAACTCATCTACTCGCTATTCTTAAGAGAATGAAGAAAAACTCATCTACTCGCTATTCTTAAAGAGATTGAGGAAAAACTCATCTACTCGCTATTCTTAAAGCGACTGAGGAAAAAGCTCGTCCACTCGCTACCACTACCATAAACACGAAACAGATGATCACATCTGTGTCTAAAATGAAACAAAAGGGGACAGCGCAGACTCAGCGCTGGGACTCGTGACTGCAAATATGGCAAATGAAGTAAACGCTACGTTTCTCGCGACTTTTAAAGAAAAAAAAAAGAAACTTATCCAAACACTATGCTGTTCAAACCTATATAGTCTTGATAGTGTGTGAAGATGATGAACACAGACTGGAGAGTTCACAAAACGACTGTGGAAACCATGAGGCCAAATCGTTTGCGAAATGTTTCTGGACTTTAGAAAAAAGAAAAAAAAAATAACTAACTAACG
>NC_092259.1:7518778-7523778 GCF_036320965.1 Panulirus ornatus | reverse complement strand
TACCTAAAAGCACCCACAGGTATGCCAGGTATACTTTGAGACACAGGTGTACTCTGGGACAGAGATATACTGCCCTCGGAATGTGATACCAAATGCACGTACCTGCTACCATGATAACGCACCGGCAAAGGCATACGATACAATCACCTTCCTAAACCTGGCTATCACAGTGGTCGTCGAGGCAGGCGATTTTCTCGTCTGTTACAGAATAAATATGATCATTGACGCTCAACGAGAAGGTACGCAGGAAGAGAATACACCCAGTGTCGAGGCTTGTATCAGGCTAGGGGATCTCTTCCTGGTAACTGGTGTAATTATCTTCTTGTTCTCGGCCCTCGTCTGTGCGACGAGGTGTTGCACTCTTTACTCGCCTCACACACGGTACTCGACCACAGTGTTTACCTCTTCAGCAGGTCCAGGACGTACGGTCCTCGAGCATTACGGTTCGACACCTTGGATATGATGGCCTGGCCTGGCCTGGCCTTTGCCCTGACTCTAGAGGGCGAGATCAAGGGCCTGCCTGGCCACATTTTGGCCCATGGGTCGTGCCGTCGTGCTCAAGGACAACACCGTCGTGCTTCAAAGGGTTGAAACTGGCAGTTGTAGGGACGACACACTTTGAAAAATGAAATCGGTTGATTAGAGCATATACACTCATCAATTCCCAGCAAACAAACTGATTATTCCGTTACTTGACAACCTGAATGACCCTGGTGTTAGACAGCATAAACTTCTATACCAGAACCATCAGCCTTCACCAAGGGAGTGTCCATTAGAGGCAAAAAATCGCTGTCTTTCATTTACTGCTGAATGAAAATTCGAGTTCCTTGGGCATCAGTGACCAATCCAGGAACACACAGGCGTCTGACGACATACAATTCACACAATTCTACGCTTCCATGTGCACGGCCGTGCGACCCTTGAGCATGACCCTACGATTCTTGGGCATGACGAACAAGCCTGCCTGTCCAAGGTCACCTCACACACCAAGCGATATCATTCCTGATGGTTGTAATGGCGTGCGCAAGTGGTTAAGCACCCTCAACACCCAGTGCCCGATGACATGACCAATACACACCACAACTTGGTCAAGAGCAGGTCAGCGTAGAGCACGCCAGATGACATCTACCTCACCGACACACCCGGGCGTCATACGCGTCTGGCCAGGGACCACGACAATACTGGCAAGTACCAGCCGGAGCTTATGTCCACCAGCCTAAGTGACCAAGCCACAAGGGCTGTCGTCTTAGTAGGGTATCCATGTCTGTTCCAACCTGTGAACCACAAATGACCAATCTACGAGCGAATGATGCGACGGCGAAGTAATATGGCTGTACGCGTCGTATATAAAAGTCAATTTTTCTCTCTCATTCCTAGTAAAGAGAACATCCATCACTCTAGAATGTATGATGTAAATTTCCTGAGCACATCCACTTGTGGGTAGGTCTTCCCAATGTTTATCATCTATTTCAGCAACAACATGATCACTTCTAATTCAACAGCTGTGCTAAAATTATCCGAAGAGCAAAAATACGGAACAAAATGTACAGGGCAAGTGTGTTACTGGAATCTGCCTGCACGAAGTTACCTCTGGAGGAGCGGAGTGTCACCTTCACACAGGCTGTGTCATCGTCACTGGATGAAAAGGAGTGCAATCCCAACGCGGAAGTTCTCACTCCAAAGGAGTCTTATCAGTAGCTACAGATAGGAGGGCAGCCTAGAAGCTGTAAGACCCTCATCAAAAGGGGTCCTCAGTGTGTGTGTGTGTGTATATATATATATATATATATATATATATATATATATATATATATATATATATATATATATATATATATATATATATAACACACACATATATATATATACAGCTTCAGCATCTTCACAAGGGGCGGGTTACTCAACAGTCGAAGCCTCGATAATATGAGCGATCTTTTGGAATTTTCTATCTTCAGGTCGTGTCATAATCTTCGTACGCAGGTCTCCATGTTGTTCCTAACTACTACTCGATGCTCAGTAAAGACATTCCTACCCGGAACGGGTAAAGAGCACCATCATCCTACCCGCTGATGGTGTGTGATAACGAGCATACTCACTTGTCCCCCGAAACGAGGGTTGGAGTCTACGAGACTCACTACAAAACTTCAGCAAGACGGTACGACCCCTGAAGCTCGTACGACTGTTCCAACCAAGGGCACGAAGTCATAGCCTCCGACCTGAACCAGAGGAGCGTCAGGTGAAAAGATTACACAATCATACCCAGGATTCGTATCGTGGTCCTCAAGGATCTTTGCCGTCGTGCTCAAGGATTGTACCGTCGTGCTCAAGGGTCGTACCATCGTGGTCAAGGGTCGTACCATCGTGCTCAAGGGTCGTACCATCGTGCTCAAGGGTCGTACCATCGTGCTCAAGGGTCGTACCGTCGTGCTCAAGGATTGTACCATCGTGCTCAAGGGTCGTACCATCGTGCTCAAGGGTCGTACCGTCGTGCTCAAGGGTCGTACCATCGTGCTCAAGGGTCGTACCATCGTGCTCAAGGGTCGTACCTTCTTGCTCAAGGATCCGTGCCGTCGTGGTCAAGGGTTCGTACCGTCGCGGTCAAGGAAACCAACACAACGAAGGTGATATCCGACCTCCCAAGACATACAGTGAGTGAGGAGCCGAGCACTCATTATACAAGACCAGGTCTCCGTACATGTGCTGACGAAATGTTTACGGTAATGATTACATTCCTCAGCTTCACATGCATAGGAAAGAGTACGTCGGGGAGACTGAGGGCAGTAGATGCTAGATTATCCTGAAAGGGTACATACCAACACGAGGGAATCGGATTCTTCTTCAACCAAATCCAATCCACTCTGATAACTGTTTACAATAGCGAGTCTGAAGCTCTCAACTTCTGTTCCATGGAAACGTCTGTGTTGCCTGTGTTACAACACAGTTAGTGACAGTGATGTATTAATGAGAAGAAATACTACTGCCTGGAAAACATGATAAACATCTCTATACAGCTCCACGGGCAAAGGGTAGAATCATCGTGACAATATGAGCCAGGTTAAATTTCAGGTTAAAGCTATCTATACGAAGCAACAGTGAGTCCAAACCCAAATATAGTTTGAGAGGTCTTATACCATTCGTTGACTTATACATCCTGGAAAACAACTGTATTTTAAAATCGTTTTATATGGTCTGATGCGTCTGACCCGGGCCTTCACGGTGTCAGGTCAAATCAATCGTGACCAAACCTGAGCGCGTGACCCCCCCTCCCCCCAAACACGACGGAGACGGATGCCCGACGGACGATCGTACAGCGCGACGAAGACGACGGACAGAGCGACACTCGAAGTGCCTGCCATGCCACGCGGGCGACACTTAACAATCACCTTCCTTCATCAGCAAGAACTGGAAGACTTCCTGTGGAGCCAGCGCTCTCGAGCACCATGCCATCCATCCTGCCGTACTCGAGCGCCTGTGTTGTATAACCAAGGTGTGTGGTGTCTTGCCACAACCACCGGCTGTGTTAACCACGTCTCTCTCTCTCTCTCTCTCTCTCTCTCTCTCTCTCTCTCTCTCTCTCTCTCTCTCTCTCTCTCTCTCTCTCTCCCCACCCCGGCTAGGATATAAACTAGTCTCTTCATTAACGGAGGAACAGGATCAAGGAGGATCATTCGTATACTACCCGCGCGAAATTATATTTCAGAAAGATAATCGTATTATCTAGACTCAAGTGACAAATGCAACCAGGGTATACATATCCTCAAAGGTTCTCAATTACCTAAACACCGAGAAACGGGAGGTTTTTGAAAGGACTAAGCCAGAATGATGCGTGAGACACCATTCATTGAGCTTCCTTTGCTGAAAATGTCGTGTCTGATGACAGCAACGCTGAGAGGGAAGTGTGTATAAATAAGACAACTGCTCTTCAATGTCGACACGTATCTATGACCTCTGATTTTTACCTTGTCTCAATGATCGGTCAACTGACGAATACTCAATAATTAGCGATCTGTCTGAGGCGGGCATGGCATACATTTATCTAATCCCATCTATATATCACTCCTGGCAGTGGTGATAATACACTAGTCCCTCGATCATGCACGACCGTAAGTACGACCCTTTGCAGAGGTCAGCTCAACCTCTTGAGCACGACTGCTACGGGGATCGTACCATCATCGCCCCACGATGCGTCGTGTTCAACAAGGGAGGTGTGGGTTACAACATCTAAATCAACATGATAACGTTGACGTCCGACACCCCCACCCTATCCCTTTCCTCCACATAAGCGAGGAGACAAACAAGCTACCGGAGACGGGAGGCCGAGCCCCCGTGTTGACGAGAAGGTTGGCCACAATGATGACGCGGTCTCTCGTCTCCGCCATGCATTGATAACGAGAGCGAGTCCACGACGCTGAGCCAAGTCATATCTATCTTCTTATGGCAGAACTATCTACATCCTCGAGCCTGAAGCTCCTCCGCTATAACCGCGAAGACCTTGGCCCATCAAAGCACACGGAGTAACCTCACCGAGAGACTGGTGACGTGTTGTGCCTTGCCCGTGGTTTCTGCCCGTGTTTACAAATGATATCCCTCTTCCCTCCAACAGTACGTGCGGCCCTCTTCATGACCAGAGGGACAAGATCAAGGAGGATTATTCAGAAGCATCATCTTCTGAGCTGCTCCTCTCTCCATGCACTAGCATGCCCGAGGAGGAACTACATTTCTAAAAGATAAACCATATTATGTAGACCGTATATGTATCCGGATAGAACATATCCTCAATGATTCTGGATTAATCAATGAGAAACGGAAAAGTTTTTTGAAAGTAATAAACTACAGCGATGCGTGAGACAATGTTCATAATCTGTTTTCGACAAAAACATGTATGCGATGAACATAGGTTAATGAGCAAGTGCACAGATCAGAAAGACCTCTTTGTACTAAGAAACAGCAACCCGTTTTAAGGTTAGCTTTACCAGTATGTATCATCTTTAAGCAATGCT
>NC_092259.1:7478778-7513778 GCF_036320965.1 Panulirus ornatus | reverse complement strand
TACGTGGGAAGTATTCTTGCTCCCCTATCCCCAGGGATAATATATATATATATATATATATATATATATATATATATATATATATATATATATATATATATATATATATTTGTCTTGTTTACGGTATCGTAAGTAGTTCTACCCCGATAACCCTCGTCTTGACGCAGCTCAGCTGAAGACGTGTGCATCATTCAGTCTTTCCACTCATATTCGCCAGTGCGGGAGAGCGAGTCCCGAAAGACAAGACAGATGGTGGATGGGTCTCAAGGAAGGATGGATGGATGCAGAGAGCTGGCTCGGAACTTAACGCTGTGGAGGGAACGTTTACCATCACTATACTCCACACACACACACACACACACACACACACACACACACACACACGGCTCTTCATTCCTATATGAGAGATCCGTCTTTATGAACACCCCGACCTCCACCTGCCTCCAACGGTACACGCTTCAGACCAACCGAACCACAGAATTGCTCTGTCTTATGTGCATTTTGAGAAATGAAATATTCACACTGACAAATGATAAGAGATAAGACTTCCTACACAAATTTGTTTTACACGTCTAACTATGATAATGGATTATCGTTTCTTTTTACAGCAACCCGACATGGCAAGTTAAGAGAAAAAAAAAAGTCATACTTAAAAATTAAATGTAATCGAATATCATTAGCGGACTGCGTGTGATCCAACAGTTCAATGTACAGTGATTAATACAAGGAGCTGAAACGTATTGTGAGGTCATACTAGGGGAGATTCAATCAAAAACTGTCTGTATCCAGTTAAGGGTGGGATTTAAGTGGCTGCTAGTGAGTTTACTAAACTTGGGATGGTGGAAGGTTGGGGTTTACGTGGATACTGATGATGATAATCAAAATTATCTTTATCATACACACAATAATAATAATAACAATAATAATAATAATAATAATAATAATAATAATAATAATAATAATAACGATAATAATAAGATTAATAACAATAAAAATAATAATAATGATAATAAACAATAATAATAATAAATTGATTTTGTTAAATTTATAAAGAGGGCTGCAATATGATAACTATTCAGAGCATTTTCTTGCACGAGAAAAGTATCTCAACACTTTAAATTATTTAAGACAAAAATATATATTCCTATATAGAAATATCTACTCTTAAAATTATCTTTACAAAGTAGTTCGTCTTGGTTTCCTTTTAAAAAATCTTTTCATTACATCTTAATCAATATTCGTCTAAAATTTCTCCAATACTTTAATTCTTTCTCGCGTTATTATATAATTCATATACGACTCCGCGACTCTATATCTGTGTCACTTGGTCAGTAGATGTTGCCGGGCAATACTGCAGGTGTCATATACTGGAGCAGGCAGGTCTCCTCTCCATCATGGGTCAACACACACTATGACCAATCCTACGTCCACAAACAATTGTCTCAAAATGGCCGTTCCTCTTGAAGGAGGAACGCCATACTTCAACACCTTTATATATATATATATATATATATATATATATATATATATATATATATATATCCTCTGTGGTCTGTTATTCTCCCTAGGGCTTACAAGTCCCATCTACACTGCCATTTACACCTAACAACCATTCCTTCTGCTCGTAAAACCACTGTACTTTATATTTATAGCCCACGAATATATATATATATATATATATATATATATATATATATATATATATATATATATATATATATATATATATATATATATATATCGCCAGATATAGCTGCTTATGCCTCAACATCTGCTATTTCATTATCGTCAACACCAACACGTAAAGGACAGAATTTCTGCACTCCTATGTTCTGGGGCGATTCTATCACTCTAATCTTGGACGTTTTTGAGCCCATGTGGCGCAATGGAGTACGGTGTGATATGGCCTGCAGTGCACTCTGAGAACGGGAGTAGATTGTAAATTTCTTTATAGGAGACTATTCAATTACTCTAAGTGAAGACAGAATACCCGAGTCTCTCCAGTAAATGTGGAAGATAGTAATAATAATAATAATAATAATAATAATAATAATAATAATAATAATAATAATAGCAATAATAATAATGCTTTATCATCATTTTTATCATCATCGCACAACATTAAAAATAACGATATTACGCTGTTTCGGATACAAATCACACCAGCGCATATATGTATATATATATATTCCTACAAGTCCACGGGGAAAATGAAACACGATAAGTTCCCAAGTGCACTTTCGTGTAATAATCACATCATCAGGGGAGAGACACAAGAGAGAAATATATGTCAGTTGATATACATCGAAGAGACGAAGCTAGGACGCCATTTGGTAAACATGCGATTGTCCAAGACAGAAAACGAGCGTTCATAAACTTATCATTTTACAAATTTTATCAACAATAAAGTTATCTAATTTGTATAGACCATCACTAATAATAAGATTATAATTCTTTGTGTATTTAATTATAGAAGATTCAATGACATTTCTCGTGGTAACAGAGTTAGATTTAATAACTGAGATGGCATTACTCCAGTCAGTACAATGATCATAGTTTTTAACGTGATTAAACAAGGCATTTGATTCTTGTCCCGTTCTTATACTACATCTATGTTGCTTAAGTCTAACAGAAAGATCCTTACCAGTCTGCCCAACATAAAACTTATCAATTTCTACATGGCACTTTACAGATGCATCCAGGAGAATTTTTTTGGTGAATTCCTGAATAAGACATTCTTTATAGTATTATTGTTGCTGAAGGCAACATTTACATTATAGGATCTAAGCAATATATATATATATATATATATATATATATATATATATATATATATATATATATATATATATATATATATATATATAACGTAAATACCAACTAGTAACAATTAACAGCTATTACTAAAGTATACAAACTTTAAGCAGTTGTCCACTGCCAACGACCATATACATAAACGTATTCTATCATTTAAAGCACCTAACCTATCTTTGTTTTTTAATATATAGATCCACATCCCATTAATTTCTTCACACCCAACAACACAGTTACATAAATCGTAAAAAAGAATTCTTATCCTTATAATGTTCTGATCACGTATGCATTACACCACGCGGGAAAACAGTCTTTTCTATTACGCATGTCATAAACAACATATGATGTTAACAACTGAGATATACATTTATCGCATTAACGTTCTTTATGATAAAGATTTCGCTGAAATTAAAGTTATTGTTAATGTCTTCAAGTTAAAGATATTACAAAATGAAATGATACGGACAGAAAGCTACACAAAAGATTTTTACATATATATATATATATATATATATATTTACAAATTATCCTACGACCCCCTTTCCGGAAGTTCCTGCAGCTCCAAGGCCGCGCTACTCCCAGCAGCAGGGAAAAGATGGATTCCTTTGGAGTGAGAAATTCTTAGACAAGATCTCATGCAGGCGGGGTCCGGCAACACCTGAACCGTGTATGTGTGTGTGTGTGTGTGTGTGTGTGTGGGTGGGTATCATTTGAACCACCGCTCAAAGTGTGGGTTGGAGTGCGCGATAAATAAGCCGTATTTTACTACAAAAAATCACACTCAATCACGAGTGGTTCCGCCAGCCGGAGTGTGGCAGATCACCCCTAGCTCCCCTCATTAGCGGACGAGGGTGTGTGGCTGGCGCGGGCAGAGGAGTGGGTAATGACGAGATGTGACGCACAGTATCAGGTGTTCAACGCTGAGGCCTCCTTCGACAACCTCACCCACGACAGACGTCTGGAAGCCCCTCATCTGTGTACCGGGAAAATGCATCTAGACAACTCAATGCTAAAGACGTGTGCTCCCTTCACCTATCCATGCCGAAGCCCCATGAATATTCGCGCTGGCTCCGTCTCCTGGCTTCACCTGCGCAGGCTGAAGTCGTTAGAATCCAGATCACCTCAACTGGGATGCTGCATATTACCCACCAGCAAAATCGTGGGCGCTCTTCAGCGAGGCCTCCGTCTACTGGCTCCAACCGCGCTTGCAAAAAAATTCAAGAACTCATCTCAGGGAAGGTCCACGAGATCTGACCGCGTACACTGAAGACTTCAACGACAACTGAGTCTTACAACGTAACACCTGCTGGGTAGACATACCCTTGGATGATGATGGGATGGGTCCAGATGCCTACTGTACATATAAACGAAGACTTTCCCAAACCCAGGTAACGTGAACTGCCTCCAAGACCCACAAGACTCACCGGAGCAAAATGGCCAACAAATAGCTCTGACTTCGTAAAGCGAACACCTTCTCGACACAACGTTATGTACTGGGGATCACTGGAATCATAAGAGAGACACACTTAGGATATTACTGCAACAACTGCGGTTGTCGTACGTTCATGGAATGAAGACAAGTGGTGTATATATTTTGAGATATGGCTTTTCACTCTGGAATGAAGACATTCCTCTACCACAATTACGATTTTGGGTTATCTATGTATGAACGCGATTTAAGTTAACCATTATAAGAATTACATATCAAACATAAGAAAAAATTCCTTTAAATCGCCAGTATACATTATTACATACTCAATTAACTTTCAAGATATCTTTTAATATCACCTCTAATGATACGATTATGAAACTAAGCACTTCTACAAAATCTCACGTAAGGCAAAACTTAGTTCTTCTGCAAAAGTGACAGATTAAGACACTTCACCCTTCAGTGATTTAGAGAGAAAAAGAAATCGCTTTGATATACTATACAAACAGGAAAAAACTAATAAATTTTCTAAAAATTCTTTCCTGACTTAAATGAATTACATCGCCTAAACTCCACTGGATTTGTATTATATTTCCTCAACTTTCTGTCTTTTCGTTAAGAAAAAAAGATGTAACATAAGTCTTTGAAATCTTAAAATATACAGCACCATACATGGCCTTAGCTCTCACGTATCAATAATAAAAATGAATGAAACTAACTTAACTTTTGTCAATAATGTAAAATGAGAAAATAAAAATTAGTGATTCAGTTTTCAGAGTTCTTTGTGGGAACTACTCTAGTTACAAGTATCATTAGTTTAAGGGTATGAAAAAAATGATAATAATCATAGTTTTACCGAAGGCAAAAATGTCACCCGTAGTTTTATGCAAACGCAATGACTCACTCTTAACACTTTTCCCGACCACGTAATTCACGTCTTACAAACTGAGGAAGAAGAGAGAGAGAGAGAGAGAGAGAGAGAGAGAGAGAGAGAGAGAGAGAGAGAGAGAGAGAGAGAGAGAAACCCGCGAAGAGATGTACGAAGCTCTCAATCATCTCGTACTAAATATAGATAAATCGCCTCAACTACCCATTTTTCACCGTATTTAATCTTCCCCCTCGTTCCTGCCTTCGCCAGTACTATCTTCCCTCTGAGTTATGACCGGGCAATTCTTGGCCACAAACTTTACCCCTGGGTTCTCTCTCTCTCTCCTCCTCCCACCACCGGCTGAAGCCAGTAGACAAACGGCCTGTCAGGAGGAGATCTTATTCCTCGGAGATCATGTGAAGATGCGTAATAACCATTGAAAAAAAAGAATCTCTCTCTCTCTCTCTCTCTCTCTCTCTCTCTCTCTCTCTCTCTCTCTCTCTCTCTCTCTCTCTCTCTTCCAGCGCACAGAGAGAGAAAAAGAGAAAAAAGAGAAAGCTCTTGCATTTCATAAACCCTCAAGTCGAAATCGAGAGCCACATCTCAACTTAAGGAGTCTGACTGAGATCATGATAGCACGAATGCAATCAATATCAAAACCTACTTCGAGTACACAGAGATAGATAGGTATGAACCACCTCCAGCGACGATGGGTCTGGTGTGTAAGACATTCCCAACGTGTGCTGTCGTATAACTCCCCACAGGGGTAAGTTGTTCCATTGCTATTCCGTCGCATAATCGCATACATGTGTGTTAGTTTCTATGCACATTTAATGCAGACATCTTCATGCTTTAGGGATCATCTGAAAGCAAAATACACATCTAATTAGAACTCGAAGGTCACTGGCGGTGCTATTTCTTTCATATGATTTCGGCTTAGGTTGAGGAGATGTCTTACATCCTTCTTGAGCTCCGCAGTATAAGAAAATGCCTCATTTTTCATAAGCTACTACCATGCAACCTGAGATAAAGGAAACTTACGTTGAACCACACGGCAGAGTCTCGCCACGCCACAGATATCAATTGATGCCGCATGGAATCAATTAATCATTATGAGCGAGCGATACTGAATTGATCATTATGAGCGAGCGATACTGAATTAATCATTATAAGCGAGCCACACTGAAGCCTTCCAGACGAAGACTGAGCGGGAACGTCAAGGGAAACCCATATGGGGGAAAACGCTTGGTATCTTCCCTCAACATATAAAAAGATATGCATCCTTTCTTTAAACTTAACCTGGCACTGTGTGTGTCAAGTCTTTACGCATACCGTCAGCTGCATCCGAAGGCGATTCTTCGCAACCAAGGACGCTGGACTCTCGGAGACATCTCATGATTCCTCAAACAAAAGAAGAAGGAAAAAAGGGCACTGTGCCACTCGCTATGGGTAACGAGATGCGAATTCTAAGAATGGTCCTTCGCAACCAAACGACGCTGGGCTATCACTCCACAATGAATCAGGACTACGACATCGGGGACGAATCCGTGTATCGAATGACTCTGAGCAGCACTACGATGTATTGTTCTCTCCTGCTCAACGTGCCATTTCCTCCACGACGATGCCGTGAGAAATAGGATGAGGCACTGTAAGGCCCAGAGAGGCGGCCCCTGAGAAACAGGAAACCTGAAAGCTGCTGCCAATATGAGGCGGAACGTCTTGCTGCACCCGGCCTTGAAAAGAAGTCCTACCTCCTACGAGAAACACGGAACGAAACGCTGCCTTTCCCTGGTCATCTTGAAGCAGAGAACCTGAAACCTGCAGTCGGGAGGAAATGGGAAATTTGTGGTTTGTATGGGATAGGAAACATACAATCTGTGGCCAACATGAAACAAAGTTTCTGCAGTCAACATGAAACAGAATATTGAAACCTGTGGCCAACATGGAACAGAGTACATGAAAATTGTGGCCAACGTGGAACAGAACTCTTGCCTGCGGTCAACGTAGAGCAAATCACCTTTGCTCTACTGCGGCCAGCGTGATGACAAAACCCGAAATCTGCCAAGGCGAAGAAAGAAAGCCTGAAATCTGTGGCCATCGTGTTACTCAGACCTGACGCTGGCGTGCAGCACAGCAACCGGGTTCAGCCTCCGGCCTGAAACATATCAACTGTTCAGCCTCCGACCTGAAAGAAACCAAGTACTTTCACCCACCAACCTGAAGCACAGCTCCTAAGTTCAGCTTCCAATCTCAAACACATCACCAAAGTTCAGCCGCTAACGCTAAGACACATATCTAACGTTCAGCTACCAGCCTGAAACACAGCAGCACCTACCGTTCAGCCACCGGCCTGAAACACATCACCGGAAGTCAGTCACACGGCTGAAATATAACAACTGAAGTTCGGGCCACTTGGTTTATATGACGGTTCCATCACGGACCATCACTCAAACTATACGTGGAAACTGACTGATATTCTCGCTACTCGTCACTTGAAAAAAGAGCAGGTCCGGGTGACTAGAGCCATGAATATTTCCTTTGACCGGAGGGTAGAGAGATGGGTCTTGGGAGTGCAAGGCGTCTGTATAGAGGTTTCTTCGAAGTCTCAACTGGAGTGTGCGAGACTCCGAGACCAATTTCTTACGGGGCTCTTGGGAGATCGGAGACAAACAGATGATTAGGAAAAAAGAATGTAAACTAAAAAGGAGGACATACATATCCTAAGCCTCAACTCTGGTGCTTCAATGTCAAACAATCGGAAAAGATGAACATATACCAGATCTCGCCACGAAACGACCCAGAACTGGCTCTACCACGTTGTGTTACCCTGATCATTAACGCGATGGGCAGCATAAGAAGAGAGAGAGTTATGTATTCCTATAACCTAGCACCCAAATAACTGCCTTCCTCACGATTACCTTCGGTTTCTTATAGTTTTTACTCTTCTGCCAAGCAACTGGCCACTCCGCTCAAGAAACGTTTCGAATTAGGTTCAAATTTCCGTCTAAGTTTAAATTTCCGTCGGTATCAAAAATGAATATGATCGTCTCGTCTGGATATCTCTGTAATGCACGAAGGAAGCTGCTTCCAGCCACAGACATTATCTTGTAACCGAAACCCAGAGCCATCTTAGATTTTGTATCATATAATAGAAAAACAAAAATAATCATATTTTTCGTATTTCTATGATTTTTCGTATATTTATGATTGATAAAAAAATTTTTTACAGCGTTTAAAACTAAAATCACCTTGATGTATGAACACTCAACGGGGGGGAAAAAAAAAATGCCCATCTAAGGCCCCCGAAAAAGGAATGATTCCAGTTCTAAGACAACGGCCATTAAGCCAAGTATTTTTACCGTGCTCGAAAATTTTCTCTATATTTTTCATGCCACAATCATCATCGTCTTCCATCTCTATCAAAGTCGACGCTTTTTTTTTTTCTTTTGTCACATTGCCACAAATCTTGCCGCAGGTTCACACGATGTAACTACTATACGACCAGCAGAAAATAAAATTTAACCATAATTTTTTCAAGTATCATTATTACCCTCGATACATCGTAGAGCTTTGTGTAAAAATCATTCAACATCTGAGGTATATCATATGATGTAACATTCAGTGTGTATGATCATATCAAGCTTGACAGATACACTCACTAGCACCAACACAACAAGCACGTATAATTACGTTACAAATAATTCTTCGCTATTCTTACGTTCGTAAATCGTAGAAGTACTCATACCTGAAAAAAAAATAAGAAAAAAAATACCTAAAATATAAGTAATGGCGAGACAAGCACGACTTAAAGGTACGAGATTTACTTAAAAAACAAAATGCAGTGTTAGGAAACTTACGCCCTTCTTAACGTCGTCATCCAATTACAGTCTATGTGTTTACGACGTCCGAATATTCGTCAGTTGGAACAGATCTTAACGATCATAAGCATGCCAAACCTGCCCTATACCATCGCCACGTACTTAACACATTCAACGCACACACACACACACACACGTGTATGAGGTCGATAACGACTCAGAGGCGATGGCCAGGAAAGCCTACCAACAAGAGAGATTCCCTCAGTTCCAAGCTTATGCTGTCATGTATATACACGTTCTAAGCTTTACCACACACACACACACACACACACACACACACACACACCTCCGCCTATGGGATAACGCGCGAGTACTCAGCTCTAGCTCAACTAATTTTGAATCCCTATCCAAATTTCAAGAGAGATTCTAACTACTCACAACCCGCTTCCAAATTCCACTCGCTTGTCTGTTTTATTATCCCGTATCCAGTTTTCGTGAGAAACAGAAAATGGGTAGCTTCGCCTATCTATGAAGAAAACGCCTTAGGACTAAGGCTAACGCGTAGCGCTAACCGCAGGAAAATTTAAGAGTTATGCGATTAACATGTTATATATTATATACATATATATATACATATGTATATATATATATATATATATATATATATATATATATATATATATATATATATATATATATATATTCAAATTTTCACCTCATTATATGTAGGGTATCAATCTCTCCTCCATCAGTGACTTGAGGAACAGTTGCAATACAGTATGAGAGGTTTCCGCATTTGGCAAAGGAACAGACACCTGCGGTACAGCGACATATAAAGCTAGGTATGTATTATGAACAAAACTGATCCTTAAAACACGTCTGGACGAAAAAAAAATATATATATATATTGAAGTATAATCATCATTTTCTCTGAACCGTGTGAATTTTCGTTCTTCTCACCAGAAAATAGATTTCAATCCAACAGGTTTGAACGCTCATCTGATAATCAAAAAAACGACTAATAGCTTGTACTATTTGGCTTTGAATCACTTAAAAAAAAATATAGAATGACTCAGATTTTCGTACGGGCAGAGCGCCTGGCATCTGAGCAATTAATGTGAGCGCGGTCGGATCAATCGTGCCTCTGAAGAAAGGTGTACTTTACACGATTAATGATTAATGATCAATTCAACCCTGATGCTGTGTGTGAGCGACGTTGCAACCGCCCACTGGTATGTGTCTGTGAAGTCTGTGGCCCTCTGGCTGTGTCTAAAAGAGAAGATGCACCACTGTCATGTCTGTGGACATATTGAAGACTGCTGTCTGTGAGCCTCGACATAGCTGAGCCTGATGTCTGTGCACCAAGACACAGTTGGTCTCGATGTCTGTAAACCTCAACAAAAGTAAACCTTGCTGTCTGTGCACCTCATTATAGACACGAGCATACTGTCTGTGCACGTCACTATAGCTATGCCTGCTGTCTGTGTACCTCAATATAGATAAGCCTGCTGTCTGTGAACCCTAACACAGCTGAGCCTGCTATCTGTACCTCAACACAATAAACCCTGCTGTCTGTGAACCCCACCATAGTGAACATTGCTGTCTGTGGACCCCACCATGATGAACCTTGCTCTATATGGAACCCACCATAGTGAACCCTGCTGTCTGTGGACCCCACCATAATGAACCCCGCTGTCTGGGAACCCCACCATAGTGAACATTGCTGTCTGTGGACCCCACCATGATGAACCTTGCTCTATATGGACCCCACCATAGTGAACCCTGCTGTCTGTGGACCCCACCATAATGAACCCCGCTGTCTGGGGACCCCACCATAGTGAACATTGCTGTCTGTGGACCCCACCATAATGAACCTTGCTCTATGTGGACCCCACCATAGTGAACCCTGCTGTCTGGGGACCCCATCATAGCGAACCCTGCTGTCTGAGGACCCACCATAGTGAACCCTGCTGTCTGTGGACCCCACCATAATGAACCCTGCTATCTGTGGACCCCAACATAATGAACCTTGCTGTCTGTGGATCCCAACATAGTGAACCTTCTGTCTGTGAACCCTACTAGAGTGAACTCAGCAGTCTGTGAACCTCAATATAGTAAACCCTGTTGTCTGTGAACCTTAACAAAGTGAAACCTACTGTCTGTGAACGTGAACACGAGGAACCCTACTGTCTGTGGCCCTCGAGAGAGCGAACCCAGCATTGCTATCTGTGCCCGGAGCCTGGAAACAGCCGAGCGACGAGCAATAAAAAAAAAAAAAAATAGAAAAACGAAAAAAAAAAGCTGCCAGCCAACCCTTCTCAACAAAATGGCGTCGTTACCATCTCTCGTAACATCCTGACTGGGCTGACGTGAGTGAGTGGCCGGATACCGAGCAGGCCGGGTGAGTTACGCATCCGGCAGGAGCAGTAAGGCATAGCGAGCCGGTGCCAGCAACGGGGGGAGAGAGAGAGGGAGAGGGAGGGAGAGTGAGTGAGTGTGGGGGGGAGTTTGTCTGGCCGCCATGTCATGACACAGAACATCACAGAGGCTCGGTAAAGTTAACAAGATGGCGGCGCCTCGCCTACCCGGCCTACTGCTACCTACGGCAGCCCGGCCTATGTACCGTGCCGCCGGAGGGAGAGGGAGTCGAACCCTGGGTGTACGCAGTCGATGCTCCACTACTGCCCGGCAGGGGAGGAGAACATTGCCATGGTGCCATCTGCCAGGGGTAGAGGGCACGACGGTTCGACCCTCTCTCAGCACTGCGGTACGACCCCCTCTTTGCGCACGACGGCACGACCCTTGAGCGTGGCTTGACCTATGACCTGACGACACCTCCCGGGTCGTGTCGCAGAGCAGACCACAGTCGCCAGCGGTCGGCCTCGTCGTACTCAAGGGTCGTACCGCTGTGCCCTTCGGTCTCGAGAGGTTAATGAGCGGGTCGTACGCCAGCCGACACGACACTTGGCGTGGCCTTGAGTGGCTGTTGGCCCCCCCGGGCGGCCTGTCTAGACGTTAGCGGGGAGTCTCTTAATGTCCTATGACGTACGTCATGAGTCAACGGTGGGTGGGGTAATAACACGAGGCTGTGAGGTGGGTGGGGGGGGTGGGCGTGGCGTTGGCAGCGGGCGTTGTGAGGTGGGCAGCAGCGGCGGTGGCGCCCTGGCACAGTGATGGCGGAGAGCGGCTCGCTCTCTCTCTCTCTCTCTCTCTCCGTCCCTCCCTGGGCCCACCGATCAATACCACAACCCCAACTCTCGCTCCTCATTACTCTCTATATCCGCCTATATATATATATATATATATATATATATATATATATATATATATATATATATATATATATATATATATATATATATATATATATTTCTGTGAGATACTTTATCTTATCCTTATCATTCTCACGCTGCTAAGACACTTTAAGCCCCCGCTCGTGCCCCTTATCTTGCGACCCCGTCGTAACCTCAGGTCCTGAACCTTGCCATGCCCTGGTACACAATACCCCCCCCTCCCTCGTTCTGACCTCCCCAGCGTCGTTAGGCTCACAGATCCTCTCCTCTCTGCTGCCCCTCCTTCCCAAGATCTTCAACAAAACCACCCCCTCCTCCGTCGTGGCCTGACCTGATAAGACATGTGATGCTCACATTTCGTCACCACGCCATTCTCTCGCCCGCCCCCCCCACATCAAACACTCAGGTCAGGTCGGTGGAACATCAAGCCCTTCCTACAACCTGCGCATCCCGTCTCGAAAAACCACAGCAGACTCCTTAAAGCTTGCAAGTGCACAACCAGTCTCTTTAACCACGTCACTCCTTGATATCTTAAGAGACCTCCCCACTCTCATCCACCCCTCCTGAAAAAAAAAAGAGTCACGCACCTCCTGGCTCAAAACTCTTTAAAACTACGTGCTGCTTAATCTTTTAAACCCAGTCATGCCTCTCCCCCTCGGGCGTCTTAAAACCACGACGTGTCCTGGGTTTCTTAAACATTCTACCGTGATCCCGTCCCCAACAGTGTGACGTGACCCCGACCAGTCAACTGCGTCTTCACCCATATATTTCGAACCCATCCATGACCTGACTTGTGGAGCAATAACAACCCCCACCGCCTGAAACTCCACTATGTTCCTCAACTTTGTAAGAGAGTCATGCATCGAACCACTAACTCTCCAGCGGAAGGACATGACGTCGTCCAAGCAACTTTAAGGAGGTCTACGAAAAAGTACGAATGACGGCGAAGTTGTTCTTCCCAAAGTTCTGTTGTTCTCCGCCGAAGAATCAAAGTATTTCTGATTTTCGCAACCTATGTGTCAATGAACTCCAGTGTGAAATGTAACTGACCACGTAGCCCATGAGAGATCTCAAGCAACACCCCGCACACAATGCCAGACTGGAAGTACTTGAGAAAGAGAGAGATCGGGTAGAAAAGCCTGCCAAACAAAAACTAACACACGAGTAAAGACTGGGGAAAGTCCTCCTCACAGCGAGGGCCGCAGACTTGAGAGAGAGAGAGAGAGAGAGAGAGAGAGAGAGAGAGAGAGAGAGAGAGAGAGAGAGAGAGAGAGAGAGAGAGAGAGAGAGAGAGGCGACGAGTATAGGGGGTCCTGCTGCAGAAGGCTCGGGGGGGGGAGGATTTACGACACCCGACGTTTGTGTTAAATGTCAAAGACTCTGTGGCCTTCCCACCCCTGCGTCGATCCCCCTCTCTCCCCTCAACCACGCTGTAGTAACGCCGGCCTTAATAAGTAACCAACCGTACAATATGAAGGTGACGGAGGTGGGTGTGTGTGTGTGTGGACAAGGCACGAGGAACGTTGGTTTAATATGTCGGTCACGAGACACTGCCAGCAACGAGGCGTCGACACAGGCGGGGCGTGGGTCCACTTGCTGAATAAAAAAAAGAAAAAAGAGAAGAACTCGAGAGAGAGAGAGAGAGAGAGAGAGAGAGAGAGAGAGAGAGAGAGAGAGAGAGAGAGAGAGAGAGAGAGAGAGAGTGTGTGTGTGTGTGTCTCACCTGTGCGACCCAAGGTGTGTCCCAAACAGCTAGTTGATGGTCAAGAATCTCGACCAAAGACCAAAGACCGAAGGAGGAGGAGGAGGAGAAAGCTTTGGCTTCAATGGAAGACCACTGGTATATGCCTCTTAAGATGACTCTCTTATCTCAACATCACACAAGAAATCTTTGGGAAAACTAAACCAAGGATGAATGCTTGACGACACATGCATGTTGGAACGTTGTTCCAACATGCATGTGTCGTCAAATATTCAGTCTTGTTTTGCGTTTCTATAGATCTGTTGTGTAATGCGAGTTAAAAGATTATTTCCAGGTGTATTCCAGCAGCCCCTCCTTGTGGGAGAACGTCCCCTCGTGTACAGTGGAGGATATGGAGTAAGACTCTGGCTCAAGTTCTTGTCTTTAAGATATTCTTCCCCCCCTTAATATCATGGGTCACAGAGTTAAACTTTTATCTCTTTTTTTTTTGTCCCCTTTCTCTCTTTAGCATTTTTTATGTTCCATAATAAGGGTGGCTGGGTGGGGGTCGTGTGGGGGTCATATTGATCTGTGAGAGAGAGAGAGAGAGAGAGAGAGAGAGAGAGAGAGAGAGAGAGAGAGAGAGAGAGAGAGAGAGTAAGGGTGGGGGGTGGCGCGCGCCCCCCATCTCCGTGCCATGCCACCTCCTGCTGCCCAATCCACACACCCGCTCCTAACACCACGCCCACAGGATGCCAGTCAAAGCCTCTACTAAATTATCGCCCGTGTTAGTCAACACTTAACCTCACCATTACCTGTGCATCAGGCACGACCCCTCACCGTGAGCCAACACCTGGAGGCCGCAACGACCCCCATCACAACAAGTCTGTCATGGACACTCAACATTAGTAGTATACAATAAGTACAGTACTTTATGATGAGTGTAAAGTGCCCACCACTCCTCCCGGCAGGGACCAGCAAGATATACCCCTTCCAGCCCCTGCTGGGACATCAAAGCCATCGAGAAGCAACTTCAGAGCCATGGTTCGACACCGCCGGCGACAAGAGGCAGGTTGAGGTACACCACACACTGAAGCTCGAGGTTGGGCTACGTGGTGCGAATGGCTGCCATCTCGTCTACCTCCACCAGGAGGGAGAGGGAGAGAGAGACAGACTCCTGTCATCCGAAGGCATGATGACATGGCGGCCTCCCAGCCAAACCCTGTGGCTGCCACCACCTGCTCCCAAGCCACAGTCTGTATGTGCGGCCTCTTACGCCACCATGACTTTACCCAGGAATCGCCCCGGTGCTCTATGAACCATGCAAGAGTGCCTAGATGTCTCTTTTTTCCTCCCCCCAGGCGATGGGTTTCGCTGGTGGACAGAATGGTGCGTTGGTGGAGCGGAGGTCCGTGCCTGGTAAACCAAGAGCGCGTTACTGGAGCCATGGCGTCCAGGGAATGTCATGGTGTATGTTGTTGTCTCAAGGGGTAGGGTGTGTGTGTGCTGGTGTACCTAAGGTGCGTGAGTATATGGTGCATGTCGAGGTGGAGGTGTAGCAGGGGTATGCTGGTATACTGAAGGTGTGTGTTGGAGGTTCCGAGGGGTGTGTTGAAAGACAGAAGGAAGGAACGAAGGAAGGAGGGAGCACTGGTGCATACGCAGCTAACACATGACGGTACCGATGGTCTGATGGTATACAAAGATAAGAGGGTGTGGGTGTAGCGGGTGGTCTCCAGGCCACTGGACAGGACACAACGGGGGTACACACCGGTGTGATGGGGTCTTACACACACGTCCGTCAGTGTCAACCACACCACACTCCCAGAGAGTTAAGTCAGCATCGAGGGGGGAAACTAGCTTGCACGAAGACCTCCTCTCAAACGACAGTGTTATGGAATGACGTACTGACTGATCGTACGACGGCAGAATAAATATTCTGCCAACGGTACACAACCACTCGACAAACAATACCACTCTGTAGGAAGACGGTCGAGTACGGAAGAAATATCTAAACCTGTGCTTCAGCGCCACAATAAGTGAACCACGTGAAATCTGTAGTAGTAAGCGGTGTGTATGCCTTCATCAGCTCAACTGACTCACATCAGGATAGGATGATATATCAACATCGTGAATGTACTACCAAGTACATACAATTCCCTGTAAGATACAATCATCCCTTAGCATATCTCCCAAAACGTTTGATCATGTCTGTCTCAAATCAAAATTCCGCACCAGTTTGAGAATATGATCATGTTAAGCACACACTATAAAAGAAAAAATGTCATTATGATTCATATATACATATTTCTTTAAATGAAAAGAGGAACCTAACTTGTCTTTTTTCCAGGCCTAGGTATCACAAACAGTAAATAATCAAAACTGTGTGTGGAAGCCGCCTGACTGTATTCTCACAATTCATAATTTCTTTCTTACAGATCCACAACGCCTGAGGTAGGTTTAAACACGTACTCATGAAAACATGGAATTGTGACCTCACACACAAACACACACGGAGACAGAGGCATCTGGTGGATGTCTTGTCATCTTTTTGCAAGAGGTCTAAGGACGAAAATCATCAACATTGTTAATAATACAAAGACATAATGTGACTTACTATTCTTTATACATCGTTTTTGTCCCTATATTTAGCAAGCGCTTCCAACTCCAAACGGGATACATGTTGAACAATGTAAACTGCTGTCAAAACGTGCACATGAGACACGATGTTATTCATCCATCCAGATGTACATGTAAATGTATTAGCCCATCCATTCATCTGTCAGTTTTTCCTTACGTAAATCTCTAAAGGTACAGGTACGTAAACAGACATACCTAATTTCTACAAACACACACACACACACACACACACACACACACACACACACACACACACACACATATACACACACACACACATATACACACACACACACATACACACACACACACATATACACACACACACACACATATATATATATATATATATATATATATATATATATATATATATATATATATATATATATATATATATATATACACATACATAAATTACAAGGCAGTTTCACTACAAGAAAATATGGTGCAGCAGCAAATGACTTCCAAACTGTGGGGTGGGAGGCACAACACTGACGGAAGGCAAATTGAAATCGTCATGATAATGATGGAATTATCGAAATAAGGCTCTGCCTTGACGATCATCTTTTTTTCCCCCTTTACTTCTAACCGGTGTGACGTTGCAAGACGACTGCACGAACGTCCGCGTCGGATACTCTCTGGCTTGAGGTAGAAGACAGAGTATGAATGACATACAGCATTAAAACTATCAAGAAATAATGAACTTACTCTTCAACATGAAGTCATGACGAGTCCTCCTCTACCATGAGCAAAACATTGAAGGAGAGAAACAATCTTCAACTCGTAAAAAACAAAAAAAACTCTGGGAATCGCAGTTTCGCGTTGATTTAATAACTCAATCGCCTCATTTCTGAGGTTATCTGTTTCTTACAAGTACTTTTTAATATTATTGCTATTTTCATCGCCTTAAATTTCCCATTAATGGCCAAAAATAATTCTCAAATGCATTTGAATTACGAGGTTTCGTTTTTGTCTCGGTGGGTCCAGGATTCTTCGACACAAGGGTTACGGAACGTGAGTTCTGAAACACTGAGGAAACCTGATCAAACACATTTGCTTAAAAACAACATATCTTCCTTGTATATACACTTAACATATGCATATCCAATCCTATACACATCCACATATACATATATATGTACATCTACTTACAAGTATACACTTCACTTTCATACATAATCCAATTCCAAACACATCTACATATATACACACCATACCCATGTACACCCACTTATAATACATACACACCAAAGTATCATTCACACACATCCATACATATCCACGCAACATTCGTCCACATCCAAGAGAAAAATCACCCCCATTCCATAGCCTTCACACACATCGACTTCCACGTACATATCCCCCCCCAACACGCATCCACTTACCTGCCATACATGGGGAGTTGGGTCTAGGTACCACCCACGTACAGCCACCTATACCCCACACACACATATACCCACCGACCATAACCAAAACAAAAGACAAGGATGCCTGGTACTTACTCTGGGTATCCATACCACTCGTGATGGTTGATCCTTTTGGGCAGCGGGAAGAGAAAAAAGAAAGGGATGATTACCCTGTGGGTCTAGTACGTCGTGTTAATTAGTATCGAGTAAAATGCTCCGTCAATCTATGTTCGAGGACGGACCAACGACGAATCAAAATGCTTCGTCAATCTATGTTCCAGGACGGACCAACAACTAATCAAAATGCTCCGTCAATCTATGTTCGAGGACGGACCAACGACTAATCAAAATGCTCCGTCAATCTATGTTCGAGGACGGACCAACGACTAATCAAAATGCTCCGTCAATCTATGGCTAATTCAATTCACCATTTGGTTCACACTATCACCTGCAGGTAAACCACACGAGACTTCAGCGGCAAGAAAAGTAAGATCCCGCTCACACGTACCGACCAACTTCGTCGTGTTAAGTAAACCTTCCTCAAAGAAACAGCCATCTTCATTTTATAAGTGAATAAGCATGAGACAATACATCTTCTTGCCGCTACTTATAAGCGTCAGGTAATAACATTTTACATCCTCCTGTCGCAACTAATACAGTAATGATACAACATACGACAACACATGCTCCTGACGCTATCTATACAGCATGTAATACAACATACGACACTCCATCCTCCTGTTGCAGCTTATACAATAATACAACATACGACACCCCATAATCCTGTCGCAGCTTATACAATAATACAACATACGACACTTCATCCTACAGCCACAAAATACAACATGCGACACTTCATCCTATAGCCACAACTTATAAAGCAAGCAATTAAACACACGACAACCCATCCCCCCGTCGCAACTTGTGTAGCAAGTGAGACAACATACGACGCTTCTTCCTCCTGTCGTAACCTGTACATTAATCTTCCTCTAGTCGTACACTCTGTACACTAAATAATTATTCAATACGTAAATTATTCATCATTAACCTTGAAGGAATATTCATACACTGCGTAGACCTCCTGCAGGATCTTCAATTTTTGATCTGTTACAACAAGGATACATATATTAAATATCATCAGATATATCAAAAAAACTCGCTTTCCGATGAAGTATATATCCTTTTGGTTATACCCCAAGTTTGGTTAGCTTACCCTAAATTCGGGTAGTATAACCCCCTAAGTTTGGTTAGCATAACCTAAGTTTAGACCGCAGACCTCAAGTCTGGTTTAGTATGCCCTAAGTTTGGTTAAGCATACCAGAACTGAGCATGGTTGTCCCCGGGGTGAAAAAAAATTCTTGGGAGGAAATGCATAACTTGTCAGAAAAAAAAAGGGGGATAAATTTGTCAACATTGGTTATAGCTGTACTGAAAAAGAACAACCGTGTGGGTTGAAGTAGACATTATCATGATCATCACGTCACAAGTCTTCCTCATACTTCGTCAAGAGACTTTTGGCCGCTTAAAACAAGATGTGTGGCAATGCCAAGGGCGCCTCGTGCCATGCCCAGCGCACGATGCCAGTTCTCCCAAGTCGATTTCAACCGTAAGCTCCAAATGAATATGTAATAAATAATCTTCCGTGTACATCTGAGCCTAGAAATGATTAGAACATAGTCACGTCCAGGTAACAACATGAATATCATGTATAATTGTTTTTATTCTAATGGCTTTCCTACGGCGCCTTGAGCTGTAAAACGTAAATCCTTACTTTTATCCCTGGTCAAAATTAAAAATGAATGATAAAAAAATAAACCCTTTTATTACAAAAGACAAAACATGGACGATTTGACCCCTAGGCCTAGGATATATAGCCTGTAGGAGCATGACATCTAAGGACTCAAATCAAAAACCTTACAATATAAGGGTTTCGTAAGAGTCCAGCTGAAGGGGGTGGGGTAGAGTGTTTTTGTGAACGCATGAGATATTACAGTATCAACACATTTCTATTATAATATACGACACGGTTAATGATGCAGGAGACTCCTGTGATGTTAAAATTGCAAGCATCTTACCACGAGAAGCATTTTCACCTTTGAGGCAAATAAAAATGAAATATAATATATATATATATATATATATATATATATATATATATATATATATATATATATATATACACACACACACACACACGAATATAGCGCATATGAACACGTACTTGTATGTTATATATATATATATATATATATATATATATATATATATATATATATATATATATATATATACTGAAATGAGAACGTGCTGTCGTATCTCACCACCAGAGTCTACATCAAGTACCAGACCTTGTGCTCGACCAGCCGCTGATGACGCACACCTCACACTGTCTTAAGAAACCCAGGTTTCGGAAGGAGAAAGACACAGGTCGAGCAACACTGGCGAACGTCACAGGTGCTCCGAAATTTGTTTTACGTCGGAGGTTTTCGAACGGCTTTGGCGACTGGCTCCCTAACCCGATGGCCCTGGCCACGTACGGTTTTATAAAGCCACAGTTTAAGTATATAACTGGAAATAAAAAAAAAAAGACTTTAAACAGTTATGCATCTTAACCTCAGCTCCGTAAAAGGTACACGAACGAGCGCCCAATATCACCAGCCGATACAGCAACGTAGCAAAACAAGGAAGACTTGTAGTACGGGAGGATGAGACTCGTACATTCACAGTACGACGGTGTTCATCTCAGTCTCCGTCAGTCTCCACCATCGGGGATGTATCTAATCATAACTACGTCCGTCGGCGTCTCGGTGAAGAGATGCGCCTAATTCACCTCGCATGTCTGAGAGATACCCGCCTCCCGTGAGCGGTCAAGCTATCAGCCGGTGCCATATACATCACGGTTTATTACGGTGGTTTGCAGCCCGCTAAGCACAGGGATGTGGGGGTGTTATCCGTTAGTTACAGCACCGTGCGGAGCCTTCAATGGAGGGAAGGTCAAATGCTTTATGGGAGAGAGAGAGAGAGAGAGAGAACCCCCGGTGGTTTAAGGAGAGGAAGGATTCTCATTACATAACAGCAGGACTGATTTGCATATGTTATATTTTTTCTCTTTACCGATTGGAGAATATAATTTTCACAAGACATGACAAAGCACTCCTACGACACCCATCGTGCACGGGGTAAGGCCTGGAGAATACAGGGAAAAGCTTCAGGGACCAATGAATGTTTCGAAGCATCTGTGTCTGAACTTATCAAAACAAACAAGACATAAGGAATTCTATTTCACCTTTTAAAAAAATGGATATAATCATTTCAAATACATTAAAAAACTAATCTCAGTCATAAAAAAAAACTTCCTGTGGATACGAAAGAAAAAATCTAACTCACGTTTAAAATGCTCTGACCAAGGAGATAACTCAAGGGCCCTTCTGCAGTGCCCTACAGGCGAGATAAATACATCATAAACTGCATTAGTATCCACAAGCTCACGAGCAAACCCACACTGATCCCTACCTCCAGCAGAAGCCCTCAACATTCAAGTTAAGTTTTGTGGTGACTCTAAAACACACACACACACACACACACATACACACAGACATACACACAGACATACACATACGTAACACTAACAGCGTACAGGGGAGTATACACATCAACCCACGGACAGACAACTAAGGGTTAAAGCCATCTATCCTCTACCAGTGGATGAAGACTGAAAGCCATCACCCAGGAGGAACCGTTCGTCAAGATACGACGTCCCACCTACAACCTACTTCATATATATGCGTTAGTCTGACGGCTACGTTACAAAGTGGTGTAGGCTTCTCAACCCGAGACAACGCGAACTTCCGAGACAACGGATATCGTACACGTGGACGTGATGGTCACTACGACAGTGGCTTATATAGAAAATTATTCCCGGGAAATCACCCGTGTTTCCCCTGCCGGTTTTAGGAAAATCACACGAGAATATCGATCGTCACTGTCTATGTGGATCAGAAAATCCCTGATGCTTCTCCTCCAGTACAATGGCCATAATGACCGAAGGAAGGCGCCGGATCCGCAGCTCCTGGCTTGGAAATATGGAGGGTTTCAGCGCTTTCCAACCTTTCTTGGTAGAGGAACCGTGCCAGTAACACGTAACATTTTATGGAACCTCGGTGACCTTCTCTATCCACTAAGCACCATATACAACATTTCTCCAGAAGCAACTTTGTGGCGACCATTAGCCAAGCTCAAGTGAAAAGCGCTCCATCTATAAGCTATGACCTAATAATGGGTTTCTAGTTTCTATTCCTATTTTCTATCCTTACAGGTTTTTTGTTGCGGAACCCCTGAAGGATGGTTGAGGAACCCCGGATGAAGAACACTCGCACAGGTAGTTCCCCCCAAAACAGATGGTTACAACTGCAGCTGCTTCTAATGGTTCTAAAATTCTCTTGTGATGGTGGATGGTTACAACTGTAGCTGCTTCTAAAATTCTCGTGTGATGGCGGAAATAAAAACTGATGCTTACTTCGGTTAGTTAAGAAGCCACAATAATGATAATAACAGATCTTCGATTACCGCAATAAAAGTTAACTCCAGAAGTTTTCTTTTTCTAACCCCAACGCCAGGTCTGTACATTGACGAAAAGGTTCTAAAGGGAAGGGAAAGAAAAAAGTGAGTTCTGAGTGTATTTAGCACACTATTAACACTATCTCAAAAAGGAAGAAAACACGAAAGCATTATTGCTTTCTATAACCGTTGTGAAAATTTCTTTTATCACCAAACCTACCAGTGGTTATTCCACAAGGGTTACTGCTGGTGCCTCCTACAAAATGCACGATCGATTCTTTCTAAGCGAGGAATATCAACGTACTTATAAAATACTTTCCAAAGCATCAGGATACTTTTGTGGGCCCGCCCACCCATCTGAGTAGTACACCTGGAGGCACCGGACGTTCAACGAAATCTAGCGAAGGAAGTAGGTACTGTGCTCATGCTTAATGATCAGGACACATTTATATCACGATGGACCTCAACACCCCACACACAACTGACCACCTGAATGAGCACGTGTGCCCTGATAAGACCCGGACCCAAATACACCAGCGACTGAAACACCTTAAGGTCTTCGAACCCAAGTACTGTGTGCATGGCAGCTCTCAAACCTATACATATTGCACCCGTGAAACGCCATATTATCTATACATCACAGTGGGTTTCTGAGCCCAAGTGCTAGACAAATGAGGTAATTCTATGAGACAAACTAACACATCTCAACCTCATACTGAAGCTAAAGAAATGAACATCATCCCCTTCGTGGGTTCCAATCTCGCAAACAGGGTCATTTCAACTCGAGAATCTCTACCGGTAACTTCATTTATAACAAATACAAAAACATCGGCTTATATCCTCTCACCAGGGGGTGGAACGCTACTCTGAAACAATAATCATAGCAAAAAAGATTCTACCAGCGTTTCCTCTTTTACGCAAATCACAAATGTACTTCAATTTACGAGAGGAGACGTATAATACGCCACGCAAATCATAAACATAATTACAGAAGGAAAAAATGCCCGCTCTCTCCTCACTGGTACGTAACCAATAATCTTAGTTAAACGAGGCCAATCATATATATATATATATATATATATATATATATATATATATATATATATATATATATATATATATATATATACGCCTCATCAAATGACACAGCTGAATAATAACAACAACAACCGCCCTCACTTAAAAGCACAACACATCCGGACTATCTGCAAACAGCAAAGTAAAACAATAATTTTTTTTTTTTTTCAAAATAGGGACACTTACCCAGATAATTACGTCCACTCCGATTGACTGCTTTCCGTTCTCATAAACTAATCTCGCATCCTCGCACACCAAACGAGCACCATCAGTCCGTCAAACTAATAAGGCTTAATTACCATCTGATTATGCTGTACATATAACCTCAGTAGGAAAGAAGCGCACTCCTCAACGTCTCGCACAAGTTCGAAGACCTGATTACTTTATCGAAATAGACTGACACCACTAAATGCTTCCAGTCTTGAAGACATGGCAAAAAAATGAGAAAAAAAGATATGCAGATATGATCCAATTCAAGAAATGGTATCTAAATACTGCCAAATGGGTCATGAGCGAGATATATAATGAAAGTAAACTGAAAAAAAATTATATATATATATATATATATATATATATATATATATATATATATATATATATATATATATATATATATATAAATACGCTCATACGTCAAGAACTGATGTGCTTTTCGACATCCGGGCCAAGAAAAAAAAAATTATATCTGTCCGGGAGTTCAGCGTAAGAGTCCGGTTAAATAATAAGAGTCCGGTCTGGAGGATATATTTTCATCCGGTGTGGGAGAGGGGGAAAAAAAAAATAACACTTGGATTAGCAGCCGTAGTGAGGTGGGTCAAGCGTAGACAGATGAATTATGCCCAATTGCCTGCGCTTCTTTGATCAACCTCACAGGAAGAAGCCGGTTGAGAGCGTCGACGCTTCCGCATGAGACAGAGAGAGAGAGAGAGAGAGAGAGAGAGAGAGATAGAGAGAGAGAGAGAGAGAGAGAGAGAGAGAGAGAGAGAGAGAGAGAGAGAGAGAGAGAGCAAGTGCGTTCGTAACGAAAATGGTTTTCCCAGCCGGTCGAACACTAGGCAAGCAAGCGATTTCGGTGTGTTGACAATCACGACAGTTAAGACGTAGTGCACACAACGGTACGATCCTTTGGGTACGACGGTTTGGCCGTCCAGTCCGGGTCAGGTCAAAGGCCAGGTCTGATATCATACCCAGAGGTCGCATGGTCGTGTTTCAATCATCGCACCATCGCGATCATAAGGGTCGTACCTCCGTGCTCAAGGGTCGTACCGTCGCGCTCAGAAGGGGCGTACCGTTGCGCTTAAGGGTCGTACCTCCGTGCTCAAGGGTCGTACCGTCGCGCTCAAGGCTCGTTCGTACCTCCGTGCTCAAGGGTCGTACCTCCGTGCTCATAAGGCTCGTACCTCCGTTCTCATAAGGCTCGTACCTCCGTGTTCATAAGGCGCATACCTCCGTGCTCATAAGGGTCGTACCTCCGTGCTCATAAGGCTTGTACCTCCGTGCTCACAAGGATAACAACCGTCGCGCTCAAGGCTCGTTCGTTCGTACCTCCGTGCTCACAAAAACAGATCCAGCGCTCATCCAGTACTCGGCGAGGCGAGTTCCTCCACTGTATATCTTACATTACCCAAGGATGTACCTCCCACTGTACTTACCGTGTAATGAACCTCTTTACATAACATAATGCAGCCATTACGTGAACACAGGAAATACATCACCGTGTCATGAGCGGAGGTTGAGTGTCACCTGCGGTCATGCACCACAATCTAAGGTAATGATTGTATATTGTCCATTTACTACTACACAAAGGGAAGAAGACGATGTACATGATGTATACTTCACATTACTAGACAAATTAAGTGTATATTGTAAACTATTACACAGAAAGATAACTATATATATATATATATATATATATATATATATATATATATATATATATATATATATATAATGTATATATTACACAAATGAAGAGGACCTTGTATGCGATGCACGTAACTATAGACTAATAAATGATGAAGAATGTGCAGCAGGTAATCTGTACATTACTGTACATTACCATAATAAACAAAGGAAGACAAAGCATATAATGTATACTGAAACGGACTATACATAGGAAGAAGATAATGTACATGATACATATTCTACCTTGCTACACAGGGTAAGAATGAAAGAAGACAATGTATATGATGTATATTGCACGTTACTATACACAGGAGAAGACAATGTATATGAAGCATACTGTACTCTACTACACAGGTGAAAAAGACAATGTATATGATACATATTGTATGTTATTGCACAGGGGAAGAAGACAATGTATATGATGTATATTGCACTTTACCATACAGATAAAGCCAATGTATATGATGTATAATATACGTTACCATACAGTTGAAGACAATGTATATCAAGTATATTGTACTTTACTACACAGGTGAAGAAGACAATGTATATGATGTATATTGTACATTACAGCACATGGGAAGAAAACATTGTATATGATGTATATTGTACGTTACTACACAGGGGAAGAAGACAACGTATATGATGTATACTGTACGTTATCATAGAGAAGAAGAGGACAAGGCACAGTATGTATACTGTACCTTGCTACACCGAGGAAGACGACAATATTATATATATATATATATATATATATATATATATATATATATATATATATATATATATATATAGCAGAGGTACATGTCACTCCGTACGCCCGCTGTGGTAACTTAATGGAATTGATAATACAGAGATCGAGGAGAGATTTTTGCCACAGTATTCATCAACACATTTATAAGCCAGCTTGTCATCAATGCGAAGCTTGAGCGTCAAAAAACAGGCAAATCCAGGAGTTACAAAATATCGAGCAAGCCACGAGGGTGCAATCTTTCCACAAATTACTTATAACAAACCTCGCTGGAAATGAATCTATTGAATTTCGGAGACGCGTCTCGTCCATTGTATGCACACGATCTCTGTGGCAGCCGGCTCGGCACGGGCAAAAAAGTGTGTTGCAATCGCGGTCGTCAACATGACGAGCACTGGAGTGAGATGCGGCTTGCTGCGTGCCATAACGAGTAACGTAACGATGCGTCTTGCTACGTGCAGCTCGCAAAGTATGCACCGCAAACCCGGTGGCTCAAGGCGTGAAGAAGCCACAGGAGATGGAAAGGAGACGGAAGATGGGTCAGGTCCAAGGCCACGGCGTGAATGATAAGGGTCGTCAGAGGCCGTATACCGCAGTGCACGTCGTGGCCAAGGGTCGTACCGTCATACAGATGGGTTGTAACCTCCGGAGTAAGGGTCGTACCGTCATGCAAAGAGGTGGTACCTTCGCAGTCGAGAGGAGAGCAGTCATGCAAAGTGACTGTCGCTAAGGCCGCACCGACATGCAAAGTGACTATACCTTCGTAGTCAAGGGTCGTAACGTCATGCAAAGTGACTGTACCTTCGTAGTCAAGGGTCGTACCGTCGTGCAAAGTGACTGTACCTTCGTAGTCAAGGGTCGTACCGTCATGCAAAGTGACTGTACCTTAACAATCAAGGGTCGTACCGTTGTGTAAAAGGTTCTGTAGCACCATTTCATTTTTCCTTCTTTCGTGTCGAGAGCCACTGTGGAGACACACTATGGCCCACTATGCCCTAACATTTACGCCAGATCGCAGTCCACTGTGCCGAACAGACTCCCATTTTGACACGGGAGAGAGAGAGAGAGAGAGAGAGAGAGAGAGAGAGAGAGAGAGAGAGAGAGAGAGAGAGAGAGAGAGGAAATTTTCAAAGGCTGCAAAGTCCATTTCCAGTTTGACATCAACTCCCTAACACACTGCTTTCCTGTGAGTGTGGCATGCAATACCAGACCGTTATTTGCACACGGGGGGCTGCCGGGTAACGCGAGGCCCCCATGGTGTAAAGATAAGCGAGAGGAAGGAAGAAAAAAAAAGAAAAAAGAAATCTCCCAAATATCGACTTTGTATTAGTATACGAACCCGATATTTAGGAATTGTTTTTCTTCATTTTAGCTCTATAATTTTCACTCTGTCTATGAGGCAACCAAGACGAATGATGATCTACTGGTAAAAAAAAAAAAAAAAAAAATGGAAAAAGAAAAAAAATCAGCTATCCAGTAAAAAAAAATATTAGCCATCTAGTAAACAAATATCAGCCACCTAGTAAGTAAATATCTGCCACCTAGTAAGTAAATATTAGCCACCTAGTAAGTAAATATCTGCCACCTAGTAAGTAAATATTAGCCACCTAGTAAGTAAATATCTGCCACCTAGTAAGTAAATATCAGCCACCTAGTAAGTAAATATCTGCCACCTAGTAAGTAAATATCTGCCACCTAGCAAGTAAATATTACCCATTTAGTAAAACAGAAGTAATATTTACCGCCGAGACGCCAGGTCTCGCACAAGACATCAAAGCTTTCCTTCAAAAAGCTTATCGATATATCTCACTCCGCCACACAACCCAGCCATGAACCGTCGTAACCTAACGCTACTACCACAGGGATACGATACGACAGCACGCAAGATATCACACTGACCAGATATCTAACAACGACTTCTAACCCCTCAAAATATCACACTGACCAGATATCTAACAACGACGTCTATCCCCTCAAAAAAAAAAAGAAAAAAAAATAGAATAGAAATAGAATATAATAAACGTCTAATTCGGAGGCCGGAGCTGAAAAATATATTTTGGATTCGCGCAACGAATTCTGGTGACAAATCACCTCTGTATTCAACAGACGTATTCCTCCTCCAGCGAGACAATATTATGACCGAAACATTGGATTTCTCTCCTTTTTTTTTTATGACACTGGAGACGCGTTTGCAACATTTCCATACCCAGGACACGGAGAGAGAGAGAGAGAGAGAGAGAGAGAGAGAGAGAGAGAGAGAGAGAGAGAGAGAGAGAGAGAGAGAGAGAGAGAGATTGGAACTCAACGTACGATGTAGAAACAGGGAAAATCCTCTCTCTCTCTCTCTCTCTCTCTCTCTCTCTCTCTCTCTCTCTCTCTCTCTCTCTCTCTCTCTCTTTCTCTCTCTCTCTCTCTCTCTCTCTCTCTCTCTCTCTCTCTCTCTCTCTCTCTCTCTCTCTTTCTAGAAGCTCGCCCTATGGACGATCTGAGGAGACTACAAAGAGATGGAAAAGTGTATTGTTCGTAAGGACTCACACAGCTCGCAAGGCAGAAAAGAAAAAAAAAAAAATAGTCACTTCATCGCTTCAGCATCATCATACATAGGTCAAGATGAATACTAAATTGTATTCTGTCCAATTTCAGGAAGAGCGCTGCAAGCCAAAATTTTGAAATTTCAGTTTCTTTAAAAAAGAAAAAAAAATTAACACAACCGAGAAGAAAAATGTGAACCAATGTCTGTTAAATAGCCCACCAGAAATATACATCACAGTACTTAATAGTGTTGTTATCGGAACTACGATTAAAAATTGTAAAATCCCACAGCGGAACACAACGAAAAGACCTCAAGTGTCCAACAGGAACGAAAATGAAATCCACTTGCAAGAATCATCGACACATACACACAAAATGAACATTTAACACGAAGCAATAACCGTATTTTCTTTTTCTTTTTTCTATGATTCAGGGCAAAGACGCGTTAAGTGGTCAGATAACGGAGACTGTATGGAGTAAGGCCATACGCCAAGATGGGATTTAAATTTCAGTGAAATGTACAAAAAAGCCAGATATTCAGTCAGGTCTTAATCATAAACAAGTAACAAATACGAATGTACACAGACACATACAAACTATATATATATATATATATATATATATATATATATATATATATATATATATATATATATACATACATTAAACTAACTATATATATTATGTATCTCTAACTAAATACTTATATCAATTAATTTCTCTAAGTTTCTGTAAATTGCAGAGCTTCGGTAAACATTACGTATGTCAAAACAAAGTCGATCAAATAATTAAGCTTAAGGATAGAGTAAAGCCAAATTAGTCTACAGAATTTTTCTTATATACACAGATCTATAGCGGGTTTATTTGTGTTGCCGGGGTACATTCTTAACTTCTATACCGCAGAAGTTAACGGTAAAATCATAATTTCGTTTCATATCATAAATGTACGCTTTATTTTATTCTGTGGAACTTGTAAACGGAAACAAAAGGTTATGGTTACTCAGTCCTTTAGATATCTTTATACTTAAAAACTTAAAAATCATTGATGTAGGAAAAAAATGATTTCAATGTAAATATTCAAATATCATGAATCATTTCTAAAAAAATTATTTCAATGCAAATATTGAAATATCAGGAAAAAGTTTTTAAAAATTATTTCAGTGTTAAGTATTCAAACATCAGGAATGAGTTTTAGTACGCAATATGCGTGTGAGCGAATAACATCAGACTCACAGAAACGGAAAGCCACCTACCTGCATTCCGTCTTCTGTTCATGATAATCATTAACCGCACACTATCACTTACAATACTCAATGAAGTCCAATATATATATACGAAATTCGCCACCACGAAGATCCTCCAACCTCTCTCTCTCTCTCTCTCTCTCTCTCTCTCTCTCTCTCTCTCTCTCTCTCTCTCTCTCTCTCTCTCTCTGACCTTAAAACATAATATGCATCTATTCGTACGTTCTCTCTCTCTCTCTCTCTCTCTCTCTCTCTCTCTCTCTCTCTCTCTCTCTCTCTCTCTCTCTCTCTCTCTCTCTCTCTCTGTACCATCACAGACGACTCTGCTGTGGTTAATTTCTGGCGTCGACGACGACCGGGGTCGCGCACGAGAGAGACGTGACACGGCGCGTCATTTGTCGAAGGCCAACAATGACCCATCGAGCCCTGGGAGGCCGGCGGGCGACGCGTCGCTCTCGGCCCCCTTCATAATTGATTCGCATTTACCAAGACAAGAGAAAAACAACAACAGAGAACGACCCACTTCTAATACGGGGGGAGGGGATGGGAAGACGTTACACACAAGAACACTGTTCATATGAACGTCTCTGTTCGTGTGTATCTTAATCTCTCTATGGAAAGCGATCCATGGCACAAGTACGTCATTCAGTCTCATATATCTATATCTATCTATCTATCTATGTATCTATATATATATATATATATATATATATATATATATATATATATATATATATATATATATATGTGTGTGTGTGTGTGTGTGTGTGTGTGTGTGGTGTGTGTGTGTGTGTGTGTGTGTGTGTGTGTGTGTGTGTGTGTGTGTGTGTGTGTGTGTGTGTCATTACCTATTAGCACTGTACGGGGGGGAGGGAGGTTTATAATCGTGGGACCTTATGCCTTAGACATTTTCTATCATGCAACCTCTCAAACTTCTGCAACCTGTCTGCAATGACCAAGTCATCTTTCAGTTCACCCCATTCGTCCAACACTCTCATACTATACATGCCATTCTTCCAAGATCTCTTCTTACAAGTTTCTTGCTTAAATTTCGTATAATGTCCTCTGGCTGGTGTTCTATTCCTCCATCTTTCGAAGAACTGTTCCCTGTCCACGTCATCAATTTGCTTCAAAAGCTGAAGAGTTGAGATCAAGTCACCCATCACTCTTCTCTCTTCCGTCGTCAGCAAATCTGACATCTCCAGCCTTTCCCTGTAACTTGGCTCTTTAATTCTGGTACTATCATTGGTTGCCCTCCTGTGGACCTTCTCCATTAGCTCTTTTGTGCTTCTTTATGAGATGTGTTGACCAAACCTGAGGGACATATCCTGGTTTTGACCTTATGAAGGACGTGAATAGCTTGCTGAATATTTCCTAATCCACACATTGGCATGTTGCTGTTCCACTATTTGCCACAAGACAAGCTCGTCTCCTTTACTGTCATGCAAGTGAGATACTCAAACGACAGGTCAGAGACGATTTCAAACCCCACCCCAGGTCCCTCTGGCACACAGATGACAGCATCTTCCTTCTTGCTACATAGCAGTCGTGATGAGGCCTTCTTCCACTATCTCCCATCCTCATTACATTTACTCGGGTTGAATTTCACAACCCAAGTATCAGACTAAGTCTGAAGTCTGTCTAGGTCCACTTATAAGTTAATGTGTGTAAATATACTGTCATGTTAGTCTGTGTGCGTAAGTATAATGTCATATTAGTCTGTGCGTGTAAGTGTAATGTTATATCAGTCTGTGTGTGTAAGTGTAATGTCATATTAGTCTGTGTGTGTTTAAGTATAATGTCATACCAGTCTGTGCATGTAAGTATAAAGTCATACACGTATGTGTGTGTTTAAGTATAATGTCATACGAGTCAGTGTGTGCGCATAAAGCCATACTAGTCTGTGTAGGTAAGTAACAGTGTCATAAAAGTCTGAAATCATACAGCTTTGGTTTTTTTCCCCTCTCAATTTGCTGAAGTTTACATTCAAAGCACTTGAGGAACGACCCATAGACCACTCGAGAGGAGTAGGTAAGAGTTAGTATGGCTACACGTTCACCAGCATGAGTCAGGGCGATCCTGCGAATAATTCCAGCACAAGACACCGTGAAAAGCCCGCACCTGGGCGAGGGGCACGGCTCCAGAAACAATGAAATTTTGAAGCTGGAAGTGTGTCGGACAGGCCTGGCGGGCTGCCGCTCTTGCATGACCACAAACCCTCATGGCACACTGGATGTTCTTGCTAACGACCGCCACAAAACACTCACACTCCCAAGGTGGGGCAAGCAGGGTTAGATGCTTAAGGAATAAGACCCAAGTAACACTGCTCAACTACACGACTTGTATAAGGGCCTCGATCCCGTTCTTATACGGTCGTCTACATTCAAGAGCTTCGTGGATATGTATACGTAACCTAACCTAACCTGATATAACCTAAACTGACCTCACCTGACCTAACCTGACCTGACCTAACCTGACCTAACCTGACCTAACCTAACCTAACCTAACCTAACCTAACCTGACCTGACCTGACCTAACCTGACCTAAACTGACCTCACCAGACCAAACCTGACCCGACCTAACCTGACCTGACCTAACCTGACCTAACCTAACCGAACCGAACCGAACCGAACCTAACCTAACCTAACCTAACCTAACCTGACCTGACCTGACCTGACCTAACCTAACCTAACCTAACCTAACCTGCCCTGACCTGACCTAACCTGACCTGACCTAACCTGACCTGACCTAACCTAACCTGACCTAACCTAACCTAACCTGACCTGACCTAACCTGACCTGACCTAACCTAACCTAACCCGACCTGACCTAACCTAACCTAACCTAACCTAACCTAACCTAACCTGACCTGACCTGACGTCGACCTGGATGCATCGCCGTCACTGAACGGAGAAGGATTACAGCACCGTTGAGAGCCATTTCATTCCCTAAAGGTGCCAATTTTACACTGCTCCTGCGCGGAGTGCAGCCTCGAAGCTCCAGAGGCCCTGTATAAAAGTAGTCCTAGAGTGTAATAAAAATAATAATAATAATAATAATAATAATAATAATAATAATAATAATAATAATAATAAAACAATAATAATAATGATATAGAGGTATAACGCATAGTATAAACGTACGAATAAAAAGTTATGTGTCACCTTTAACAAAGTTCTCATAATCAATTCGATTAATACTAGAAGAAATTAATCAGATTAAAATCTTAAAAAAAAAAATTCAAGTTTGCACAAAATAGAGATCTGATTCCACAAGAGTAACGATCCAGAAAATAACACAAAGAGTAAAACAGTGACAAACATGACCTTGGGGTGAAAAGATAATATTTACCGTCATGGAATATCTACGTGGTGTGGTTATACGGTCAGCTCAGAAACACGGTAACGTAACATGAGCGTTAAAACCCCACCACTTCAAGCAAGAGTTAAGGAACTGGGGGAAAGACAGCCTAACTTCATATTAGAGTAAAACCCCACCACTTGTGCAAGAGTTAAGGAATTGGGGGAGGGACTGCCTAACTTCGTCTCCTCATTGTTTAATTCCCGGTGAATGTAAGGTTTCAATTTTCCTCACGTTACCATCCCCCTTCCATTCCAGCTTCTGTCGGCAAATCTCTACATAAAATCAGTGACTGCATCTCCTTATGCGTACCGTTAATATCTTGTTTTTATTGTACTGTCATTCAATCAGAGACTCCAGGTCGTTTACTCGTGTGTATGACAGTGGGAAAACTTGCAATCAGTGAATCCCTTTTTCATTTTGAAGAAGATCGTGATGGACAGAGACTTCGGAGAGGTTTCTTTTCATACCTAGGCTCGTACTCTCTCTCTCTCTCTCTCTCTCTCTCTCTCTCTCTCTCTCTCTCTCTCTACGTAGACTGCAGGCCGTGCTTTGTCGACTACCATAAAAAAAAAAAGGACGATGGAAGTAAGCGATTGATGTCAGGTGACTCTGACCATCAGACCCTCATCATCAAACCTAACCAGTAAAAGTGAACTCACCAGGATGGTGGTATATATGGGTGGCTTGAATACTACTTGAATGGACATATGTGGAGTGCCGCAGGATTCAGGCTTGGGACCCATTGTCTTTGCGGTACATATAAACAAGGTTTATTTGGGGCAATGTTGCATCACACCAAAGTCGCAAACAACAGGGATGCGGGAAAATAGGCTGCGTCGAACGAACTCGGACAAAATTCTAATCGGGCTCGCAAGTGGCAACTGAATGTAATTGTCGACAAGTGCAAATCTGGACGCAAAGACAGTCAGAAGCAAACAGACAACCTACAGCATAAACGCTACTGAGTAACGTCTATGAAAGCAAGGAACTTCGATGCAATAATGTTTGATGGATGATGGCTGGGCAAGATGCCCGTAAAAGCTTTGAAGAAAAAATAAGATCATAAACCTCTAGGTTTTACGGGTAAGACATTCGACTTCACGATGACGCAGTTTGATCTCACTCTTTATAAGGCACTGTTCCGTTCTCTAATCTGAATGTTCCAGTAGTCTTTCCTGGAAAAAAAAAAAGAGACAGAATACACAAGAGAGTACATAGCGACGAGCGACCAAGTCATGAGTCCCGGACGGAGAAACGAAGCCCGAGTAAGCCGTGTAAAAGGCGAGTGAAAAGATGATTTAAAACACGTAAGGCTCGGACGATCTTTGGCTGAACAGTTAGGAATGAATCAGTCTGATCTTTTCATCTGTATCACTGGATACAAGTTCGCATGCTGACATCTTACTTTGGACAAAGCAGACACATTTTTTCTTCGCCATGACTGTTCATGTATACAGTGACTTGACCACAAAAGTAATCGAAAAAGAAAATTAAAAAAAGGAGATAAAATTAGACAATTAATTTGCTTAAAGTCGAACCAGGCTCTTTCAGCCTTCTTAATTACAAACATCCCCTCGAAAGGACCTTCTATTTAAATTCATTTATACTTTATTATATATA
>NC_092259.1:7446278-7473778 GCF_036320965.1 Panulirus ornatus | reverse complement strand
CAGGCACATGATGATGCCTGTCGTACTGCTGCAGAAATGAACGCCGAAAA
Organism: Panulirus ornatus; assembly: GCF_036320965.1. Lineage (NCBI taxonomy): Eukaryota > Metazoa > Arthropoda > Malacostraca > Decapoda > Palinuridae > Panulirus > Panulirus ornatus. Next base: position 7,473,728 of record NC_092259.1, on the reverse strand, counting down.
CAGATGCAAATTTAACATCCTACAGTTAGTGAGGAGCAGCCAACTTCTACTGTCCTACAACACCGTTATGACCAAACACGCGAGTCTGGAACGCTCCAACAGATTATCATCAAAAATGCTTCCAGTGGTGTAAAAACCAAATGATATTAACCCTTGCCATGGCTTCATCAAAGCCATATCCTTCATCAAAAAAATGGTGATGCAACATCCTAGACGCCATGAAGTATTCTGGGAAAACAAAACAAAATAAGGACAAAGTGCAGTAACACAAGTGAAGAACGATTATTGCAGTCGACATCTTTAAGTTTTGTTCTTTTAAGAGAGTCTGCCCTAATGACACCTGCATTTTTTGTTTTTGTAAGTATCATATATGATGAAGACACACACCACATATTGTACAAAATTAGCGGAAGACGATAATGTATCATTTCTACCTCGTACATTGTATTCTACAGAAGTGAAATGAATAAATCCCAAAAAATATAATAAAGAAAATAGTAACAATATCAACAACATTGATAATAAAAATAACAAAGACAATAAAAATAATAATGATGATAATGATAACAATAATGATAATAATAATAATAATAATAATATAATAATAATAATAATAATAATAATAATACAAAAAAGGCGAATACAGCCATGTTAACATATGCAACATACGACCAAGTAGGAACAAATAATTACATACGTCTGGAGGGTAATATACCCAACCAGAAGTTGTATGGTCTACGAATCAATCCAAAGACCTTAAGAAACTGCTCAGTGGCTGCAGAGTCGACTGGTGGTTATAGAGCACTATACTGAGGCCTTCATAACTCAGTCTGTATAGGCCTACAACCCACATAACCAACCCGGACCGACTAGTTCTCGGGTCGAGGCTCAGACCTCCTGATGGTGGTGGACCACGAAGAGGATGGATGGTCACACACACACACACACACACACACACACACACACACACACACACACACACTCGGGATTGTGTTTCTTTTATTTCAGTATTTCCTTCGTTCCCAAAAGGACGTGGTCAAACTGCGCTCTCCCTCTAGTAGGCCAGAGGACGGCGGCCATTTTGCACTACGGCAGAGAGAGAGAGAGAGAGAGAGAGAGAGAGAGAGAGAGAGAGAGAGAGAGAGAGAGAGAGAGAGAGAGAGAGAGAGAGAGCTATCGAGCGATACGTGAATCTTTTTTTTTTTTTTTTTTTGTCTTTTCCCTTAAGCTCCTGGCCACAACGCGGACGACCCGCGAGCACGAACGCGCCTAAAACACGACGGGGGGACCCCCTTGGGGTTATGGTGGTGGCCTGACCTCTCTGACCTGACCTGACCCTTGAGGGTCATGCCATGTCAAAGGGCAAGGCCATCATCATCATCATAACCCCCCCCCCCCCTTAACCCCTCTACCCTAAGGATCGTACCTCTATGCTGCTGTGAAAGTGGAAAAAAAAGAAAGAAAAATTGAATGATGATGATGATTTCCCACCACCTAGCCTGCTGCTGCAGAGAGAGAGAGAGAGAGAGAGAGAGAGAGAGAGAGAGAGAGAGAGAGAGTCCTGCACTCGTGGGGGTCCCCATAGCTTGAACTTTCTACACCATCACATTAAGCCCCTTCAAACATCTATCTATCTATCTATCTATCTATAAATCTATCTACCTCTCTATATCTATATATATATATATATATATATATATATATATATATATATATATATATATATATATCCGACATTCAGTTCAGCAACCTTACACCACAACAAGACGTCTCTCCGTCCTTCCCAGTAAGTAAGTCACCGAGCGCCCAGCTGTTTCTCGTCGTGGGGGCCCCTGGTGACAGAGGCGTTGCATCACATGAAAACTGATTTAAAAAAAAAAAACTTGGTGACGGTGACCACGTCTCTCCTGTACAACTTTCCCTCCATGATGCACAAACTTGTAGCCCCTTAGCCCGTTTATGTAGCACAGATCTATTAATTCAAGGTACCTTAGTGTGTTTGTATGTGTGTGTGTGTGTGTGTGTGTGTGTGTGTGTGTGTGTGTGTGTCTGTCTGTCTAGATAATGGTATGTTATCTGAGATCGAATGCCGTCACATGGGTCAGCCATAACAACCCCCTCACCCATCCATCCACCCACATCATCAGCCACTGATCATAAAACCAAATATCTAAAATGCTGACGGGAAAAAACAAATAATATTGGCTTGCCCGTCAGACCACGCTGTCATGGGGCACTTTACCAACCAATTCACAAGGGGAAAACATTTCAACACTGTGACATTCTTTTTCATATAATATTATCCTTTACTTCTTTACAGTAAAGATAATAATAACACCAGGATTACAACCAGGGATACATGGGTATGTGACGCAGCGTTTGGCCGTTTCGGCCTGCGTTAATGCGTCAAATACAGATTATGGATAATAAGGTTTGCGTAACTGCGTTTACCGACATATCCATCAACACAAGCAAGGATGGTACAGCCATTATTCCTTCGTCTACTAACTACTCTAGCAACACAAACGGAGATGGGGAATAGCCTGTGTTGCTTCGCCTCATAGCACGTTCAGCAACACTGTGTTACTTCGTCTAATAGCACGTTCAGCAACACTTTTTTACTCCGTCTCGTAGCATGTTCAGCAACACTGTGTTGCTTCGTCTAATAGCACGTTCAGCAACACTGTGTTGCTTCGTCTCATAGCACATTCAGCAACACTGTGTTACTTCGTCTCATAGCACGTTCAGCAACACTGTGTTACTTCGTCTCATGGCACGTTCAGCAACACTGTTTATGATACAGCTTGTGTTACCGTGTCTATGAATCCAGCAACACAGACGTGGAGATGATAGAGACAAGTGTTCCTACATCGACTAGCGAGCCTTACAACACACGTGTAGATGAAAGCATGTCACCTGAGAGGCCAGATCAACACCCCGCAACACCGCCAGACATCTGAAATACGTTGCTGTAAGCCAAATGTCCATCTTGTCTGAACTCATGCACTGCCTCACCAACAATCATGAACTTGTTATGACACAACACAGGGTGATGTATGCAAATATTTCGCTTGAAACATGTGAAGTAAATAGCTATCAATATCTGCTAATCTTTTTCTAAACACTATTTAAAATTTTCAAGCGTCAAGACTTCGATGTGGACATGCTTTTGCCTTCACCATATAAGCATATATATATATATATATATATATATATATATATATATATATATATATATATATATATATATATATATATGAACATAACAAACGATTTGTTTATTTCGTAAGAGCTGATCTCCTGCTTCAAGAAAGTGTGTTCGTATGTTGATACTATATCACCACTACTTTAGAAAAAAAAAATAAATATGTGACTATGTCTTAATATTATGTAAAAGTTTTGTCGTAAACACGCATTAAGCTCTGGCATACGCTAAACTTACGGAAATAAGTCCCAGTATGGTGTCAGTCTACAGTACTGAACTCTGGTATGTACTTTTAAGCTTACAACAAGAGACGTCGTCAACATACAAAGATCAAGCGTGGTGTGTCGTAAGCTTAACATAGATATGGCGGGCTGTGAACATGCGGCTCTAAATATCTGGTGTTTCCTAAGCTTAAAACACCGCGTTCTGTGTAGGTCAAGCTTGTATTATTAACCTCTGGACCAGACGTAGGTTCACAATATTCAAAATGATCGTGAAAATGCAGTGCCAACAGCCCTACTGTCTTGTCACACTGTGGGGGGACAGACGACCCCAGTCATAATAAAGTTCCATGATGCCACAGAAAAATAAAATTGAATAAAAAGTTATACCTTTCATGACTAACGGAGTTTTGAAGTGCACAGCTGTGAGGATACGTAGTCCTGCTCATGGCAAATCTCATGACGATTGGAAATAGGATAAATACCCGAGTAACATCATTACTCTCATGAAAGTAACCTCACACGAGGCAGGAGTCCATACAAGGGGCATTCACACCACAATGACACCAACCTTCTCCTTCAACCACGGCAAAAGCATTTACACCCAAGTGATGGCACTTTACTTACGTCGGCTATCCTGGTGACATTTCTAATTCTTCCCACACTCGCTAATGAAGCAATCAGGACCCTGAATCACCACAGCGAACCGGGAGAGAAACGAGTGTGATCCGTCAATATTACGAGAAAACATATCACCCGGCGAATTTCGCGTGCCATCAATAACCCTCCGATCTGTGCCAACGGTGTTTGATAATGGTAATGTATTCTGGCCACCTCAAAAATGTACCAGTGACGGACAAGCTTGTCAGGCGTGTGCTATCTCTGTGCGGCCTCCGGTGTCGACCAACCTATGCAACCAACGCATATTGTAATAATCCCGAACACTTCTGCCATAAATGACGTCCTGTTTGGTCCTGTAGCTTATCATGGCTCCCATCAGAGGTACAGTGGCAAGACCTATTACTCCTTTACACACAGGAATACAGTAATAAGACCTACTGCTATTAATACAGGGATACAGTAATGAGATCTATTACTCCTTTTCACACAGGGATACAGTAATAATACCTATTACTCCTTTATACACAGGGATACAGTAATAAGACCTACTGCTATTAATACAGGGATACAGTAATGAGATCTATTACTCCTTTTGACACAGGGATACAGTAATAATACCTATTACTCCTTTATACACAGGGATACAGTAATAAGACCTACTGCTATTAATACAGGGATACAGTAATGAGACCTATCACTCCTTTTGACACAGGGATATAGTAATAAGACCTACTGCTCTTAATACAGGATACAACAATGAGACCTATCACTCCTTTTGACACAGGGATACAGTAATAAGACCTACTGCTCTTAATACAGGATACAACAATGAGATCTATCACTCCTTTTGACAGATAGATACAGTAATAAGATTTCTGACACAGGACTGAAGAATCTCGTGAGGGACACTCATAAATCCAGTCCTCTGCCACGTATGGACCACTAGGAGATAAAATTTATTAATGTCCGAAATACCAAAAACTTCCTGGACTCCAAAACTAAACTGAAATTTACCACTGGCCTGAAATTCTCCCCTTAAAACGTCACCGTTTCTAGACTGTTTTATCTGAACAACACTGGGTTTGAAATAAGAACCAAGTGAAGGTCCGACCTTTTTCGACATAAAATCCCCATCCATTTCTATACACCTGGTGTCCAGTTCTACCAGTGGACAGCAGCCTCGTCCCCCCCCAACAAACATGATTTGGAAACCAGTCACCACCGACACACTTAAGCTTCACTTATGGTGCCAGGAGTGAAGTAGTAGTAGTAGTAGTAGTTATAATAATAATAGTAGTAGTAGTAGTAGTAGTAGTAGTAGTAGTAGTAGTAGTAGTAGTAGTAGTAGTAGTAGTAGTCGTAGTAGTAGTAGTAGTAATAACAGTAGTAGTAGTAGTAGTAGTAGTAGTAGTAGTCGTAGTAGTAGTAGTAGTAATAACAGTAGTAGTAGTAGTAGTAGTAGTAGTAGTAGTAGTTGTTGTTGTTGTTGTTGTTGTTGTTGTTGTTGTTGTTGTTGTTGTTGTTGTTGTTGTTGTTAGTAGTAGTAGTAGTAGTAGTAGTAGTAGTGGTGGCAGACCTCTATGGAAAAAATGTGCCGCAAAGACACTTAGAAAAAAAGTGTAAACATTCAGGGTTCCCAAGTATTGTCACAGCCTACCTACATTAATGAATACGTTACTCATCAACCAATGTAAACTATGGAAACCTGTCATATAAATATCTATTAAGCGTATCTGAACCTCATTTAACCAACTGCCTGTGCAGTTTCCGCTTCATCCAGGTGGCACACACTAGTCTCACATCCACCCAGAGAGGCAACTCCTCCTCCTCCTCCTCCTCCTCCGGTTACCTCTGATAAATACATATTCCTAGTTCATCTATACCTGGATAACATTTTGAGAGGAGAGCAGAACAATATGCAATTTTCTTTCGCGGTTCCCGGACAAATGACAAGCTACCGGACAAAAGTCCATATAGGTCAAACGGGGTCAGGAGTAATATATATATATATATATATATATATATATATATATATATATATATATATATATATATATATACACACACATTTATTCTTATTTATTTTGCTTTGTCGCTGTCTCCCGCGTTTGCGAGGTAGCGCAAGGAAACAGACGAAAGAAATGGCCCAACCCACCCCCATACACATGTATATACATACACGTCCACACACGCAAATATACATACCTATACATCTCAATGTGCACATATATATACACACACAGACACATACATATATACCCATGCACACAATTCACACTGTCTGCCTTTATATATATATATATATATATATATATATATATATATATATATATATATATATATATATATATATATATATAAATTTGTTGTTCTGTTATGACTGTACAGTTAAAACCTGCACATTTGCATTACACAGCAGTAAATGGTTCCCCGACCGTTCTCGGACCTTTCATTCTTATACCCCCGTTGACTGGAAAGGTTATATATATATATATATATATATATATATATATATATATATATATATATATATATATATATATATATATATATAAAACTGCCAGGGAATGGATAACATCCACTGCAATTGGGTGTATATAAATTGTACAAGTTTTAATCACCTGGAAATGGAAGATAAAGTTCTTTTCCTCATTACAGGTAAGTCTATCCATTTTCCCCAAAGAGAGAGAGAGAGAGAAAAAAAAAATTGTTTTCTCTGCCACAAAAGAATTGGTCTTATCTATTTCACCCAATTATCGTGTGACAGCTCTGAAAATTTGCATTAGACCTAAATATCTCTCTAGTTCAGTCGGAGAGAAAACATTTTCTGACTTACTTCATTAAAAAATATCGGTCTAAAATCCATAAAAAAATATATTTCAATAAAAAAGACACTTTCTCTGTCCTCCCTCCTGGAGACTCAACGAGATTCTTTGGTTGACAGATGCATATGTATATACTGAACCTCATAAAAGATACTGAAAAAAATACTTAGAAATGAACCAGGGCTTCCATCAAAATCGACCTGGAAAAGATTACACACACACGCACACACACTCATGCGGCGCCAGAAAAAAATAAATACAAGGACGTGCAACAAAGCGGAGGCACAAGTAGTGTATTTTTTTTTTCAAAGAATGTGAAAACCACTTCCTGTCGCTCCCCCACTCTTAAGCTATAAAAGAAGAGGCATTTTTCCCTTCTAAACGTTCTCTAATTCGGCTTCAGTTCGAAGCTAACACAAATACCTAGGACGAAATTCAAACCATCTGGGAAAACATTAATTTCATATTCTTTTTAGCAATATCTTCTTTTCCAGCTCAATGAATATGAAATACGAATGTAAACCTTAAGAAATAATCTAAATTACTTCTTTTTTTTCCAATACATTTTACTCTGGGTTTGCTCTTCACTGAACCACAATATAACAAATGAAAAGCGGGACTCACACTGGACAAATCAAATTCAAAAAAGAAAACTTCACACATTAAAATATCTATATATCAATCTATCTATCTATCTATCTATCTATCTATATATATATATATATATATATATATATATATATATATATATATATATATATACATATATACTGTAATGTTTGAAGTATATATATATATACATATATACACACACACACACACACATATATATATATATATATATATATATATATATATATATATATACACACACACACAATCTGGTTTTTGGACATTCCAGTGTGGTTGGTGGCAGTATAATCAGGAGAATCGAGCTGTCTCGCAGCACTTCTCTCATGAATGGCATCAATTACCGGGAGATCCCTATCGTTCCAACACTGGCTGGTCCCCGCCTCTCTCTCTCTCTCTCTCTCTCTCTCTCTCTCTCTCTCTCTCTCTCTCTCCTCTCCCCCCTTTACACAAGAAGCCCCGGCAGCGACCCGCCCGTCCTGCTGCGCCTGGCAGCGCTGCACCCTGGGACGGTCGGTTCCCATCACGCACCCGGGAAAAATGTCTAATTGATCCAAAAATCGGAATCTAGAAAATAAAAAAAAGGGGGGGTTGGGTTGGTTACGGGAGGGAAATTTCGGGTACTGGGTTTGATATTATATATTTTTTCTCTCCTTCCTCCTCCTCTTACTCCCAGCCGAGATCAATCATCACCATGATACGGGTGTAGGAGGAGGCGGCGGCGTGAATCACGTACCGTCCTCCTTCGTGGCCAAGTTGGCGCGAGCTGTATCTAGTAGCTTCGACGGGTCTTTTCCCCCTCGATGTCTTTTTCACCCCCATCAACCAACTATCTGTGAGAGGCCACAGAAACCCACCCCACCCCAAATGGTCTCTGTTGGAGTTCAGGTCCCACAAGGTATATGGGATTCTCCTACTTCGTCGACATTCAAGGCCCCCAAAAGGTGTGTGGGGGGAAAGTAATATGAGCGCTGATGAACACGCAAGCTTTGAAATATGGTCGCTTTTGTAGCAGATGTTCTTAAACCGCTTAAGATCACTCTTTTTTCCCCTAGAATGTTTTACAGATGAAACATAATCGAGAACTTTTGAAAATGGTAACGATTCTAGTCCAAGCAATATATATATACATATATATATATATATATATATATATATATATATATATATATATATATATATATATATATATATATATATGAGGAAATATGAAATGCATCTTACTGTTACAAATTTTTTTTACATTATATTACATATGGTTCAGAATACCTTCAAAAAATTAAGGAATGTTTGCATTATACAAAAAATTATATATATATATATATATATATATATATATATATATATATATATATATATATATGTGTGTGTGTGTGTGTGTGTGTGTGTGTGTGTGTGTATCAACTCTCACTTTCCATTATCAAGACAGTAAAAAAAAAAAATAGCACGGCAGTGCCAGCCATTCATTATGCCCGCAATGGCTTATACAATCTCGGAATATAAATGTACACAGATCTAGACATAAATACAGTAAGAAAATAATGCTGCTCACAGCTTAACAAATCTCCCTCGTAATACTGAGACGACTGTGAAATTACGGCAAAATACGACCAAGAAGATCAAGATAAAAAAAAAGTACGGGTTAAGAAAATTGCTTCGAATGATTCAATTACAATTGGAAATTTGAGTGACTTCAAATCTCATGAGGAACATTGTATACACACACACACACACACACACACATATATATATATATATATATATATATATATATATATATATATATATATATATATATATATATATATATATATATATAATATATATATTTCATACATCGTCATATTCTGAGTGACCAGATTCTTACAGTATTATTTTGAACCTGAAAATATGGGGATGATTTTTTTTGACCAAGTAAAACACATCAATTATTCAAATCTAAATATCTTTTTATACGAAGTAGTTCTGAATAAAGTAAAACTTTTTTTTTAGATGCACATAATCAAAACAGGCATTACAACGCAATATGGAAAATAACAATAAATGTTTTCTCTCATGAGGCAAAGTAATTTGAAAACAACAAAACACGGGGAGCCATATACATACATATATATAAAAATGCATACATACATACATACAAAAATATGTATATACTAACACATACATACATACATGCATACATACATACATATAAAACTTACATTCATACATACAAACACATACATGCATACATATAAAACACATACATATGCAAGCACATACATGCATACATATACAAACATACATCCATATACATACATACATACATATCCTCGGCCTTCCTGAGGTTACACCAAGAGTGAAAAGTCACCGTTGTCAAGAGAGTGTGTGATCGTCAGTTGACGAGACACACTTCAGTCACGTCAAAGAACTTCTCGCTTCAAAGGAGTCCTTACACCCTTTCCCTTCTACTAAGTGTAGCGCAGCCTTGAAGCTGCAGCTCTCCCTGGATGAGGGGGTTCTAGGGTCGCGTAATATATATATATATATATATATATATATATATATATATATATATATATATATATATATATATATATTGAGATGTATAGGTATGTATATTTGCGTGTGTGGACGTGTATGTATATACATGTGTATGTGGGTGAGTTGGGCCATTCTTTCGTCTGTTTCCTTGCGCTACCTCGCTAACGCGGGAGACAGCGACAAAGCAAATAAATGAATAAAATAAATATATATATATATATATATGAGGTATGTTCAATACCAGAGAATGCAATGGATGAAATATCAAACATTTTCCAACATTTCTGTCGTATTATTCATGATATATCACGGAACATCAATTCAATTTGTCGCAAACATTGAAAGAAAAAATATATTTACTGCCGTTTGGATGTCACCCGTGAAAGTTTGGCATATCTCCAATTAATAAGAAACAGATCTATGGCTCAAATCTGCATAAATCACGGACCAACCATGTAATTCACAACTATGCATCAATTCTTGGCAAACTTATTTCCCTGTGTTATCATATATATTACCAATTCTTTTTTTTTAATATATATATAAAGGTTGGAAATGCATTTAAAATTTTACCCAAGTGGACCGGACGAATAAAGTGGTTGTGTCTCGCGCATACGATCCATTTTCTCCATCTTACTGAAGGAGCAATGAACCTTACTAAGTAAATGAAGACACAAGTGTATAGCTGGTTCTTCATCTCTCGTGTGAAGAACGAACGCTTCTTAAAAAAAAAAATATATATATATATATATATATATATATATATATATATATATATATATATATATATATATATATATATATAGGTAGTTCTCGCGGGTTCCAGCCACGGCCAAACTTAAAACCCCTTTTGACCCAGAAGGTACGACGACCCTTGGCCATGATGGTCAAATTGGATTCTAGCACAACAGAGTAAAGGGCCGTGCCGTCTTGATCAAGGGTCGTACCGTCGTACACCACCAGGGAGGTCGTACCGCTGGGCCTTAAGGATCGTACCGTCTACCGCGAGGAGCTGCGTTTCGCCAAATCCCATTTTATAGCCTATCGCACGGGAATTTGAAATCAGTTCTGAGCAGGTACAATCAGCGGAGGCAGGCGTCGACACGGGCCCTGGATACATCTGCCCCGCTGTTACTGGTCTGCCGCTCTGGGCTCAGATGGTCGACCTGCTGCGATCTGTCTGGCCCGCTCTCTGATACCGACCGATCGCATGGGGGCAAATTCACCGTTTCAGGGCCCGATCGAGAGGCCAAATTAAACACGACAGGATATACTATATGATAAGAAATCCCTGTCACCCATATATCACCAAACGAAAAATAGAAATTCTAAATAATAATAATAATAAAATAATTTATGATAGATGACATGCGAAAATAACATATGCAAAAACTTGTACGAATGTTTGATAAAAAAGAAAAGAAAAATTAACCGGCGAGAAGGGAGAATTGTGATGTTTAGAAACCAGCAAGCAATTGATCAAACCTTAGAATTCAATATCAAATGGACAAATACCTTTCGCCTGTGTTGGGCTAACAGCAATCTGTAAGTCGTATGCAAATTTCAGCTGCCGAATAAATGCAAGACCATAACCATGGCATCTGACTTTCCTGCTGTCAAATAATCTGTCTTAACAGCATTAGGCAAAATCCAAAATGAAATGACACATTCACTTTACGGATCCCAAACTGAAATCATAACTTATACACCATATTACACCGTCTATCTATCTATCTATCTATACATACATATATATATATATATATATATATATATATATATATATATATATATATATATATATATATATATAAATTTTCTCAAAATTTAAGATAAATATTCTTGATCTTTACTTTGGTGAAATCATCTACGGAGACTTAACTGATATGTAGTTATTGCTCACACTATGGTTAAAAAAAAAGACGAAAAATCCACTAATAGGTTTAACAGAATATTCTCACTCCTGCGCAGAAATATTACCCTGGAAGTGATTTAAAGATCGCTCTCCCATTCTCTTGATTTTCTTCAATTCGCTCTACATAAACAGGCCATGTGTGGAAAAAAAATAATAAAATGTAAGGCTTTTTTTTTTTTCTTTACATCAAATATTCTCCTAAATGCAGTTGAAGTTCTTGTTATTACACAAGGAAAAACTGCTTTCATGGCCAAAGCTTCTTTATAATATCTTCACACAGATCACGGGACAACACAGCTGCTTCAACGACCTAACGTTTACCTCACTATTTATTCGAGGAAAAGATACAGCTGCATTTGAAGCCTTTTTCTTCTTAAAATACATATCAGAATGAGATCATGAAAGATAATCTAGTTATTTGCATCCGTCCTCTTCGTGAAAATAATATAGGAATAAACGAGAATATAATAATAATAGTAATAATAATAATAATAATAATAATAATAATAATAATAATAATAACAATGACAATAATAATAATAATAATAATAATAATACAACAACAATACTACTAATAATAATAATAACACATCAAACACTTCGCTTATTGTAAGTTCAGTGAATTAGTGATTTTTCTTAGGAGAGGAATAAACGTACTGACTTCTGGATACCACACTTGCATACGGGCATCACAGACGAATGGAATCGAAGAGCCGTCGAAAGATGTTCAATTCTGGCGTTATGAGAAGCAAAGAAACATCGAGCCAAATTAAAAGGAATTGCATACGTATAAAGGCTTCACAACGACTCAATGGGTCACGTTTGTGAAATAAGGCTTCCTTCTCCTCCTCCACCCCCTCTGGCGGTGGCTTCTGTACGAGTAGCTGCTGCCTTCTATATCATTCACACCTCTGAAATTAAGATCACATTAAAATTCCAACATGGAAACGCGCCGGCCAATGCAAGCTGGCATGTAGCTGGGTAATTACTGCAAATGAACACAACACTAGCCTCTAGCTTCACTTATCAACCCCCAACATCTCTCTCTCTCTCTCTCTCTCTCTCTCTCTCTCTCTCTCTCTCTCTCTCTCTCTCTCTCTCTCTCTCTCTCTCCTTCATCTAATCAAGTGGGTTAAAGTACCACTTTGCAGTCCGGGGCAAAACTTGTGAGTACGACCGTGTCAAACTGCCACACCAGTAGACAAGCTGGTCATTATCGCGTGATAAAAACAACACGGGCTCTTATTACTTCGCTAGAGTCATATCTGACCTGATGAATACATCGGCAAGGTTCCTAACTAAACTTCAAAGAGGGAGTAAAATTACACGGGTTCCCCCCCGGCCCGCACGTATATATATCTATCAGCGTTAATAATAATCTCACACATCTATCAGCGTTAATAATAATCTCACACGTATAACGAAACACACACACACACACACACGGGTGTCTCTCTCTCTCTCTCTCTCTCTCTCTCTCTCTCTCTCTCTCTCTCTCTCTCTCTCTCTCTCTCTGTCCTCATAAATGATTCCTCAATACAAAAAAAGAAAAATAATGCAATATGTCGGTAGGAAAGCTACACTTGCAAGAGGTAATGGGAATAAAACCGGCGAGGAAGACAGGGCCTGATAATAACAACTTCCATACCGGCGCGGTGGCAGACATGAACCAAAGTGAGTGATGTAGCGGGTGACAAGATACGTGAAAATTGCATCGGGAATGATGATACAGGAAACCGCATTATGTTACTTGCTGATGAATATACACAGATGACAGCATGAGCCTCCTGCTGAAACTACAGCAACTGCAGTGGTGGCTTGCTGAAAATACAGCAACTGCATTAGCGTCTTGCTGAAATTTCAGCTACTGCAGTAGTGTCTTGCTGTAATACAACTATCATTTTTCCCCCGAAAATGCCGCAGACTGCAAAGTTTCTTGTTAAAAACACTGTTAAAGATACAGTGTAAGTGCATGAGTTTCTCTCTGATATTACAAATAAATGCATGTCTCTACGTGCATGAGTTCCTTGCTTGAAAATACAGCAAAGCACGGGAGTTTCTTGCATGGGCATACAGCAACCTGCATGAGTCTCATGTCCTGTATGGCAGAGGCAAGAGCGTCGGTCCACCTTGAAAACGCTTAGTCCTCTCCCAACTTGATCCTGCCCTCCTCGATCAGTATTACAAAATACTACGACGACATAACGAACCAGTCTTCCTTTTCTCCCTCCAACACCCTGAGTCTTCCTTCTAGCTCTACCTAAAAACCCTGAGCTCAGACCTGTTATACACGAGTATGTCTCTTAACGCTCCCGTGTAGCTGGTTATCGCTGCGCAGACCATAATGGTTGTGGACACTTGATTAATTATTTAAAATCATCTGCCTACGTCAACAGCTATGGCCACTCACTGGCCGCTGCGTACAGAAGATATTTAATGACATGATTTCACCTTAGCTTCAACAGCTATAGTTACTGGCCTCTGCTTACAGAAAAATTATATATGCAACATTTCATATTTGTTATATGATAATTTTAGTGGACAAAATAATGAATTTAAGACAATATGGAGAACAGTACAGAATTTCGGTTGAATGTAATTTGAGCCACTTTTTCGTAATGATTACATCCCTTCCTATTCTGAAAATGCTTCTCAAATCCTAACTTTCCTCCTATTAAGCACTATGACTCTGCCTGAAACCCGCTGTAGCAGTTAACGCTAACCATCCTTTACCAAAAGCTAAACATTCCTTTACTTCCCCTCATTTGTTTTCCTCCATTCTTTTAAATTATGTGTTGTTAGAGGAGAAGAGACGCGAGGAGGCAGGTGGAAGGGATGGTCTGAAATGGAGGAGGAATTGAAGCTTTCACCTCTCTCTCTCTCTCTCTCTCTCTCTCTCTCTCTCTCTCTCTCTCTCTCTCTCTCTCTCTCTCTATCTCTATCTATCTATCTATCTACCTATCTATCTATCTATCTACGACGACACGCAGCAATGACGTGATTTTTTTTCCACACCTAAAACACACCCTTCGTCCCCCCACAAAAAAATTAAATAAACAAACAAAAAATAAAAATAATTATCTAACGTAAACGTCCATAACCAGTTCGAGGTCTTTATCCAGGTACACTTTGAGAGCTCTGCTTCACCTCAAGGTGAAGAACAGCAAGTCCAAAGCCAGCGTCTGCGCTATCATTATCAATTTCCCTCGCTTCACAATCTTAAATTTTCACGAGAAAAAACATTAACGAGGAAAATACACACACATAAAAATACAGGGTTTTTTTTTTTCAAAATTAATAGAGGGGGGAAAAAACTGGACAATTTGGCAGCCTAAAACGTACAAAAATACATGGTTTTAACATTACAAGAGAAAGTGAGAAAACATGGCGGTATTCTAGTATGCACAAAGACATGAATGCTGTAAAATTACGAGATGAAATTTGAAAACATAGCGCGCCCCACTACTATACAAAATACAGGCGTGTTCTAAAAACCGCGAAGCAAGCGAAAACAACAGAACCTAGCGGCCATTAATAAAAATGCAGGTCAAATAGGCTAGCTTGTGTAAACGTGAATAAACTGCCGATGTGAAAATAATTCACACAACAGGCCCGCGCCTCCCAAAAAAAAAAAGTGTATATATCCGAAAAGAATTCAGAGCACCGGCTGTGAAATTTTCAGGTCGGGTTGAATCATCATTGGGTAACTCGGCCGACACAGCTCCACACTTGTCTGAAATTCCCTCCCTACGCGGGGCAGAGCAGGGCGAGCAACTCGTAGTGTCCACAGCAAGAAGGATGGTGTGTGGAACTCAGCCAGGTTCGGCCCGTGATGACCCCGGTAGTTTAACGACTTGAAAATAATAACCGTTCCCCTTCGGATAATATGACCTGGACTTCGACCTCATGCTTCTGGGTTCCAGGTCAAAGGCCATGAGGTTAGGGTCAAAGGCCAGGCCATCATAGGCAAGGGACGTATCGTCCTGTTCAAGGGTCGTGCAGTCATGCTCAAGGGTCATACCGTTGTGCTCAAGGGTCATACCGTCGTGCTCAAGGGTCACACCGTCGTGTTCAAGGGTCATACCGTCGTGCTCAAGGGTCGTACCGTCGTGTTCAATGGTCATACCATCGTGCCCAAGGGCTTTACCGTCGTGCTCAAGGGCCTTACCGTCGTGCTCAGGGCCTTGCCGTCGTGCTCAAGGGTCGTACCGTCGCACTCGAGAGAGAGAGAGAGAGAGAGCTAAAATGGAAAGGTCATGGAGATAGGAGAAAGCCACAAGAGAAGAGCTATGGAATGGCCCTGTGAGCCCGTCGTTCGCCTAGCGAGAGACGCCACACCGCCACGGTGGGTCTCCCTCCCCCACACGGTAAATCAGGCAGGAGGATCGGGCCAGGCGTCGGCACTGCTGCTCCTCGTGAATGCCATCAATTACTCTTGCCAGATCCTTATCCTCCGCCTGAACACCGCTAAACGCCCCTCTCCCCTTGTCCTCTCCCCCTCTCCGGCAGCGTCGTGCGTTTGGTAGCGAAGTACAATCGTGGGTGTTGGAGGGGGAGTCACCCCCCCCCCCCCAATATGAAGCTGGGGGAAGAGATGGAGGGGTGGATATATACAAAATCGTTCAGGAATTCGAAAATTTTGTCAGTCGGGAGCCCTGGTGTATGACTGCTGCTGCCCCTGGCCTCTCCCCCCCAAAACCACCAAACCCCCAAGATTCTCATTAAAAAAATTCTCTCCGGCCCGTAAGCAGTTAGCTCGCGGCTGTACACACCTGTGTAAAAATCTCTGGCCACCATCACAGCAAACGGCGTTTATTACGTACTCTAAATATTTCCATGGACACCATCCACGCAGCAATTCCATCTACCGGAGGCTTGAATGACATGCTTATTGGCCTCTCGCATCTCGGGTCCAAATGACACAACCTCTGCTTAACAGACGAACTACCCGGGTGATGGGCCTCTTCCCAGACGACGACGTCGCTTCATGATAATTATTTACGCTGGACATTTTAAACGTCCACCCTTCAAGGTGGGACTTGCCTCTCCTCTCCATTCACGTCCTCTCTCGGCTCCCCCTCAACACACACACACACACCCACACCACACCCATCCCGCGACACTCACACGGCACGCGATCGACAATAATTCCCCTGGCATTTCCCGAAATATACCTCGGCCACCTCATCATTTCATTCAGGGAATCTGTCCATCATCTCCGCCGTATAGTCTGCCTCCCCACGTTCCCCACACACACACACACACACACACACACACACACACCCGCCGCCACCCACCAAATTAACCGCAGACCAAGTCACCAACTTCACCGCTGCCCATATACGTGCCCCAGCCAGCCAGTTGGAAAGGAGTTCGTCTTATGCATGTCTTATCGCAGTGTCCTCACGCCATACAATACTCCTCACATATTCGTTCTTCTGGGTCTTAATTACTACTATTAGGAGCAAGTCATTCATTTCCACGTAAAAATTCTCACGCACGTCCTAGAGTATGAATTCTACAATTAAAAAAATCAATGGGCAAACGTGTGCTGACGAGTGACTATAACTTCCTCAAAACTTTCAACATTTCCTGCATAGTTTACACTCACTGTCTGCCTTCACAGCACCATCCCTCCGTAACATCAAGTCAAACTAGTCCTAAGCAGTGTCAGCTTCTCGCCCATAACAGTGACATCAGACCGGGACACCATCAGTTTCTTTAAACATGGCAACCCCGTTACTAATTTCATTTACGTTCAACACCGTCAACCTTCGCGAATAATCACTACACTCTACCATACACACCAAACTCATATAACTCAGGTACACTTCAGTGGCAGCTTCGATTCCGTTCAACCAAACCACACCTTAAACGTTCATCCGTTTTTTTTTAAAGGCCACCATGACTATCAACAAAGAACCATAAAGCCATCGCAGAAGTTTAATAGCTTTCCCAAAAATGCCTCAAGTCATACCGACGTCTTCTATCCCACAAGTGATAATACCTCCGGTACCATCCGTGTAAGTCTTCGGCGCTCACCATACATGGTACAAGTTTGCCAAAGACTTTTTTCCCAGACCAGTGTAATGCCAAGTCTTCTCCCTTGTAAAATAACCGGCCCCGCCGCCGCTGCACCTCTCTCTACAAGCCATCCCAATGCAAAAACTGTGACATACATAACCTTGCTGCGGTAAAGCCTCATCATCCTACCCCTTTTCTTACAAAGAAATTCAGTAGAACTCAGTAATCCTCTGATCCTTTCTTGCAGCACTACTTTGCTAACTGTAGTTATATATAAATATACATATATATATATATATATATATATATATATATATATATATATATATATATATATATATATATATATATATTCCTCAAGAATTCCTGTAGTAACAGTTCCCTCAATCACCCCTCACACAGTCTTAGCAAACCACCACCTTCGTATAAATCAAGTGCTCGAGAGCTTTCCCCCAATGGTTAAGATATGCACTTTGCCCATCATACCCCATTCAGATGGCGCTATCCCCCCCTCTCCTCTTTACCCAACCATCCCTCATCATCCCGGCTAAACCATCTGCCCTTTAATTTTTCCCCCCCTTTTTTTTTCTCCCCCAGAGACATTACAGGTCTCCTCAACTCCTCTTTTTTGTAATTTCTTCTCCACCATACCTATCCCTCACTCTCCAGTCCTCCCTAGCGGCCCCTCCGAACCAATACTCACATCTCTTCTATCATCTCTTCCCATTAGTTCCTTGAACTACTCTCTCTCTCTCTCTCTCTCTCTCTCTCTCTCTCTCTCTCTCTCTCTCTAGCCATTAATCTACGGTCCCTGTCTAGCACACATTTTTCACTCACATTTTCTCGTACTTGCAAAAGAAAATCGTGGTTCCCACCTGAAGCTTCGTTCATTCCTTTATATCTTTTCATTCTTTTTTTTTTTTCCTTCATACACACGTGACGAGTTATTGCCATACATGATAAATCCAAAATGCAAGGAGAAGAATTCCCTGCCAACTCCACGCCACCCCGCTACAGATGGTGAGGGACGATGAATCAACCAACCAACCCAGGTTTTCAGTGTTGATCCTTGAAGTATAAACTAATGCCCTGAATCTAGAATTTCACTGCGAGCGACATGTATGTATGTATACATGTAGTGAAAAGAACCAAAACACTATACCTAACCCCACGGCATTCACATCGTGCCGTGCGAAATCACTTTCCGAACTGAATATATATATCAATAAGAGACCAAATCCATCTCGTGGTGTGGATTCTGTTCTTCGTGTGAACATTCCATAACTACCAAAAGCCTCTCACAAATGCCGGAGTATCTAAAACGTGAATCAAGCTAGAAAACCGTGTTGATATGTGTCGTACTGGATTACTCTCGGTTACCAGTTATCACTCGTATGAGAGAGAGAGAGAGAGAGAGAGAGAGAGAGAGAGAGAGAGAGAGAGAGAGAGAGAGAGAGAGAGAGAGTGTGTATTCTTGCCAATCACGTACAATGTTAACATACGTCCGACTGCATTACCATTCGGGTGGTGAGAGGCGCGTGGAGGGAGGCCTCACATGAAAATGGCGATGCCAGTCCCAGATACCTTTCCTGCGTTTATAAAATAGAAAAAATAAAAAAAAAGCAGCTGCACATCTCTACCTGCAGAAGTCAGATGATGTATGAGTGCGGCTGTACACCGCCATCATCACCACAGTGGATGTAACGACCCAGCTGGTCAACTGGTATAGTCATTTCATCAATGCTTGCCACACAGCCTAGTGCACTCGCCTCCCTCCCGGTTCCAGCAATGTGATGTGCTCTGTCGCTACCCATCAACAGATCATGTAACAGGTGAGAAATGGGTGTTCTGTTTTCTTGACGGTTCAAGTCGAAATCGTGTAATTAACTATCTGTAACAACCTTCTAGTACTGTGCGGGAGGGAGTTTCACACTTGGTGAGGCCCTCCCATCTATTGAAAAGTCTCTACTGTTATAGAACATTTCAAATTTCTGTAGGCTGTCCACTTCTATCTACTAGACGCTCCTTCAGTCTATTCGATTCATCCATTACTATTATATACTACGACAGTATTTTCCATGTACTTGTCTTTTTTTTAACAAGTTTGTTGCTTATTTCCAAGTTATGTCTATTCGTTCTACCCCCTACATCTCTGGAAGAAATGTTCGGTCTATGTCATCAATTCTGGTTTAAAAATCTAAGGGTTGTGATTAGGTCACCCGTCACTCTTCTCTCTTCCACGGTGGGCAAATCTAAGGCGTCTATCATTTTCCTTGTAATCTAGTTCTCCGTTGCCCTTAACTGGACCTTCTCAACCACCTTTGTGCTTTTTGATTTTTAGGTGCGGCGACCAAACCTGTGAGGCATATTCTTAGTCTCTGGCCATATGTAGGACACGAAGATCTTGCTGAATATCTACATAGCCACACACCTGAATATTCATTCTAATATATGACAGCTCACTGTCTGTGTCCGTGTGCTTGTAGAATCACATAACTCGGATAACAGGCTTGTAGAATCACATAATTCGGGTAACGGGCTTGTAGAATCACATAACTCGGGTAACGGGCTTGTAGAATCACATAACTCAGATAACGGGCTTGTAGAATCACATAACTCGGGTAACGGGCTTGTAGAATCACATAAATCGGATAACGGGCTTGTAGAATCACATAACTCGGATAAAGGGCTTCTAGAATCACATAACTCGGGTAACGGGCTTGTAGAATCACATAAATCGGATAACGGGCTTGTAAAATCACATAAAACCTTGCGGAGACCCAAGCTGGAATACATATGAAACCATACAGGGGGGTTTTCCCTCCCACAAGGTGGAAAAAGGAAAGAGAGAAAAAAAGAAATACTCGTAGCTCCCACCAACACCCAACAGGTCATGGCTGATATTTAGCTCAGACAGAAACGAAGCAAAAAAGGGGAAAAAAAAAACTTTGTGTCCCCTGTAATGGGAGGTATACGGCGGCCGGCACGACGAGCCGGTAAGCCCTTGTAGGAAACCCGATGAATAATTTGGTTAATAACTGGATCTAACCCTTCAAGATGTGGCTAATCTTTGGATCTGACCCTTCAAGATCTGGCTAATCTTTGGAACTAATTCTTCAAAATTTGGCTAATCTTTGGACCTAACCCTTCAAAATTTGGCTAATCTTTGGAACTAATTCTTCAAAATTTGGCTAATCTTTGGACCTAACCCTTCAAAATTTGGCTAATCTTTGGAACTAACCCTTCAAAATTTGGTTAATCTTTGGAACTAACCCTACAAAATTTCGCAGATCTTTGGAACTAACCCTTCAAAATTTATATAATCTTTGGAACTAATCTTTCAAAGTGTGGCTTATATTCAGAAATACCCCTTCAAAATGCTGCTATTCTACGGGGAAAAAACACGTCTAAAATTTGGCTAATATTTGGAACTAAAGCTTCAAAATTTGCCTTATCACGACAACTAACCTTTCAAGGTTTGGCTAATTTTCGGAAGAAACCGTCTTAAATTCAGCTAAGCAATGGAACTATGATTCTACAGTTCGCCAAAGTTTTGGAATCAACCTAATACCAATTTTGCCAATTTTCGAAAATTCACTTTACACAAACCTGAGTATTCTTTGAGACCTTATAATAATTTTGTTAATTCCAATACCCCCTCAAAAAATAATTAGCTTTATACAAACCTGAGTAATTTTTGAGACTCGATAAAAAATTTCGTTAATTCCAATACGCCTAAAACAAAATTGGCTTTATACAAACCGGAGTAATCTTTGAGACCTTATAAAAATTTTGTTAATTCCAATACCCTCCCCCCCCCCCCCAAAAAAAATAGCATTATACAAACCTGAGTAATTTTTGACTCGATAAAAAATTTCGTTAATTTCAATACACCGCCAAAACAAAATTGGTGAATCATAAGAGCTAATCCCTGTACATATTCGGTTGAATTATGTAACCCCGTACAAATCTGGACAGCCCATACAACCAATCCCATATACATTTTCACGATTCTGAGCATCACAAAATCTGACTTCATGAACAACCCGACTGGCTGCTTACAAGTCGACTTGTCTCATGTGAGAGAGAGAGAGAGAGAGAGAGAGAGAGAGAGAGAGAGAGAGAGAGAGAGAGAGAGAGAGAGAGAGAGAGAGAGAGAGAAACTATGTATCATAATATATCTAACATTAAAAAAAAAATAAAGACTGTCACCAAACCTGGAAGGGGGAAAATCCTGTGAAAATCTCCTATGAAAAACGTCCTCCTCCTCCCTATAACCCAACCCAAACCTTAAGATTTAAAAAAAAAAAAAAAAAAGGATAAAAGAAATTATCATGTTTCATGACAATCTTGTCCGAGGATTAAACACATACATCTCCCACACACTCTGTCGTATTCCTCACCCAAGGCTGTTTAGCCTTCCAGCGGCCACACGATGCCACACATTACCACATACAACTTTTAGCGTTTTTGAATATCATGAATTCCTAAATAGAGCTACAGACAGCAGCGACACCGTATGCCACAAGTGAGAGTGTTTCAGATACAGCTGACGTACTCCTCGCGTTATGTCAACCCAACTGAGGCCTGCTTTATCATGAAACTATATATATATATATATATATATATATATATATATATATATATATATATATATATATATATATATATATATATATGTTAAGTACTGGCACCTGATGAGGTGGGTTGTCTCCACAAAACATGTTGTACCACATGTAGAGAAAAATTACGTGTTAAATAAAATTGTATGAACTTCTACTCAAGAGAGATTTCGCTTTCATATACATATATATATATATATATATATATATATATATATATATATATATATATATATATGGCGCAGGCATGATTAAAACCAATCGAAGTCATGACTGTCATAAAGGTAAAATCATGAATCTATCTTTTTTATGTTTCAAAGACAACTAATGTGAGAACTAACATGACCTGCTTAAAGTATATAACAAACCCGATTCATGAAAATGCGAGAGGTTACTGCAAGCTGGACAGGACGAGAGGAGGAAGAGAAATCCTACAGTTTCTTCGTGCTAAGAGAGGAGGAGTAGTTAATCCAAGACTAATCCAAGGATGAGGGAATCCATAAATCCAATCCACAGCCAAGACGACACAACCATGCCATGCACCTCTGTCCATCACCCGCCGTCACAAACTAGTACGCGTGGAGGTCGAGAGGCAGTTATGTGAAACGAAAACGTTCAAACTTCTAGGACATTAGGAAGACAAGAGCGAGGTGTATATAACCTCGCCTAACTGCACGTCCCTGGGAGATGACACTCGCAGTGAGGTGTGGTTTAATAACCAATGGACGGTGAGTTGGGTGGGTTCGAGTTTCGTAGGTTTGTTGAGACTTTAAAAAGTGTCCATAGTTCAGGGGCACCAGACCTGCCGATAATGGATCTGCTATACCAGAGTGCCATTAACACACTGAACACACACACACACACACACACACACACACACACACACACACACACAACAAGTGCCACTCGTACTATTCTGTTTACGAGTCCTTGAATACGACGGCACGATCCCTCAGCACGACGGTACGACCACTGGCCACGGCGGTACGACGAATGAGCACGGCGGTGAAATCATTTGGGTAAGATGGACTGACTGGCCGCGAACCTAAACCGCATGGGTCAGGTCAGAGGTCAGGCCATCAAGTGCCAAAAGGGTCGTATCGACGTGCTCAAGGGAAAGGTTGAACAAAATCAGACTTCATCATCAGAGAGTGTATGTATCCCGCACAGAAATAATGAAATGTCTGGCGTAAGACTCCTTCCCTAGTCGTGAGAAAGTCCCAAGGTACACATAAGATAGATAGATACATAGATAAATAGATAGAAAGAGAGAGAGAGAGAGAGAGAGAGAGAGAGAGAGAGAGAGAGAGAGAGAGAGAGAGAGAGAGAGAGAGAGAGAGAGAGACCAAAATCAGGGAAGGATCCTATATAAAGCAGGGTGCATCTTCCTTCTTTATCAAGTGCGTACGTCATGGTGCGAGAGGCAGTCTTGCTAATTACCCGTGGGTATTGTAGGACACGACCCCTTGGGTCGAGTCGTACATGACCTAGGCACCGGGTCGTACACATGACCCTTGGGTCGAGTCGTACATGACCTGGGCACCGGGTCGTACACATGACCCGTGGATTGAGTTCTGTGCGACACGCGGACTTCTATCGCACACCGAGCCCACTGGATACACTTAATGCACGCCTCGTGCCGTGCCGTCATGCATCGCAGTGCGACGCATGACGCCGTGGGTGGGGGGTAGTTCATGACCGGTCATGGGTAGCACGACTGCACGTGATCCACAGATTGGACGACGTGACCTGACCTCACGCGTGGCGACGTGCATGACCCCTGGATAGCGCATGCAGTGTCTGACCTGCTGACGGAGGGTGGTGGTGCGCTGCACGACGCATGGGGCGCGTGCTATAAACGCACTGACCCCCACCGAAGGGTGAAGTGCTGCACCCGTTGACTGGTGCAGCTCATGATCCGTGGCGTGCAGGGCAGGACCGGTATCCTACTCACACAACCGGCGCGAGGCCCAACCACATGATCATGGGAGCTTCACACACACACACACACACACACACACACACACACACACACACACAGGAATCTCCACCATGCGCACGTAAAAGGCTTGAAATACACATGATCTTTAAACCAGAAGAGAACCACGACGAAATAATTCCCACCCCATCTCTCTCTCTCCTCCCACACCACCACCCCCGTACCCTCCTCCCCCAACTGTGCATGAAACATGCACGTCTCTCGTCCGTCTACCTGAAGAGCGTTGCGGCAGAAAGTTAAGCTGGTCCATGAAACATGCACGGCGTCCGGACATTGCCGCACATTCATTAGCGGAGGGCGGTGGGGGTGGTGTGGCGGTGGTGCGGGGGTGATGCTGACAGATCGGCTTTTCAATACTTGAAGGGAGACGGCCGGTAAATAGCACGGCCCAAGACGCGGCCACCTCACGACTATGCGAGGGAACCCATCGCTGGCCTCTGCCGAACCTGGAGGCTCAGCTCACAACCCCACTACTGACGTGGTTCGATTTGTGATAACTTATTCTCCATCATCAATGGCCGAAGGGGAAACTCGGGAGAGAAAATATGGGCTGATTTTGAGAAGAAACAGAAAGATGCGACTTGAAATGTTGATGGGTTAAATGCTGTACCACCCACTAGTCGTGTACTGTACTCTCAGGTCATGTGCTGTACTCTCAGGTCATGAATTGTACTCTCGGGTCATATACTGCGCTCTCAAGTCATGGGTCATGTGCATCACCAGAAGGCCACGTCCTATATCCCTGTCGTGTACCCTCAGACTATTTACTGTATCCTCAGGTCTACTACATCACCCATAGATCATGTTCTGTAACCCAGGGTCCTGCACTGTACCCCCAGGTCATGTACTGTATCCTCAGGTCTACTACATCACCCATAGATCATGTACTGTAACCCAGGGTCCTGCAGTGTACCCTCAGGTCATGTACTGTATCCTCAGGTCATGGACACCTATGCCTCCATGAAAAAAAAACAAAAAACACACAGGCTTACAGGGAGGGACTTCAACACCTTCATCCCTATCACACGTTCCCTTGAACGTATGTCCCTCGAGAACGACGGTACACAACCGTCTGGTATGATGACCCCGGCCTCTGACCCGTAAGGATAAAACAGACAAGACGCCTCCCTCTCTGAACTGAACCACATCTCTCCCACCCAAGTCACGTGTATGGTTCCTAAACCCACTAAACACGACGGTACGTACATCTCTGGGTTATGACATAGCCCGGCCTATAACCCCCCCAAAACCAGAGTCAGGTCAAAGGTCACAATACCTCACCCGAGGGGTCGTAGCGCTGTGCCAGGGGGTTGTAAACAAGTGTTATAACCTTTTAAAAAGTTATTCAGGCATAACCTATCTGATCTAAGTCTACGTTTAGATCTGCATAGGGTTTGATCTGTTACAACCGGTGCAACAGTTCCGTAATCGTGTC
Source organism: Panulirus ornatus (assembly GCF_036320965.1). Lineage (NCBI taxonomy): Eukaryota > Metazoa > Arthropoda > Malacostraca > Decapoda > Palinuridae > Panulirus > Panulirus ornatus. Next base: position 7,447,708 of record NC_092259.1, on the reverse strand, counting down.
CACAATCTGGCTGTCATCATCAGCTTCTGTGATCACTTATTGATGCATTATTTCAGTGGCTGGGGTGCATGACCCAAGGGCAGTGTACTGCACGACCCTTGGGTGACGTGGAGTACATGACCTTTGGGTAATGTGCATGACCTGTGGGTGATGAAACAACACACAAAATCTATATCAAAGTCCCAATTTTTATCTTTTTTCTGGCAAAAATCAGGCAATAGTCGATGGTCCTGAGCCAGTTACAATAAATGTAATTAACCTAACCACAGCGAATGACATTTACGAATGTAACTATTAGCCAGCTCCGTTATGGCACTGCAGCAAACGAACAGAACTACCCCCAGCACAATCTAGCAGCTCTCTCATACCACGACAGAACTATATGAAAATACTTTAACGCGTGCGGTGCGATACACACTACAGCACACCTCCTCGCCTATCAACTTCATAGCCACAAAACTTACACACCCTGTTCGGTGTGCAAGAAGCGAAGCTTCGTAGGGCCCAACACTCCACGGTCCTGACCATTTTCTAAAAACCTACCCCGAGCAAAGTGAAAGAAAGGCCCTCTGAAATATGCAGACGTCGGGGGGGAAGGGAGGGAGAGGAGGAGGGACACTTCCACACACTCATTAGCGACGGGACGCAGACGGGCCTTACCGCGGGTGATTGACCGGCATGTTAATAGGTGAACGCATGAATGATGATAATGACCCGGCTGGATGTGTGTGTGTGTGTGTATACTTAATGCACAGTACACACGAGGCAACGGGAATTATAAGAGGGGGCCCCCACCTCTCTCCACCGGGCTTGGACACAGGAGGAACGTTCGTCTCCTACGAGATAAAATGATGCAGGTTGGGTGGGTGAGGTGAGGTGAGGTGAGGTGCGACACGGAAACCCACGTCTGCTGCTGGCCAAGGCAAGGGATCTCTTTCGACATTATCCACCCAGAGCGATGAGGCTTGAAGGAATCTCATGTCGGGACGGCCTCGCTTATCCCCCAGGTCATGTCTCGTGTGCAGTTCTGATGCTCCTCATGTCTGCAACTCTGAAGGATTCCCTGCATGTGTGTGTATATGTGTGTGTGTGTGTGTGTGTGTGTGTGTGTGTGTGTGTGTGAGAGAGAGAGAGAGAGAGAGAGAGAGAGAGAGAGAGAGAGAGAGAGAGAGAGAGAGAGAGGAGAGAGAGAGAGTCTGACGAGCAAGCTGCCCCAAATCTTTTGAGATATAATTGTGAGAGCCAGTACCCGTGGGAGTGCAGGGTGCGGGACACACACACACACACACACACACACACACACACACACACACACACACACACACACACAACACAACACACACACCAGCTTGTCTCAGTTTACAGAAAGGAAAAACTGTCGCCTGTAATCGTTTTACAGTGAGGGGAATGTTGACGTCTCTGGCATATTG
>NC_092259.1:7341278-7441278 GCF_036320965.1 Panulirus ornatus | reverse complement strand
AATATGCCATGGCCGTTCCAACAACACCCACAATATGCCATATGAGGCCGTTCAGCAAATAATTAGCTCCTTAATTAATCTGCCATGACACAACATGAAGACCCCAATGCAGGACAATATGGCAAAAGGTGATTATGCCCAAGAAAGAGGAAAAGAGCAATCCATGAATGCTGTATATATATCCTCAGCTCCTGGGCCAGGAATGGTCGTGGGGTATGTACGTTAAGAGCATACACACGAAAGGCCTTCATTGCCGTCAGCCAAGGCATGGAGGGTGTGATCTGAGGACACTACACAATACAGGTATATCCGTCCGCTGGTGCGTATTTTCATACCCCCAAAAAGAGAAATATCAACCTCATATGGCAAAGAGGATAAGCCCCTATATTATTCTTTGAGAAAACATAATTTTCACCTATCTATTGCGAGCTTAAAATTTCAGCCGGTCTACTGTAAGCTTACAACTTTCATTGGTCTATTGTTTAAGTTTACAACTTTCATTGGTGTACTGTAAGCTTACAACTTCGATTGGTCTATTGTAAGCTTACAACTTTCTATGGTCTACGATTAGCTGATAACTTCCTCTCGTCTACATGAAGCTTATAACTTTCAATTTTCCTCTGTAAGCTTAAAACTCACTGGTCTATAGTAAGCTCACAATTTTCTCTGACCCATATCAAGCTCATAACTTTCAGTGGTACGTTTGTAAGCTTACAACTTTCACTGGTCTCTACTAAGCTCACGACTTTCTCTGGTCCCCAGAGCAAGCTTATGAATCTCACTGGTCCTCTGCCAAGCCAGCTTACAACTTTCTCTTGTTCTGCCGTGCGCTCATAACACCCGGTGTCAGAGAAGGACACATCCAGCACACAACGTCGGCAAAAAAGCCAAGAAGACAAACACGTGTCATTCAGCTCCTTCGCCACAGCAGCAGCTTCTCACTGTAGCCAAAATGCCAGAAAAGCGTCCATCACCGTACGACATAGAGAGATGGTCGCTTGGCATCATGGCTACAGTATAGGCGGGACAGACATCATACCACAGACCCGTCCTCCACACTTTCATGTGGCACCTCACATATGAGCGTCTCCACTCTATTCTCTCACCTCCACGGGCGGAAAGCATACCTCCCTCTTCCTCCATATGGACCATGATCATTCTACCCTATTTCTCTCGTGTACCAAATACCGCTTACCCACAAGGCACTAACCAGAGCAAGTTGGCGACGCCAACAGCACCCAAAATACGTAAGGGAAATTCATCGAGACGGAAATAAATGTAATTCCTTGATGGTGGGCAGGTATCATCAACGAAATAACGAACTCACAGGACGTAATGGTCTTCTACAATATTCGTGGGCGACCAGCTGCCCATCTTGAGACACGGGGTGAAACAAGACCTGAGTATGGGAACTCAAAACATGCTGAACTCCGGCCAAATCTGAAACATTTGAACCACGACACTTCCTACTGTCTCTGAGGAATCCGTCTGTTCAGTTCAAGGTGGATCACTGGACAAAAGATTTGTCCAGGATCGACGATTACTTCTGCCGCCTACTAACGAACATCATTACACTAAGAAGACGCCTACCAGTACTTTCATATCACGGCAGGAATACGACTACGTCTTATCATGGGGCCATCATACACACGCGCCATCATACCTGACAGATGTATGAATACAAGGAGCCCCAAGACTTCGATATGCTATCGTACTCTGGGGAAATATAAGCATGATAACATAGTGTCCACTATCTTCCCACGAGGTAACATACCCACACGATCAATGTCATGGAAAAATATACTCATTCCATTACTTAATGTTGAAATACGCCCAGGCCATCACATAATGGTCAAATATACCCACACCAACACATGACTGGGAAATATATCCAGTCCAGCCCAGAATGGACAAATATACTTACACCATCACCTAAAAGAAATATACCCAGTCCGTCACATAAGAAGAATTTTACCAAATGCAACGGAGAAATATACTCGGTCTATTTCATAAGGGAGAAATATACTCAATCAAACACATCAAGGAGAAATATTTCCAGTTCAATCTTGAATAATTCTAACGACCCATACCATACCAACATATTCATCATAAACATCAACTCTTGGGGAAATATAATCACATCATCACATCAGCAGAGAAATATAATCACATCATCACATCAGCAGAGAAATATACATCACATCACATCAGCAGAGAAATATAATCACATCATCACAGCAGAGAAATATAATCACATCACATCAGCAGAGAAATATAATCACATCATCACATCAGAAGAGAAATATACATCACATCATCACATCAGCAGAGAAATATACATCACAACATCACATCAGCAGGGAAATATAATCACATCATTACATCAGCAGAGAAATATATAATCACATCATCACATTAGCAGAGAAATATATAATCACATCATCACATCAGCAGAGAAATGTAATCACCATATTCTTGACAGGTAAAAACTGAGTCTGATAAAAACTAGATACATTCTGGATAATACTCCACAATAATGATCCTTTCAGGTAATGTAAATTAACACCTGGCGTGTTACGAATTATTCCTGTGAGTAATATGAACTGACCCACGAGGTAAAACGACTTAACAACGTGAGTAATATGAATCAACAGCTTGAGTAATACGAATTTACAACGTGAGTAATATAAATAAACCCACGGGGTAATACGACTTAACAGCGTGAGTGATATGAATAAACAACTTGAGTAATATGAATCACCAGCTTGAGTAATACAAATTTAGAACGTAACATAAATTAGCTCACGAGGTTATACGACTTTACAGCGTGAGTAATATGAATTAAGCCACCAGGTAATACAAATTAACAACCTTGACCATGTCAACTTAAGCTTCTGATCTGATTTTGTAGAATTGGTAAAGCGATAGATCCTTATGGTTAGTTCAGCGCTTTTTAACTAGAAAAAAAAATGTCTAATGACGTAGAATATACTTTAGTCTCTTCTAAGTGATATCTCAAAACTGAAATCTATTTTTTACAGAATTAAACATATATGTTTTGACTTCTTTTAAAAACTTCTATGTCTATTTACATTTGCTTTATCGTCTAAAATTTCTCTAATACGTTTATTTCTTCCCGTGTTATCATACAATTCCTATCTGGCTCTGAAACACAGGTATATTTGTGTCACTGCATCAGTAGATGTTGCCGGGCAATACTGCAGGTGTCACATACTGGAGCAGGTCTCCTCTCCATCATGGGTCAACAACACACTATGACCAATCCTATGTCCACAAACAATTGTCTCAAAATGGCCATTCCTCTTGAAGGAGGAACGCCATACTTCAACACCTTTATATGTTTACCAAATGGCGTCCTAGCTTCGTCTCTTCGATGTATATCAACTCACTGTTATATTTCTCTCTTGTCTCTCCCCTGATGATGTGATTATTACACGAAAGTGCACTTGGGAACTTTTCGTGTTTCATTTTCCCCGTGGACTCATAGAAATATATATATATATATATATATATATATTTATATATATATATATATATATATATATATATATATATATATATATATATATATATCCTCTCTGGTCTGTTACTCTCCCTAGGGCTTACAAGTCCCATCTACCTTACTACTAACATCTAACATGATCATTCACTCCGCTCACAAATCCAGTGTGAGGTATGACTCTCATTATACACATTGCTAGATGCACCTACATTCGCCTCAGCGTCTGCTGTTTCATCTCCGCTGATACCAACACGTCCAGGACACCAAGAGAATCCTACACTCCTATGGTCTGACTGGAAACTGAACGAGACACTCTTAAACTTTTTGAACCCCGTGACGTAATGGTGTACGGTGTCCTACGGCCCGGAGCGCACACTGAGAACCAGACGGTAAAGTTCTTTTAAGGAGATTTCCACAATACACACAGTCCTGCGGTAAATACCGAAGATGTATCTTAACGAATTTGGGCCGCGTGATACTAAGGCCAGAGCCCCACATGTTCATCACCATCCGGGCCACCATGCCAGCAGCAGTGTACCGTGTGCATGATGTCATGCTGAAGGAATGTGTCTATCTTTTGGTTATGACAGAGACAATGTTGGTTTTGGCCGCTTTCATCATCCAATTCCCTCCTTAGCTGAACTCAGGAACCTTTTCCCAGGGAAGGAGAACCATGTCAAACTCCAGACTGCCTCCCATCAATGGTATTTTTGCAGTTTTGTATGTGATTGTTTGGAGACTTTTTGAGCTGGTGATCAAATGCCTCGGTCCTCCTTGCTGCAAATTCATTCTAACATGTAGAGTCTGAGTGAAGACCAAACGTGCATGACACAGCAAACGCCGTGGTGTCATAGCGTCACGCACACTGCCATACCACAAGACTATAATGCTTATGTCAGTGTAATCGAGTGCGTTAATCATGCTACACATGACTCGACCCCTCTCCCTTCAATGAATTCCTTTAAACATGCAAGTATTAACGTATGAACATTCCTGAATCATCTAATACATATAATACACACACACACACATAAATATAAGAATATATATATATATATGTGTGTGTGTGTGTGTGTGTGTGTGTGTGTGTGTGTGTGTGTGTGTGTGTGTGTGTGTGTGTGTAAAGCAAACGAAAAACAGCATCAATGATATGAACAGCAGCCCGATCACCGTGAAATCCAATGTCTGGTCAACAGTTCCAACGCTCGGAGGATACGATCATCCATGCCATAGGCGAGGGCGACGATGATAATACACAGCACAAGAGAAAACATGAAAACAATCCAAATAGAAACTGTGACCTCTAATGACTCTTAGCAAATGCGGAGGTGGCGGAGGGTCATCATCTCGAACCACATCGGACAGAGCATTCAACCCAGACGACTCAAGAAATGGAATGGAAAAAGAAAAAAAAAATAAAGAAAATAACACCATAAAATCAAAAGAAAAAGATAAAAGGGTCAACAAAATCTCATTCGAGATAAAACAGACAACAGGCCGACCGCGGAGCAGCACCCATGATCGAAACACGGTAGGAAACAGAATACCAAATGAGCCAGACACGGCAGGAAATAGCAGCACTAATGAGAGAAACAAGGTAGGGGACAGCAGTTCAGGCAACACAGACAGCAGGCTAGAGAACACAGACATGGCACAGACGCAGTGTGGTCCCAGAAGGGAGAGACGAGAGGTTACATCTCGGACAACACAGACAGGGGAAAGCAGACCCAGGTTACCAGACAAGGAAGGATATATCTTAAGATATAAGAGACTAAGGAAAGATATAGAATATCAGATCAGGCAGACAAAGAGGGACACAGCAGCCACTGGAAAATGACACTCAGACAACACCCAAGATACGAGAGAGATATGAGGATACAGAACCTTAGATAACAAATACAAACCAGGGCAGGACCTCAGACATAAAGATACAGCAGGGGAAAACGTTTCTGATAATACAGTATATAAGCAAATACATACATAGCACGATAAAGCATCTCATACCAAGTACAAAGCTGGAGAGTGTTACACCATCTCGAAGATACGACTGACAAAATGGAACCAAAATCCAACAAACGAGGCTTAGTAAAGACAGGCATACGACAGACAAAGGAAGAGGAGACAGCATCCCAGATAACAAAGCTCCAGAGCTATCATACAGATGAGAATACGGACGACAGCATCCTCTAGGTAACACCAAGAAATATCGAGGTGTAACTCGCATCCCAAATCAGTCAGACACAGACCACACGGGACTGACGAGGGAGAGCAAGAGGATCCCCCCGTGTCACGGCGGCGGTAGATCAGAAGAGGGAGCCGTCCGCGGAGCGCTTGTGTGTGTCTCTCTCTCTCTCGCCTGCAGCGCAGCTCAGTCGCTGGGATTGGAAAATGAACGGAGGGAAATACTGCCTGGAAAATGTCAAAACATCTGTGTGTGTGTGTGTGAGTGAGAGAGAGTGAGTGTAAAGTTTCGTGGTCAAAGGGAGAATTTTGTTCGACTCGTGAGCCAGGTTAAGTTGCAGGTTAAACTTTTCTTCCGTTGGGGACATATAACACTCTCTCTCGCGCACAAAATCCAAACGATTTAGGCGTCTTATGCCACTGAGTTTCTGGATACTAGGGAGACATGTGTTTAATGCGTACCAGTTTGATCGTGTGAGGGTAAACGCGTAACGCTTCCCCACCACCACTGGGCGTGACTCCCGACAACGGATGGACGACAAGACGAAGAAGGACAAAGCAATTCCCAAAGCGTTTGCAGAACAACACAGGCGACGTGAGGAAGGACACACCACCCACACATACGACGAGAAAAGGCTGGGCATTCTAGGTATGTCTGACACAGGCGCAGCGTCCCATACTAAACAGAAAACGAAGGGGTAAGAAAACATTAGGTCTTGAGAAAGATAAAACAGATGAGGTACGATAAACCATCTTAGATACGAACAAAGAGGAAGGAAACATACTCCAAGATGAAAAAGACAAGACAGAAGTGAAAATCCTAGGTGTAACAGTCATGGAATGGGCAAAGAATCCCAGTAAAGGCACAGAACCATTTACAAGAGACAAAAGGAGTTACAGAACCCTTAGCAACCCCTAACATGAACGACAGAAGTAGAGTATAAAATCCTACACAAGACAGACTTCGATGCCCAGAGTATCCTGTTCTAATTTACCAAAAGAAAAATCACGACTTAAGATTCCAGATAAGGTAGACAAGGCAAAAGACAGCATCCCATATCTGGGAGAATAGATAAGATGAGAACCCAGAAAGATGGCAGTGACCAAGATAAGACAGAAGGTCTCACCATCCCAGATAAGAAAGGCGAGGCAAGATACATTAGCCCCGATAAGGGAAATCAATAAGACAGGACTGAGAAAGCAGGACAGAATACACAATATTAGACAGGAGGAGGAGACAGGAGAATAGGGCAACACTATACCCACATGAAGCAGATCACAACACGGAACTTTACGAAAAAAACAAATCAAATTTACATCAAGTTTATCAGCGGCCGATCTTGTGCAAAATGGCCAGAGGCACAGATGACACACTTAGCAAGAGATGAAGGTTACACATCCCTTAAGTGATGTGAGGTCACGACACAACAAAGAGAATCATAAAAATTTTTCTTTCTCTTCATTACATGTCATACTCCTTCATCTTAGGTTTCAGACTGCAAGAGTACACACGCAGGTGCTCCAGGCTCTCACATGCTGAGAAATCCTACTAACTCCTGAAGGACAACATTTACCAGGTCCTCCTCTAACGCAACTCACTAAGAATATCAAAACCAGGTCTTAGTCTGCCTCAGGCGAGAGTAACACTGGCACCATTAGATTAGCATCTTTCTCTAGTTACGTTACCATCTCAAACGTAACGAAGCAAGGTACAGGAGGAATAATACTACCAAGCCAGGGAGAAACTTTTCCTTTATCGCCAAGTGTGTGGCACGACTAGTTCGTTCTGATGACAGTGGTTGACAAAGACTTCGCATCATGAGTATCAATATATGATCGAGAATCAGTTAAGGACACTGATTATTATTATCATTATGGAACGAGTAGGATTTGTCTAACACGTTTTGTTTATGAGGTACTCGCTGGAATAATGCACCAATGTAGGATAGTAAGAAGTACACTTAAGCATGGAGCGAAAGAAAGATATGTCACCACTATGATTAAAACGTCTCGCTTCTCGAATAAAGAACCTGACACCCATTATCACACTTTGAACCAGTTATCATTTTCGATGTAAACTTGGTGATCAGGAGAAATGCTGGTCCCCACATTCATGACGTAATCTCGAATGGAAACGGTAAATGGAAATTAACAAACGGAAGTCATTGTCATTTCGCAAAAAAAAAAAAAGAAAACTGCCGATTTCGCTCTCGTGCAACGAAGGAACACAAGATGGAGGAAGAGTTGGAACAATGTGGAGCTTCTATTCCAGGCTAGGACGATTCACATCGAACCTCGACGAATCCTCAGATAACTATACACCACATAAAGTTAGGTTCAGAAAAAGTAACATTCATAAAGCTTTAAACAAATACTAGAGGGGTTTAAATATCTGCATGACATCTCCTCGTATTGGTGATGCCAACGAAGACAATCTAGTTGGCCCAGAAACACAAGAGGTGATATCAGATCAAGAGTTTCCGACATAATGCTGGAATCTAAGGAACTCGAAGCCCCGCAGTCTTTCAAAAAGGATCCCCTTACATTAATCCTGACAAGACGAAATCTAAAAACTTTGCTGAGCTGGTGCAGACTCGACTCCCTCCCTACCTATGGTGAAATCAGTCCTCAAAACACCTCTCTCAGACACGTTTCTTATCCCTTTTTCCAGTCCCAACATGAATTTGTTCTCCTGATATTACCTAAATGATAACAGTAATGAACATGGCGAGAGGTTCCAACAGGACACTGCTCAAATGTTAAAAAGATATACGAGGCCAAGTGGACTATGAAAACATGATGGCTGAGTACTGATGAATATGTGAATGTGATGAATCGAATTCCAAATACGAGAAACATTCCAGGAAAAAACCAATTTTTTCTTTTTAGCTTCAACATACAAGCACAACTTAATGAAGCGTAGTAATTATGATATGTACCTGTGACCCTTTCCGACCAATTGTTTGAAAAATACAAACTCAGTCAGAAATTTGGAATCATTTTCTTACCCAAGCTATATATATATATATATATATATATATATATATATATATATATATATATATATATATATATATATATATATATATATATATATTTCATATTATTCGCCATTTCCCGCGTTAGCGAGGTAGCGTTAAGAACAGAGGACTTGGCCTTTGAGGGAATATCCTCATCTGGCCCCCTCTGCTCTGTTCCTTCTTTTGGAAAAAAAAAAATTATCAAATATGATCATACTGGGCACACTACACCCATCAAAATACCCCACTACTATCCAAACAGCACAAAAACGTACATATCTGTCGACCAATGATAACGTTCCGATTTCTTACTTTTCCTCCCCCCAAATCAAACCAAACCACAACTGCATTAGACTTTCATAACAATAATAATGATACAAAATACCTGGAAAAAAAAAGTAAAATTTTTACATTACACAATATAAATTTCTAGTACAAGAACATTTGAAATATATAACAAAATCAAAGTAAAATCACTTACCTTAAATATATAAAAATGAAAATAAAATATACACCATATATATATATATATATATATATATATATATATATATATATATATATATATATATATATATATATATATATATATGTGCTACTGAAATTCTACAATATACGAGAGCTAAAGAATATGGGACCTAAACTAACCAGCTCACTCGAACACCTTACACACAAAATCATCCCATTTATTGAGCTGTTTCTAAACAACCGATTGAATCCACAATCTTCCTATAACGAGGCGAATCACCGCCATCCCAGGATGATGAGTGACACAGACACCATGCCAAGGGCGCACTCACTTGACACCTTCCCTCACCTACCCAGCCAGAGATATAAAGTTAAGTGTCACCTGACGACAAGATTCAAATCTCTGGAAATATATCAGAGTATCACTTGGGGAGGGAATCTACATTTTCAGCACTAGACCAAGAAGGGCAAAAGCTACGTTTAACGCTGAGGCTGAAGATTGAAATCATAACAAATAGTTCAGCTCAAGAGGAGGGGAATAAAAAAAAAAAACAGAAGAGCTATTCTTTATCTTGTATCAAGCACTCGAAATGTGGGTATACAGAAAACACATAATCCCCCAAGCTGTCAGTACACAGATATGCACCCAATACATCAAAACTACTACTTTCCACGTAATATGCATGCATGTAATCAAGCAATATACTTACACTTCGTTTTCCTCTCATCCACGCCAACAATCTTTTCAAAAAGCTTTTTTTTTCTTAACTTTAATCTTTTAAGTTCAAATCAAACTACGTACAACCACCACCACAACAAAAATCGCAGCGGTAGCATGCACTGCCATGCAACTACGAAACATGTGGAGTTGAATTCACGAGCATTACTGTCTCTACACACACACACACACACACACACAACAAACACAGACACACAAGCACTTGCCTGGACATCCGTCGCGCCACATCACAATGCTCTTGACATTCTAGGTGCACAATAACAGACTGAAAGAAAAATCAAAAAAAGAACGTGTAATAAGAACACAAAATAATCATGACTAGAAATAATATGTTAATCAAACAAAAGCTAAATGAGATAACTGAACATCTGAAACGAATGGCTGATTGAACTAAACTTTACAGTAATGCTGTAACGGAGGATACATTGAGAAGCGGGCGTTTTGTATTATGGGTTGATCAATACAGGAGAAGCAGGTGTTTTGTATTATGGGTTGATTAATACAGGAGAAGCAGGTGTTTTGTATTATGGGCTGATTAATACAGGAGAAGCAGGTGTTTTGTATTATGGGTTGATTAATACAGAAGCAGATGTTTTGTATTATGGGTTGATTAACACAGGAGAAGCTATTGTAGGGGTACAAAATGATCTGGTGATGTGGTATACAGTGATTTGATGTGACTGTTCATTCATATTTACGATGTCCATTATTAAGTAGAAGCAGAGCAGAGGAACGGCAATCAAGTATACTAAAAGGTGGTTAGTGTCAGAATACCGGGAGTCGATGGAGTGGTACTTGAGTGGATGGTACCTTGTACACAAAGGGCTGGTACTGTGGTTCGCGTGGAGTGTACTGGGGTAAACAACGAATCTATGCTGTGTTTTACAACTGTCAGTGTAAGTGATACACAGGAGGTGTGGTGTGATCATATACACTGTGAGGCTGGTGTAGTAGGTTGTAAAGGATGGTACAATGATATACAGGAGATGGTGTAGTGGTATACCAAGGCTGGAAAATGTACCTGCGTGTAGTGGTACAATGTGGATGGTACAGTGATAGAGAGCGAGAGGCGGTTGTCGCGGTACAACAAGGCTGGTACGGTGGTAAAGACGAGCAGGTGTAGTGGTATAGTGGGGTTAGTGTGGTACGACACTGAGGCTGGTGTAGCTGTATAATGATATCTGTGTGGTTGAAGAAAGGTTGACACAGTGGTAGAATGGCTGGTACAGTGGTTAACAAGGGATGGTACACTGGGTACAAGGGCTGGCACAGTGGTTACAAGGGCTGGTACACTGGTTACAAGGGCTGGTACAGTGGTTACAAGGGCTGGTACAGTAGTTACAAAGGCTGGTACAGTGGTTAACAAGGGTTGGCACAATGGTAGCACAAAGGCCTGGTGCTGTTATGGTACAGTGAGGATGGAGTCGCGACTTGGAGAGGATGGCTGGAGGGGTAAACAGGAAATTCGTGTTATGGTGCACAAAATGGCTGGCGTAAAGGGGTGGGGGTGGGGGAGGCGACGCTATGTGCAAAAGAAAGGAAACTGGAAAAACTGGGCGCAGGCCGCTGCTCCTCGATGACTCTCCAGCGTTCCAGGATGTGGCAACTGGAGGCCCTGGTAGTCGAACACCAGAGAGACAGAAGGTCCTAAAGGCAAGCCTCAAGGTCCTTACAAAAAAAAAGAAAGGAGGAAGTGGGGGTGTTCTGGTCGTATTTGCTTCAGGTACCCCCAAAGACTTCACGTCTCAAGAGATCTTTAGCTTCATATCCTATCAGTCTTTGGCTTACATATCCTGGAAGTCTTTTAGGCTACATATCCTTTACGAGTTCTTTGGCTTTAGACACAACAGTATCATCTCTGGCCATGAGCAAGCAAAGGTAAATCATGACATTGTGATGGTAGTCTAAGTGTGTTTGTGGCTGGCTGTCTGAGAGAGAAAAAAAAATGTGTGTGCCAAGGTGTATTTCTGTGGGATATATCTAAAAAATTTACCCTTGTACTCCTGATCTTTGTAGACTTTCTGAGACTGAAATGCCTTCATCTTTTCACACGAATGCCTATCAAAATTCATGCATATATTCCTTCAAAATGGAGATATACCTAGCCGGTAGTGGGACATAATCTGTAAGTTTTCCTCATTCTGCACAGAAAAACCATACGAATCATATATATATATATATATATATATATATATATATATATATATATATATATATATACGCAGTACAAAATATTCTCCTCGTAAATCTATTCATGTTAAAAGACGTAATCTACAGTACTTCTGATACTAATACAACGTTTATATCGTCATCATCTTTTTTTTCGGAGAGAGAGAGAGAGAGAGAGAGAGAGAGAGAGAGAGAGAGAGAGAGAGAGAGAGAGAGAGAGAGAGAGAGAGAGAGAGAGTGGCACCGTCTACAGCATATGTTGCCACAAGGGGGGTGATGCAATTTTATGCATACATAAATAATGATAGACAGATAGATAGATAGATTGAAAGATATAGATAGATAGGCAGATATATAGATGAAAAATAGATACATGGACCTCCCTTCAGTAGCGGTTAGCGTTCCTAACCGTGATGCAGCATTCACGGGCCGTTCAGGGTTAAGCGCATAGGTTCAATTCCTGGTTCCAGCAGTCGGTCCACAGTCAACCCAGCTCTTCATCCACCCCTAAGGGTTCGTCGATAAAATGGGTACCTGGCTCAGGCTAGCTAGGGTTTATGTACATATAGCGTTAATATGGACCTGACTAGGACCTCACACACACACACACACACACACACACACACACACACACACACACACACACACACACACACAAATACATCACTTATATTTCCTCTTGATGAGAAATTATCTACATTTCTCCAACAGTGATGGCCGGAAAACCTCAGATCTGCTTACCAACATCATATCTACCTTACAAACCACTGTATTCTACAGTACTGTAGGTGCTACCAGGCACCTACAGTAACACAAGATAAGACACTTCTAACTTGTCTTTCATCGGAGCCAATGTGGCACTTGAAAAAAAAAAATATGCCTCAATCATAGACATGGCTGAGAGAAGTGATGTAATGATTATAAATCAAAACAAGACACAATGAGGAAGGTTTAACCCAAGCTCCTCTTATGTCTGCAGACCCGATCCGTGAAAACAGAAAGGTTATATGAATTAGAAGGAAGGAAGGAAGGAAGGAAGAGGTCTCCACTGCTTTCCTGTGCGAGGACAAGAGAAAGAACATGACGGCCAACGCACGTGTGGCTCGTCATTGTCCTCATACACCTGGCCTTAATTATCTTAAGGTGTCTGAACATTAAGGTCTCCCTCCTGCGAAACAGGTCACCACTCTGCATTTCCATGTCCTTAGCTAACTTATGGAGTGTTTGCTTCAGCTTCTCGAAATACAGACGAACTTTCCCATCAGGGCCAATGACCCGTTATCAAAAACCTTTATCATCATATGATAAAAATCCTCTTCCAAGAAACTATAAAAAAAAAAAAAATGACGGTGTCAAGTACATGAGTAATGGTGGACTCGCCCAAACTGACCTCACACTTCTCAAGTAATTCACTCAACTGTGATCCTCACCTTACCTCTCCTTCCTTGGCGACACGACCACGGAACAAAGAGAGAGGCAAGGCGCCCGTCCTTGCCTTAAACACCTCCTTTCCTTACCTTCGGTACTCGCTCTTGGATAGTCAGCGTCTCCGAAGACTGCTGCGTGAGTGGGTTTTCCCTTCATCGGCCCGTGCCCTCGTTAAACATGGATGGCCCGTGCCCTCGTTAATCATGGATGGCCACCAAGGTCTCCCGGGAATTACCTTACGACACAATTCTCCTGCCTTCCGAGTTTCGTCTGAAAACTGGTAACCAGCGGGTCTTCATAACGATGTGAGACTAAAGTGTCTCTCTCATTGCCTCTTGCCACTGCTAAACAGGGAGGGTCTGTTTTTGCTCTTTTTTAGCTTCCACGACACAAGTCCTGGTCTCGTTTGCCACTCGTTAATACTGATGGCCAGCAAGACCTCAATGACAAACTCGCATGGTTCTCCACACACCTTCCTAAGGCACTGCTCAAAATAAGAGGGTCGGCGGCGAGGTTTTGTCCATGGTGAACCTCACGCCGTTTTCCACACCTTCCAAGGCACTGATGAATATGGCTAGCTGGCGTGCCAGAGCCCAAGGACATGTTGGACGAGATGGTGGCCTGATGTGGACATCTTGGTGAAGCGTCAGACAGCAGGATATTCGGAGAGCTGGAGATCTTGGTGGCGTGTCAGACAGCAGGATATTCGTAAAGCTGGAGATCTTGGTGGAAGTGTCAGACAGCAGGATATTCGGAGAGCTGGACATCTTGGTGGAAGTGTCAGACTGCAGGATATTCGGAGAGCTGGAGATCTTGGTGGAAGTGTCAGACTGCAGGATATTCGGAGAGCTGGCGATCTTGGTGGAAGTGTCAGACAGCAGGATATTCGTAGAGCTGGAGATCTTGGTGGAAGTGTCAGACAGCAGGATATTCGTAGAGCTGGAGATCTTGGTAGGGGTATCAGACAGGAGGATATTCGGAGAGCACAATATTCGGCACATTTCCCCACTAATCTAAAATGAAAGCGGTGCCGACATCTCGGGTTCTCATCTCTTATTTACAGCCACCGCTGGGCACGCCCGGAACAGTTACCAGACTCCTCTTTAATGAACTAATATTAGCATGTTTTCCATTTTTTTCCCCTATTGTCGAGCTGCACACTTGAGCACTCCCTCGCATCACATGCATCTAATCCTATTAATCCGCTGTTCCGGATCAGTTAATTACGAGTTAATCCACATAAAAATTAATCAATGTCTTCTCTCGTTCTGTATTATCAAGTTCGAAAATATCAACTTTGATCAACAGCCCTAAACTTAAGTCTTCTCATCTGACATACTTAGAAATGGTTTCTTCTTGGTTTTAACGACAGTAAAGTCATCGCGTCGTTCGAGACGACCCCCAAACAAGGCTCTTCGTTGAATCATCCACTTTACATTGGAGTTAAGTGCTGAAGCGAACGAGTGTTCTTGAATGAACAAACTACCACTCTGTAGTTATGACGACACAGTGATCATGCCCCGTCTGCGCTGCTTCCATGATCCCTTAACATACATTCAAGACCTTGTTCCAGGACGTCTGTCACCCTCTGGAGGTTCAGGCATCTTGCTTGGGGTTCGTATATGATTCCAGTACCACGCCCATGTCAACACCCCCAAAGACAAGGGTTTGTGGCTGGGTTGTAACTCGTTCGTGAGGTTCGGCATGAATCCGCCACATAATCTGTATCGACTAACAAGGACACAACTGTAACTACATAATCTGTATCGACTAACAAGTATACAACTGTAACGGACTAATTACAGAATTGCAAACAGGCACATAGTTTCACGAGTCCAGGAGTTTTTCTCCTCTTCTATTTTTTTCATAATTCTTATTCCCACCTTTTTAAAAATTTAAATCAATTTACCTCATATTTGCGTTTGACTGCCAGTCAAATATTTATCAATTAACTTTCTGCCGTGCTCATTACATGTGTTCCTCGGTACACACACACACACACATTCGAATAATCCTACTTTAGGCTTCCGAGGCAACGTTATGTAACAATATGTTTAAAATTCATATTTTTTTTTTGCAGTCGTGTGTGTGTGTGTGTGTGTGTGTGTATGTGGCTTTGGAGTCCTGAAGTGTGGAAAAAAAATCGTGTTCCCATGATATCGAATGTGGTTTCAAAACGCAATAAGAAAGCTGAAGCACAAAGTATCTTCAGTGTCCGAGTTTTGGGATGACAGACTGAAATGTGATCTAATTTCTTTTTTCTTGAGCCCCAACAACTGATAAAGAGACACTTGGTCCTCTGGCTAACCACAAGCCTGAGCAAGGCGCACATCACCGCACCAGGAAAGTTGGACAATCCACATGATTCCCCTCCTTTTCAGTTACGGGAATCTGTATGAGAAAAGTTTAACTTTATATCATTTACTAAGTTTCAACAACGTTCAGCCATTTGGTTTTTCAACTTTGCTATTGCATCTACCTTATTCATACTCATTATTCTTATTCATACTCATTCTATATATATATATATATATATATATATATATATATATATATATATATATATATATATATATATATATATCTTTCTTCTTTCTTTTAAACTATTCGCCATTTCCCGCGTTAGCGAGGTAGCGCTAAGAACAGAGGACTGGGCCTTTTTTGGAATATCCTCAACTGGCCCCCTCTGTTCCTTCTTTTGGAAAATTTAAAAAAAAAAAACGAGAGGGGAGGATTTCCAGCCCCCCGCTCCCTCCCCTTTTAGTCGCCTTCTACGACACGCAGGGAATACGTGGGAAGTATTCTTAATCCCCTATCCCCAGGGATAATATATATATATATATATATATATATATATATATATATATATATATATATATATATATGCCCCAATCATGGCCATCTCGGATGAAAGAATACATGGTAAGAAAAGGAAAGAAGCAATCAAAAAGATCTTCTCAAGCGTCTGTAGACCTGACTCTGACAGGTAAAAAAAAAAGTTATGAAAAAAAGGCGGGGATCCAGCAAGAGTGAGGAGAGCCCCTAGCTTCACTGTCCAGGGGAAGGAGGTATCATAACGGTCAACCCTCGGTTGCATGGTCTCTACAAGGAAACACACGTATACACATCCAACGCCCCTCTCAGTAATCTCTTTTGGTATAGGCAAAAAAGGAAAAAAAAAACAATAATCTCTTTAGACATAAGAAAGGCGTCTGGACCAGATGGCATTCATCCTTGTGCTTTGGACAAGCGCGCCTGAGTGTGCTTGCTCGTCTGTTCACCTTCCAAATCTCTCTCTCTTTTGGTAACACCCAGTGGTACAATCCATCCTTAAGAAGGTGTAACCGCTCTAACCTTTCCTGCTATCGTCCTGATGCCCAAACATCTACCGTTTCCAAAGTCTGAACTCCTCCAAATCCTCCAATTCCTTAAAAGTCCAGACTCTCACTGTCTTTTCTCTCGGCATCTGTACGGCTTTCGCAAGGCAAGATCCTCTGAGGATATCATTTCTCACCTTACTCAGGCCTGGTCATCATCTCTGCGAGACTCCGGAGAATCCTATGTTGTATCCTATGATATACCCATGGCATTGGTGGTCTCATCTTCAACCTCACCTCTTTAGGCTTTCCTCCTCCACCTTGTTCCCTGCTGTTGAGCTTTCTCTCTGGTCGATCTGTTTCCGTAACTGTCGATGGGTCTCTCTCTCTCTCTCTCTCTCTCTCTCTCTCTCTCTCTCTCTCTCTCTCTCTCTCTCTCTCCATATCAAAGACGGTGTCCCTCAGGGTTCTGGCCTGTTTCCTACACTCTTTCTCATTTCAATCGACGATTTTCTTTCTTCAACAGGTTACCAGTCATACTCAAGTGATAACCACACAAAACTGCATTTCCTAAGCTTACCTGAATTCAGACGCGACCTACTCAAGTTTAACACATTCTACAACCCAATTTCTAAAATCCATTACACCTCTTCCATCCCAAAATTATGGCGCTACAATTAACATCCTTGGTATCACTGTAATATCTATCTTTTCCTGGAAACCGTACATCACACATATAGCCAAGTTTGCCTCGAGGAAACAAGAGGTCGTGTTCAGCCTCCGTAAATTCTCTTCTTTTAAACAGTTGCTCCGACTATGGAAAGGAATGATGCATCCTTGTACGGAGTACTGCTCTCACATCTAGGGAGGTTTTACTTCTACACAGTTACGAGATGGAGTCGAGTCCAAAGCAATTTGACTCATCGCCTCTCCTAATCTGACCTTAAAACATGACCTACTTCCCCTATGACGCAATGGTGGTTCGCTTTAAATCTTCTGCAGATATCACCTCGGTTTCTGGTTCCGTATGCCCCCGGCCTTTACCAAGACCACGTAAAACCTGGTAGGCCACTCAGTCGCATGGTTAATATGTGGCGGCTGGCATTTCAAGGATGGATCACTGCGATATCTGTTTCTTTCCGTACAGTACGAAGCCTTGGAACTCTTTACTCCCTTACGTCTTTCCTAACAACTAAGATCTGTCACTTTTTGAAAGGAAGAAATCTAGTTCTTCCGAAACTCCTGAATTATTTTTTCCTCTTATTTATCTGTGACTGGAGCCTCGAACAGTTTACACACACACACACACACACACATATATATATATATATATATATATATATATAATGGGGGTAAACCATGGAAAGCTGTGTAGGTATGTATATTTGCGTGTGTGGACGTATGTATATACATGTGTATGGGGGTGGGTTGGGCCATTTCTTTCGTCTGTTTCCTTGCGCTACCTCGCAAACGCGGGAGACAGCGACAAAGCAAAAAAAAAAAAAAAAAAATATAATGAACAATGTCGTGATTCGTTCAGAGATGAGATCAAAGTTAAAATTCCTGAAAAATTCAAAAACGTCTTCAGAACTATGAAACGAATTATCCACACCAGGTGACCACCAGTGTCACTTCCCACACCAAGGTGATCATGAATGCCTCTTTCCCCAAACCGCAGCCGCCCGTTTAGCGACATCTACCAAAGCCTCCTTCTCACCTCCGGACGAGGAAGCCAGCAGGTACAGGAAAGACAAGAACTGGGCACTGTGCGAGTACGGCCGTGGGCGTGTAAAGAGGTACCTAAAGAGTACATGGACGAGGCTGAGTACCTAAGAAAGACAAGCGGTTCAGAAATCATCGTCAGTGGAGAAGAGGGAACCAGAAATGGTCGTCGGTGAAGAAGGCGGACGAGGACAGATCATCTGAGAGAAAGGTGTGCCGGAAACGCCATCAGCCAAAGGGGGAGAGGCACAACACCGTCTGAGAAAGACATATGTTGGACGAGAAGCAGGTGGATGAAACACTTCATCGGTGAGGAAGATGAAGTAACTGCGGGTCATGGAGGACCTCCAGGTTTCAGCTGAAACAAGTGTCATCATCGTCTCTGATCTGGGTATTCGACGCCCGGAATCTCCATCTTTAGGTCCATGGATCTGTCGCCTTATTCACCTTTATCTTGGGAGAAAAGACATACACCCAAGGACCTGAATTCCTTTAGCGTGACATCACGAATTTTCAAACTACTAATGTGCCCTAATAAGGTAAAGATTTGGACTCAAAGGTAAAGATTTGGACTCTCCATATAGCCAGGGACCTGTGCCCTCATAACCAGGAATCTGTTACTTAAAATTCGTGGGTCTGGGTACTTGTAGTAAGGGATGTGAACTCGTACAGCCGGGAATGTGAAATGCCACAGACAAGGATACGAGTCCCCTGTGTAGCAATAAGCCTCGGTCCTCATAACCAGCAACACGTCACTTGACAGATATGGTGGCTGGAAAACGTATGAGCACATGTATGTTGAATGCAGGGATGTGTTTTGTGAGCTGAGGAGTCTGTGAGAGGGGCTGCTGGGAAATGCGGTAAGAGGAAGCTAGGAAAAGGATAAAGGTGGAAGATTCAACCCATGTGACTCACTGTAATACAATGTGATCTGAGAGAAAAAGTCCTGTGGCTAAGCCGATCTCAGTTGCCATAGCCTGAGGAATGGAACCTTACAGCCAAAAATGTCGGACTTCATTAGCCAGGAAACTGGGTCCTTACTCATACGAAATGGAGACTTTGCAGCGACGAAAAGTTGGATTTCATAGGCAATGCGTTTGGTCCTTATTTATCATTGGTGAAGCCGAATTGTACAGTCAAGATCCGGGAATTTTCACGACCATATATATGTGACTACTGCCATTACACCTATTCTCAGAGCAAGGAATGTATAACCCTTAAGTTAGGGATCTGGATTCTTATAAGAAAGAGTCTAAGACTTTTTTTTCCCCAAGTGACTGAAGTCCTCAAATACAGAAATCTCGGACTTTATCACTACGAATGACTTTACTGTCTACTATGAGGACTCTCACATCCAGGGATCTACGTCTCTATGGCCAAAGATCTGAGTACGTCTACTAAGGGATATAAGCGTTCCAGAGAAAGATCTGGTTCTTATAACAAGGTCTCTGTGTCGTGAAAGAGGATCTGCGCTCTGAATCCTATTATACAAGGATCTGGTTCTTATAGCAAGGGCTTTGATTCCTTATAATGAAAGGGCTGATTTTTATATCAGTGACTGATTCCATCTATAGGAGGATATGGTACTATCAAGGACTCTGATCCTATCTAAAGAAAGGTCTGATTCTGAAATCAAAGGGCTCTGAATCCTCCTAGACAGAGGTCTGATTCATGCATCAAGGGCTCTGAAACCTCCTAGAGAAGGATCTGGTTCTTATATTAAGAGCTTCGAGTCTTTCTAGAGAATGACCTAGGAACTTATAGAGTGATTTTGGTACTTATAGTCGAGTACGAAGATCCTTTACCTATAGTTAGGGATCCTTCCTGCTAGACAGAGATCTGGGTAGGGTCCTATAGACAGGAATTCCCAGAGGGTCACGTTCCTCTGAGACAAGGTTCTATCACCTAACATGCTACGGATATAAACCTCATATATACATAATAGTGCTCTTTCGAACCAAGGGTGTGAAAAAACGGTACTCTTTCGAACCAAAGGTACGAAAACAGTGAATTTCGAACCGACAGTACAAAAACCGTGCTCTTTCGAACCAAAGGTACGAAAAACAGTCCTCTCTCGAATCAAGGGTATGAAAACTTATACCAAAAGGGGTGTCTGCTCTCGTATAACAGGTACCTGGGTTCTTTACAGGTAGATGACTGGATTCAAACTGCCAAAGATCTCCTTCCTTCAATGAAGTTCAAGATGGTTAGCGATGCTAAAGACGACCATCATCAACACCGTTCTTACTTTTACACTTAAATACACATACAAGTTAAATTAGTTAGGGTAACATATGATCTTACCTGGAAAAATGCCACACACACACACACACACACACACACAATAAACGGGAAAAGGTCATTTAAAACTTGCTGCTTGCTGTTAGCAGCCAAGTGTACGCGACATGAAAATGGAGATAACTTTGTAAAAAGTAATAATTTTTCTTTTTTCAATTTGTTCATTGATGCAGTTCTGCCACAATTCAAACTTTCCTCGCTCATCCTCCAAAGGAGAAATGAATCATCAGCATCCACAACTGATACTCGGTAATCATTCCTATGACAACATGAGAGAAAACGAGGAGCTAGTGAAAGACATTACTCTAAGCGAATACTACCACCAGCATGAACGATTCAATTACCTAATTGAAAAAAAAAAAGTTTGTTCATAATAAATGCAACCACAAGTCTTTTTCTTTTTCGTGCTTTTTTGGTGCCATATACCCTTAACGGGGGTTGGATAGGTGGATGGGTTGAGGTGGAATACTGGGGCATAGCAAACTTTCACTCTGAAGGCTAAGAAACACCGTTGAAATTTTCGAATGCTTATAATCCAATACCCAGTCGCTCACTGCAAAGCTGAGTGACCCATGCAGAAAACCTCTCCCCTATTTATATATACCTTTAATCATGACACCTCACCTCACACGTTCCCTCATACTCAACCTATTCTCCACATACGTCCTCCCTGCATCAATTAACTCATGAAGAGGTTAATTGCACAAATGCCTTGGCTCTCCATTTGCGGGAAATGATACAAAGTAACCTCTCATTAATGACGTTTATAATCGGGTGTCCTAGACCCACATGAAGTAGTTGATAATGTTAACTGCTGATCTTCACAGATCATTATGATGGGTAAAAATCGTTCATAGGTAGATCTTATATGGGATATAATGTTTACAAAGATCGTAGAGTATAATTCAAACTTGTATAGTATCAATTGTTACAAAAAAGAAAAAATTACAGGCAGTAAAAGAAGTGATTAAACGAATCAGGATAAAACAATATTCACGTGACATAAACATGATATATACATACATATATATATATATATATATATATATATATATATATATATATATATATATATATATATATATATATATATATATATATATATATAAAATGAGATATTACGACGGTGGGAACAAGAGCATTAAGCACACACGGCATGTGGGCATCATGGCAAGTTTGAGAGGGGGAGATAAGAACACCAAGTTCCGGCTGAAAACTTGGGCCGAGCAGCTTCCATTTTGTTGGTGTGTGAGGCCCGTCGGCTGCAGCAACCGGCCACCACCACCACCACCAGCAGCGTGTTCTACCTCCCCAGGTGGACACGCTGCTGGTGATCTATATGGTGACTGTGGCGACCATGTGTGGGTGTGTGTGGATGTTACCGTGTTGATGGTTGTGGTGGCTACCTGACTGTGGTATGGGCGTGGTACTGATGGTAGGCTGAGGGCCTTGGGTGGTACAGCTGATGGGCAAGAGACCAATCAGTGATGGTAGTTTTTAGGCCTTTTTCAGTTAACTGTTTAGCGGATGTTGGTGGAGGTAGTTATATGATGCTGAGCCTAACGAGTGAGGATGTGGTAGAGGAGCGTAGCTGCTGTGCTGACAGTGTGGTGTCTATCAGGACTGTGGTAGAAGGTGTGGTGGTTACTGTGTCCGTCTGATGGCTGTGGTAGTAGAGTGGTTGGTTGTCATGTGTCCATCTCCTGGCTCTACCTGTGGCGTAACAGCCGTGGTGAAGACTGGGTTTTGAGAATGCAGCCCATGATGATGAACCGGTCCATACATATAGGCCTTGGTGTGGTGACTGTCTCTCCCCCATAACAGTATGTCGGGGGTAATCGTTACTTGTTACAGTCAATGGGTTACTTTATGGAAAAGCTTTTAAAACGGTAGAAATATTGGGAAGAAATACTAACTTTCATCAGATTTCTAAAAATTGCTAACACCTATATGAACTTTTTTTTCTTAATCCAACGTACATACAGTCATTTTGAATGTACGTACCTATTTATAAATGCTCTCAAAATGATTAAAGCGGCCCGTGCAATATATCCCTAACACTTACTTCATGATATCAGGGTACTGATGAGAGTATTAGAAATACATTGAAAAGAACAAGATAAGGTGGTGTGGCCCTGCACAAAGAAATGGAAGACAAGAGGTATGCCAAGGAGTGTTTGGACTACACCCCTGAAAGAAGACGCTCAGCAGGACGTCTTAGACTGAAAGAGGAAGGAAGTCGTTGGTGGAAGTTGAAGGAAGCAGAGTAAACAAACAGGACGACTGACAGACTTTTAAGTGCACCTGGTGTCTGGTGGTGGAAATGGCTAATGGTCTTTTAATTTCATATAATGTTGCCTTATCTGTAGCTTACATACATGCTTTTGTATCTATGTTGTATCAAGAGGGCCCCATAAATCCTAAAGCATTTTCACGTAGCTCAAATATGTACCAGGTATACATGAGGTTACCAAACAAGATATGCCAGGTAAGAGAGAGAGAGGTAAGCTCACAACAGCAGTTCAGGTGGTAACACAAGTGAAAATGTCTTGAGTGACAAGTTGCCCAGTGAACTTGGAGTGACTGTCTACAGATCCTATCACAACTACCTTAGGTTGATGTTCTGTCCTGTCATTTCAGATGACCATTCATTAACTTATCTACCAACATGACGGCCCATGGAACGAAGAGAAACAAACGTGACCCTACTGGAGATGATGATGCCGAGAGCCAAGCAGAAGTAAAGCCATAACTTAGCATGATATGTCTGAGTACGTAATTACGATGACTTCAAACACCTCACCGAACACAGGACAAAACTTAAGACATCGGCCGTAGTAGACTTGCCGTACCTTTAAGTTCCCCCGGCCGAAGGTCTTAAGTGCCTAGGTTAAAGATGTGATTTCAGATCATCATGGCTACCATCCACCTTGACTACTAACATCACCTTCACAACGAGACCCCGAGAGGCTTATGTAAACACCGACTGATTCCCCTCACAACCAAGCACGCCCCGACCGAACTAGGCCTTCGTCGGCTGACGGCTGAAGTTCATTTTCATACCGAGCTGCACCAAGTGCAACAGGTCAAGAAGAAAGGAAAATCATGAGCTACATGGAAACCAAACTGCTGAACTTACCATCAAGTTGGACTACAAAAGGTAGCAGCAATTTCATTCATCAGGCAATGCAGAGAAAGAATTTGAACCTGTTGCCAACTTGTTAAGCAATAATCATTCAAGACCCAGCCAGATGGACTAATAACAATGGCGACGCCAGAGAATTGCAAGCTAAAATGGAAATGGCACACACAGAGGCATTTACTAATGTGCCAAAGTCGAAGAAGATTTCACCCAAAGGAAGTCTGCCCTAAATCTAAAGGTTATCTAAAAGAAGTTTGTCCTAAATTCAAAGGTCACCCGAAAGAAATTTGCCCTAAACTTAAAGGTTATCCGAAAGAAGTTTGCCCTAAATCTAAAGTTACCCAAAGAAGTTTGCCCTAAATCTAAAGGTCTAATCTAAAAGAAGTGTGCCCTAAATTAAGACTATCTGAGAGATAGTTATGTGGAGAAGAGAAACTCTGAGCCAAACACCGAAAGTCGTAACCAGATGCTGTGTCACTTGCTTTGCCTAACGTCTCAAGTGGTCACTTTGGGACATACAACCTGGTGTGCAGTACTGGGGGGTGGGTTAGGTACAGGCGATGCACTGAAACTGGGCGATCTAGAGTCGACAGGACAAAATGCGACGAATCAAGGAAAAAGTGGCGAATCACATGAGTCCTATACCTCAGCGATGAGGCACTGGAACTCGGAAATCTACATAACGACAGGACGAAAGTGGAGGGAATCGAAGAAACAAAACAACGTAGACATAGGTGACTCAGGTGAGTCCAGTGCCTCAGCGATGAGTCCAATGCCTAAGCGATGAGTCCAATGCCTAAGCGATGAGTCCAATGCCTAAGCGATGAGTCCAATGCCTCAGCGATGAGTCAATGCAGGCAGACGATGATGATGATGTACAGGTTAATGATAAAGAGGGGCGATGTTAACTTTGTGCGACACACTCGTAAAATAAAAGGCATTAACCACGATTAACTGATTTATGGACACGTAACTGACCATTTCAGTCATCCCCATTTTGCTCTGATTCGATTTGACTTTTGTGGACTTTGTAAAGCGCTGAGGCCTAATTGGTTACCCAGCGCTTTTTAGCAATGAAAGAGATATCCAAAAATGTATACTATCCACAGCTTTTTTTTTTTTATCAACCTTGATTTCTATTTCGTTTGGACTTCCAAGTACCATCTTTCTTGCCACTTACATCAGCTAATAAATTCACTGTAAGGTGTGACTCTCGTGTGTGTAAGTTGCTAGATGTAGCTGCTTTAGCCTCATCATCTGCTATATTATTATACCTAATACCGATGTGTCTAGGATACAAGAAGAGTTCTACACTCTCATGCTATATACTCTCACAAATACTTTGTGTTAATCATTCTATTACATTTATTCAAAGATGGTAAGCTGATTCATATACCATACAATGGGTGGTACTGTTTCAGGACTAGAGAAATGTTTGTGAAGGATACTTCATGTTATTTGCAAAGGAGTTATTTGAAATGTTGATGCCTTGTTTTTACAAAGAAGTAAAATGAACTGCATACAGCCACAGACCACTGGGTCCTTTAGGGGCTTTGTGACAGAGGAAAGTATCAGAAAAATAGGTTATTTTGATGAAAGAAGACAACAGATGATCACAGATAAATACCTGTAAATTTCACATTCAACTAAAAAGGCACAAATAACATAAGCTGCGGACTTTTAAGCAAAGTCTTTCTCAGGTCTGTTCCTCAACTTATTTAAAGCGTTGATTTCAACTACTCTTAATTCGCATATAGTTTTCACGTGTTGCAAATCCTGCTGAGGAAAAAGTGAAGGGTGTGATCAGACTAGAATTAAACTTTCGTGTATATGCTTGAACCTATTACTACGAGTGGAATGAGAAAGACACCTAACTTTAAATAGCTGCTGGTTGGTTGGTCAATTGAGATTAAGGCCTATCAAGGCGGTCAAAGATAAGCTATATCCAACAACCGAAGTAATCTTTTACGCCTTCTTCAGGTGTTGATCATAATTCTAACATCTCACGCTCTCACTATGTATGTGGGCGGCCTTTGAATAGGTTTCCTTGATGGAGATTATCAAAACTCCAATACTTCTGAACGGCTGTATCGAATCACCTCTCAACCCTTTCTTTTCCTAAGCTATGTAGGTTTGAGTCGTCCACCAGGCTCTCATAGGCTTTGTTTCTCAGTCCGGGAACCATTCTGGTAGCTCGGTGGTGTGTGCGCTGTCTCTCTCTCGTCAGCCTATATCTTGATGTAGGAAGGACGCAAAACTGAACTTCAACAATCAAGGTGGGAACACACGTCAATCTAAAGATTAAAAGATTGATTTTTTAGATGTGGGTTCGAAAGTCTGACCTATGATGTCTCGAGTTTAGCGCCCCTTTTTTTCTACTGCTTCTAAGCACAGCTTACTTGGCTTTAGGTCAACGGAGATTCTGCATAGTGCTCACTTGGTCTTAGGTCATCGAAGATTATTATACACGGGTCTTTTGCAGCTCAACAGAATCCATGCCGTAGCTTGCCCTGACCTGTTTCTCCCACCGATTTGTGAACCTTTGCATTCGTCGGTACTGGGACTCATTGGCCAACTGTGAGCCTTGTCAGTACATGTGTCTGTGCCAGTCTGCAGATGAAGAAGCTGTGTTTGTTGCTGTAGCTTCAAGGTGCGGTGCTTGTGTGACGATGGGTACAACAGGAGTGTCATGGCTGTGCAAGTGGTGGCAGCATGGTGGTGATGGCTGCATTAGTGTCATGACAGTCAAGTGGTGGCAGCATGATGGTGATGGCTGCAGTAGTGTCATGACAGTCAAGTGGTGGCAGCATGATGGTGATGGCTGCAGTAGTGTCATGACAGTCGTGACGGTGTGACGATGGGCGGCTCTCATGGCTCTCATGTGGTTATGGTGGTGGCTACGGCAGCGTCACCAGTGTGAAGTGATGGCGGCAGTGGTGCACTGTGAGGCCCACTTGCTCATGCTTGCGATGGCTGGGATGACGACCGTGTTGGCGGTAAAGTCTAGGTACTGAGGAGGAACACAGACTATCGGTGATGGTGGACGGGTAACGTGGCAAGCGTAGGATGAAGGGCCGGGGCGCTGCGGGTGTTCTGTAAGGGCCAAGGAGCGGCCCAGCGGCTGTATGCTGGGAGGCTTTCATCTTGGCTGTAATGTCTGTACTTGGATACTGCAGCGGTAGTTTAGCGGTTCTACTCCAATCCTATTTGGCTGTCAAGGACGGCAGCGCGGGCCAAGGTAACCAGCGCCTGTAATGGCAGTTGGTGGTGACATACCGGGTATTCCTCGCAGCTGGCACGGTGTGGGGGAGGGTTAAGGCTGGATGTAGCGCCGGTCTGAAGGCTGTGGTGACCGTATGAGGGCCGCGGAGGTGGTCACCTACTGTGGTGACCCTGAGGCTGTGTTGGCGAACCTGAGGTCTAATGGCTATGGTGGCGACTTGAAGGCCGTGCTGACAACATGAAGGCTATATTGGCAACATGAGCGTTGTGTTGGCAGGCCGGAGGCTGTGGCGGTGACCTGGAGGCTGTGGCGATGGCCTGTAGGCAGCCTGAGGATCTAAGGCGGCGACCTGTGGGCAGTGGTAGAGACCTGAGGGCTGTGGTGGAGACCTCAGGGCTGCGATGGCAACCTGAGGGATATGGCGGCGAGCTGAGGGCTATGATGGCGAGCTGAGGAACAGCTGTGGTGGTGACCTGAAGGTTATGGTAGCGAGCTGAGGGTAATGGAGACGACCTGAGGGCTATGGCGGCGACAGGACGGCTATGGCTGTGACCTGAGGGCTGTGGCTGCGACCTGAGGGGTGTGACCACGACCTGAAGGTTGTGGCGGCGAACCTGTGGGCAGTGTTGGAGACGTAAGGACTGTGGTGGCGACCTGGGGGTTGTGGCGGCGACCTGAGAGCTGTGGTGATGACTTGCGGGCTGCAGGGGAGACGTGAAGGCTGAGTTGTGACCTGAAAGCTTTGGTAAAATGACCTGAATGTTGTGGTGGTGACCTGGCGGGTGTGGTGGAGCCTTGTGGTTGTACAGGTCGTGGCGGCAGGTGTGGTGACCTGGCGGTTGTGGTGGAGCCTTGTGGTTGTACAGGTCGTGGCGGCAGGTGTGGTGACTGTGGTGGAGCCTTGTGGTTGTACAGGTCGTGGCGGCAGGTGTGGTGACTGTGGTGGAGCCTTGTGGTTGTACAGGTCGTGGCGGCAGGTGTGGTGACCTGGCGGTTGTGGTGGAGCCTTGTGGTTGTACAGGTCGTGGCGGCAGGTGTGGTGACCTGGCGGGTGTGGTGGAGCCTTGTGGTTGTACAGGTCGTGGCGGCAGGTGTGGTGACCTGGCGGGTGTGGTGGAGCCTTGTGGTTGTACAGGTCGTGGCGGCAGGTGTGGTGACCTGGCGGTTGTGGTGGAGCCTTGTGGTTGTACAGGTCGTGGCGGCAGGTGTGGTGACCTGGCGGGTGTGGTGGAGCCTTGTGGTTGTACAGGTCGTGGCGGCAGGTGTGGTGACTGTGGTGGAGCCTTGTGGTTGTACAGGTCGTGGCGGCAGGTGTGGTGACCTGGCGGTTGTGGTGGAGCCTTGTGGTTGTACAGGTCGTGGCGGCAGGTGTGGTGACTGTGGTGGAGCCTTGTGGTTGTACAGGTCGTGGCGGCAGGTGTGGTGACCTGGCGGTTGTGGTGGAGCCTTGTGGTTGTACAGGTCGTGGCGGCAGGTGTGGTGACCTGGCGGGTGTGGTGGAGCCTTGTGGTTGTACAGGTCGTGGCGGCAGGTGTGGTGACTGTGGTGGAGCCTTGTGGTTGTACAGGTCGTGGCGGCAGGTGTGGTGACCTGGCGGTTGTGGTGGAGCCTTGTGGTTGTACAGGTCGTGGCGGCAGGTGTGGTGACCTGGCGGTTGTGGTGGAGCCTTGTGGTTGTACAGGTCGTGGCGGCAGGTGTGGTGACCTGGCGGTTGTGGTGGAGCCTTGTGGTTGTACAGGTCGTGGCGGCAGGTGTGGTGACCTGGCGGTTGTGGTGGAGCCTTGTGGTTGTACAGGTCGTGGCGGCAGGTGTGGTGACCTGGCGGTTGTGGTGGAGCCTTGTGGTTGTACAGGTCGTGGCGGCAGGTGTGGTGACCTGGCGGTTGTGGTGGAGCCTTGTGGTTGTACAGGTCGTGGCGGCAGGTGTGGTGACCTGGCGGGTGTGGTGGAGCCTTGTGGTTGTACAGGTCGTGGCGGCAGGTGTGGTGACTGTGGTGGAGCCTTGTGGTTGTACAGGTCGTGGCGGCAGGTGTGGTGACCTGGCGGTTGTGGTGGAGCCTTGTGGTTGTACAGGTCGTGGCGGCAGGTGTGGTGACCTGGCGGTTGTGGTGGAGCCTTGTGGTTGTACAGGTCGTGGCGGCAGGTGTGGTGACCTGGCGGTTGTGGTGGAGCCTTGTGGTTGTACAGGTCGTGGCGGCAGGTGTGGTGACCTGGCGGTTGTGGTGGAGCCTTGTGGTTGTACAGGTCGTGGCGGCAGGTGTGGTGACCTGGCGGTTGTGGTGGAGCCTTGTGGTTGGACAGGTCGTGGCGGCAGGTGTGGTGACTGTGGTGGAGCCTTGTGGTTGTACAGGTCGTGGCGGCAGGTGTGGTGACCTGGCGGTTGTGGTGGAGCCTTGTGGTTGTACAGGTTGTGGCAGCAGGTGTGGTGACCTGGCGGTTGTGGTGGAGCCTTGTGGTTGGACAGGTCGTGGCGGCAGGTGTGGTGACCTGGCGGGTGTGGTGGAGCATTGTAGGTTGTACAGGTTGTGGCAGCAGGTGTGGTGACCTGGCGGTTGTGGTGGAGCCTTGTGGTTGGACAGGTCGTGGCGGCAGGTGTGGTGACTGTGGTGGAGCCTTGTGGTTGTACAGGTCGTGGCGGCAGGTGTGGTGACTGTGGTGGAGCCTTGTGGTTGTACAGGTCGTGGCGGCAGGTGTGGTGACTGTGGTGGAGCCTTGTGGTTGGACAGGTCGTGGCGGCAGGTGTGGTGACTGTGGTGGAGCCTTGTGGTTGTACAGGTCGTGGCGGCAGGTGTGGTGACCTGGCGGGTGTGGTGGAGCCTTGTAGGCTGTAGAGGTCGTGGCGGTGGGTGTGGTGACCTGGCGGATGTGGAGGAGCCTTCTGGTCGGTATGGGTTGTTGCAGGAGGTGAGATGACGGTTTTAGTGTGCGGGGATGGTAGCGACGTCCTGGTGATGATGTCTTCACCAGTTCCGACACACACACACACACTCGTCTGTAGCAGCTTCCTGCCAGCTGTGGCAGTGGCTGGCCTTCAGATGCTGCAAGGAGGAGGAGCAGGAGGTTCTTCTGGCTTGGTGAGGATGGCCTGGCGGTAGCGGAGGTGATGGCTGTGACATGAGGGCTGGAATGGTGGCCTACCACTACGAACAGGAGCCTTGACAAGGTGGTAAACGTCGTGTTGACCCGTAGGATCTGCCGGTGACCTGACGGCCGGCAGCGGATGCTTAAGGCTGCAGTGCCGGTTTGGGAGCAGCAGTGAGGGGTGAGGGTGGGTCTGTCCCTCGTCATGGCGGCGGAACCCGGTGGGCGGCTCATGTAGCGGGTGTAGTGCCGCACTGTGGTGTGGTGAGGTGGCTACCCGACCATCTAGAGGGGGGGGGGACGGTGGTACGACCCGTGAGCACGACACGGCAATACTCCTGGGCAAGACGGCCTGGTCTCTGACCTGACCTGACCTGACCAAGGCATCGTACCCCAAGGGAAGTACCGTCGTGCACAAGGGGTTGTGGATGTTTCGACTGGTTGTACTGGGGGATTTGCTGGTGCCATAGTGGTTGTACTGGTTATACTGGGGAGGGAGGGCGTGGCGCTTTGCTTGTGCCATACTAGTTGTACATAGTGGTTGTATTGGATTCTAAAGAGGTCTGTTGATGCCATACTGATTGTCCTAGTTGTGCTGAGGGCTATACTAATGCCATATTGGTTGTAATGGTTATACTAGAGGACCTTGCCAGTGCCATACTGGTCATCCTGGTTATTGTGGTAGCTCTGCCGGTGTCATACTGGTTGTATTGGTTATAGTGGTAGCTTCTGCCGATGCCATACTGGTTGTAATGGTTATAGTGGCTGCTCTACTGATGTCATACTGGTTGTATTGGTTATAGTGGCAGCTCTACTGGTGCCATACTGGTTGTATTGGTTATACTGATAACTTTGCTGGTACCATAATGGTGTATTGTTATAGTTGTAGCTCTGCTGGTGCCATACTGGTTGTAGTGACTGCACCAGGGTTTCGTTGGTTTGGTATCGCTTATAGTGGAACATCTGCTGGTGGTACAGAAGTTGTTGGTTCTGGTTGTGGCGGTGGATCTACTGGCGTCATAACAGTTATCAGTTAGTAGTAGTTGTAGCGATGGATCTTCTGACGGCATGATAGTTGTTGGCATTGGTCGTTGTGGATGATCTGCCGTTAGCATGGCGGTTGTTAGCACCGGGTGTAGTGTTGGGAGAATCTGCTGGTTGTAATATTGGTTGTAGTGGTGGGTGGATCTGCTGGTTGTAATATTGGGTGTAGTGGTGGGTGGATCTGCTGGTTGTAATACTGGTTGTAGTGGTGGGTGGATCTGCTGGTTGTAATATTGGTGGTAGTGGTGGGTGGATCTGCTGGTTGTAATACTGGTGGTAGTGGTGGGTGGATCTGCTGGTGGCAGTGGCGAGTTGTGGAGTCTATCCTAACGACCTAGCGACCGTGACGAAGCGGCTGGCTGGAAGGGAGGGAGCGAGAAAATGCTGTGGCACTGCTGCAGCGTGACGCCCCCCTTCCCCCCCACCCGCTGTAACTGCTGGTGGCCGGCTACTGTGCGGGGCGTGTGTGTGAAAATGTCACGATGCAGCAGTCTGGCTGGCTGGGTGGCTGGGGGGTTGCTGTGTTTTTGGAGGCCGCAGCGAGGGCGGCCTGACCACCCGGGCGGCCTACGACCTGTGAAAGCTAATGATGAAACGGAGGGTTCGAAGCCCCGGCCTTGGTGGGTAGGGGTGAAGAAGGCTCAGGACAAAACACGGGCCTCCTGACAATGGAATGGCGGCCTGAGGGAGGGGAGAGGGAGAGAGAGAGGGAGAGAGGGAAGGGGGAACGGTGGTGGCTGGTAACTGCAATGGGTGGTGGTAGTGGTGTTGGCAACCTGAGCGGTGGGGTGGCCTGATGCCAGCCCCTCCACGGACCCTATTGCTACACAAAGACACACACACACACGCTGCCTTAACCACGAAGGAACTTTTCGAACCACCACCCCCTCCTCTTCTTCCTCTGGTTCCTCCGACGTAATAACCTTGCCTGTGGCTTACGGCACTGGCTGCCGGAGAGAGAGGTGGGGGGTCTTGCAAAAACTTTATACAATACAAAAAAAAATAACGTGCACCGGGAAAAGAAAGCAAATCTTTCCCTGTTTTATACACACCAGGCCATCCCATAAAGATTCCTCAAACAATTCTCTCTCTCTCTCTCTCTCTCTCTCTCTCTCTCTCTCTCTCTCTCTCTCTCTCTCTCCACTCACCTCTGTATATGAAAGACCAAACAAAAGTGTGTTCAGAATATTTCCGGAAAAATTTTACATGATGGCTTAACCTGACACAAGAGTTGCTTTTCCTTTTCTTTTTATTTGTGACGTAAGAAATATATAAGAAAGAAAGGAGGATACCTCAATTGAGGAAAGAAATAAATATAATACGTAAAAAAATTAATATATATTTATATATATATATATATATATATATATATATATATATATATATATATATATATATGGAACAACAAAAACCCTAAAACAGAAAAAAATAATTGGTTAAATCCAAATATCGAAGGGACTATTTTGAATCTCAAAACACCTCACAATTACACAAGCAGGACTTAAGCATAAGCATGTACGTCATCAAAGAAGAAGAAGATGAAGCCATTCTTTTCAAAAACCTCCACAGCTGAGCACCCATGGTATATCATTCACCGTAATCCATGGATACACACAGCCACCCTATACACCTCAGATGTCTTGAGATCTTTCGTTAAGATCGACGCGACTCTCCAGTGACAATTGAAGAACATCATATCTGCCAGGAGTATCTTCCCCCCCCCCCCCTCTCTCTCTCTCTCTCTCTCTCTCTCTCTCTCTCTCTCTCTCTCTCTCTCTCTCTCTCTCTCTCTCTCTCTCACTGCCAGTATAGCAGTTAGTACACTGCCAGTGCACACCCTCTCCATACACACACACACACACACACACACACACACACACACACACACACACACACACACACACAGATACAGACACAGACACACACAGGCACACACACACACACACACACACACACACACACACACACACACACACACACCCCTTTTCGTGCCAGTACGAAAGCCCCTGGAGATACAATTCTTTGATCACAGTGCACACATTCATCTTCCAATCTCTGTCTTTGTCAGACAGTTCACACCCGCTGTCTCCCAATACATTCGCAGCGTCTGATGGCTTGCATCCCTCCCGGCCAGTACACTCCCGTGTTGGCAGTGTCACTCCTAGTGTCCAACCTTTCTATCTGCATGCAACTAATATTCGCTAACAGGTATCCATACCAGCCAGTCCTGTCTACTTACACACAACAAACATTCACTAACATGCAACCACTGCCAGCCAGTCGTGTCTACGTACATGCATCCAGTACCACATAGTAAGTTCTCCTCCTGAATGTGAGGACACGCCCCGTGTTGGCACTGCGCGTCGCTACCTGTCTGTATATCCCCCATTTGTCGACCAGTTCGCATCTACAGCCGACTAGTTCGAACCCATGTACTCCCCATGTACCAGTACGCCAGTACACACCACGCACGAGAGTACACCCTAACACTACTCCTCCCTCCCATGGGCGCCAGTACACACCCTGTCTCCCAGTACACACCCTCTGCTCTCTCCCAAACCCCCCCTAGCAGTCTGTCGGAGTAGCCACCACCTGAATATGTATCTGTGAGTTCATCAATGAATGTTTTGACAATAAAGGGAGTTCACTCCCAGGCTATCTAGATCAAACAGAAAAGACCAACCCAAAAAAAAAAAAATTGTCTGCCAGGTTTTCTCAGGTTTCTCCGCTCTCTCTCTCTCTCTCTGTCTCTCTCTCTCTCTCTCTCTCTCTCTCTCTCTCTCTCTCTCTCTCTCTCTCTCTCTCTCTGTTCCTGATCATGGCATTCTGAATGAATACGGAGCACCAGCGATTTGTTAATGCCAACCCCCTCTTTTTCAGTCCCTCAACATCACATCCCAAGCCATACGAAACAAGACGAAGCCTCCATCCTCAATAATCTCATACTTTCCATCGCAAAAAAAAATTTCTTCATCCATCTTGGTTCTGTTCGCCTCTTCTTTTTTCCCCCTCTCCCTCCCCACCTCTGCCTGCTCGAGACTTCCACTCCAGTATTGTTTCTTCATTCCCACCACAGGCAATATCATGCGCCTGGAGAAATCCTCCCGGGAGAAGGTATAAAAGCCATCACTTCCCTTTTGCCGGCGACGATGTTCTCTTGAGGAACTGACACACACGCCTCCGAGTTACAGAAGTCGGAAATGTAATACAGCGACACGACGAAACGGTCGCAGGCCTGACCCATGTCAGGTGGACGTCCAGCCTTTGAAAGAGGTGTGTGTGTATGTGTGTGTGTGTGTGTGTGTGTGTGTGTGTGTGTGTGTGTGTGTGTGTGTGTGTGTGTGTGTGTCTTAACAAAGAATCGTTCTGTCTCTGTTATTCATTCGGGTTCCGAGACACTCGGACGCCAATGAATTTTCCCCCGAGCATTTTCGAGATGGCCTCGGCGTCGTGCCCCCGCTTCTAGAAATCGACTGGTGCCCAAGTGTGTACCTTCAGATGATGGGAGCCCACGTACCGAGAACAAGAGGCTACCGCTTCAGAAGAACTCGCTTAGGCCGCATTCGCCTTTGTGCGTTTTAGCAGCAGCGAATGCATCATTTTTTGGGGGACCATTTGTCGGTTTACCGAAATACATTCCTCACGACGCGACGGTGAGCTTATATCCTGATGACCTGAGGATCTATCACACACGATCACAGACATCCGTGGCTGCCCAAGACTTGGCACCTTTCGTGCGTAACACTATCATACTCTCACATCCTACACCTCAATAGGTGTACGAACCTCAGATCCTACAATGCAACGCTCTGAAGATCTTCAACATGGTTCTATGACAAGAACCAAATATGTACGTTTAAACAGTCGTAATGTTACAATCCAGCTAAACTTAGCTACCTCTTAAGTGATGTATGCTTAAGACACACACACACACACTCAAAGTTGTATATTCTGTTTTTCTAGATATCTCAAGACATCTACATTACAACATTTTTAAAAGACAAACACTCATGGTTGAATATTTTTTTCTTCTAAATGTCTTAAGACATTTTTATTACTCCTTGTTTGGAAACATCATGTCAGACGCCTTCAGTAATATAGAACCAACATACACCTCTTCACCGTGACGTGACCACTTAAGCAATAAGGCACGGCTGAGCCTTAGGCACGTATGCATAGTGGCTTGACATCTGACCTGACCATCAAAGGGTCACGTCCAAGGTGAGGTACATCATGCCCATGGGCTGTATTTTTCTCGAGCTTAGAAGGCCGTACCGTCGTGCTCAAAAGGTAAATAACTACTAAGCATTTGAAATTTATACAAATAATAATAATACGCGACATATCCAAGACACCCAAGACCCCCCTACAGCGATATACTTATTAAATCTAACCCGTGTGCTAACGTGGGTCACACCTGGTTAGTTTATTTATGGAGATATTAACCCAGAGAGAGAGAGAGAGAGAGAGAGAGAGAGAGAGAGAGAGAGAGAGAGAGAGAGAGAGAGAGAGAGAGAGAGAGAGAGAGAGAGAGAGAGAGAGAGGAGCGACCCAACAGCACCTTCACACCTCAGGTATATACATAGGTCACCCTACCTAGTGTGTATGAGTTAGAGACTCATACACACTACCCTCCATCTTATTATAGCCCCAGTATTAACGACGTAGGGATATTTTTTTTTACCCACCCTGTATATCTTTAGCCTCTGACTGCAGTTAATCTAAAGCTAATAATTCTTCATTTACTGTAATTATCCTGGTTTCTGTGCGTATTAACCCCATTTACCGAGACGGATTCTGGTCTAAACCTTTGCCGTATTGCAATATATCCACTGTAGCCGTTCTAAATCCTTATCCTCAGCTGTAGTGAAATAAGATTTCAGGGTTTGATTGGTTACTAAGTTATCGTCATGTATCTAGACAATCAGCTGATACATATCTGTACTTTGTATTCACTCGCTGAAGGATCGCAAACTGGGGTAAACAAGACACTAGGCAGTCCGGTTCATGTCTGCTTCACCGGCCAGCTTTCTGGTGCCGAGTGCGCTATCACGGCACACACTTGGGAGAACTCGACATTCTCCGACTTGAGGTCGACTTTCTCCACCAGCGTCGTCGTCTGCACACACACACACACACACACACACACACACACACACACACACACACACACCCTGGTGTAGTGAAGACGTTCTTGAAAGGACCCGTAATGATCAGATGAGACGCATCAAACGTTTAAAATGAAGCTCAATTGTCAGCATTAACGGCATTATGACCCTTATACCTTCAAAATTACGATTCTCCACCAATCACACCCTTCATGAAGAAAGTTTACCCCATACCTCAAGATTTGGTTTCTCCACCAACCACACCATTCATGGAAAATGTTTAATCTGGAATCTACTCTGGCTCAAAACTTAAATATAATTCCATCACCATGGAACCTAGTACAGTATTTTTTTCTTTATATATATATATATATATATATATATATATATATATATATATATATATATATATATATATATATATATACATATATATATACATATATATATATATATATATATAT
Organism: Panulirus ornatus; assembly: GCF_036320965.1. NCBI lineage: Eukaryota > Metazoa > Arthropoda > Malacostraca > Decapoda > Palinuridae > Panulirus > Panulirus ornatus. Next base: position 7,404,352 of record NC_092259.1, on the reverse strand, counting down.
ATATATATATATATATATATATATATATATATATATATAACCACATATATAGATAGATAGATAGGTAGAGACAGAGATAGATAGATAGATAGATAGATAGATAGATAGATAGACAGAAAGACAGATAGATATAGATATATAATTTCCAAGCAAAATTTCCAGTCATTCTCACTTCACACCCAGTAACCATCCTGCACTGCAAGTGACGTCAGTATTCCATGGATCAAACTACTAGTATCACCGAGGCTGTTTATCTACCATCTACCTCGTTTGACCACATTTCTACCCAGTGATCTACAAATGACTATCTAGCTAGCACCAACGGCTGCCTTCAAAAAAAAAAAATTTAATCAGTCTCCCAGAGACGAGTTAGCCATAAGTTCCCTCTCTGGAAAGCAACTGCTTGTGTTCATACCACGACGTAAAAAAAATCTACATAAAAAAAAAACTTTGGGTCGTGAAGTGACAGTATTTGCGTTCAGATGAAACCCCCGCAAACCACTCATGGCTCCCATGTCCCTCTGTCATGAGCTCAGACTCTGCCTGAAACTTTTGGCCCATGAAATGCATGATCGCTCATGTCTTCCATCTACTCGATTTATGCGCATCTGGCTTCTTGAAATCCATCTCCTCCCCCGCACATGTGCTTTCCTTCTCTCTAGTGATGCTACTGAGTTCTAGCTTCACATTTCCTGTCGCTGGAAATCGGGCAAAAGAGCAAGGCTGAACGCAGCCCCACACACCAATGGAGCTCTAGTCTTAAGCATGCAATGAGATCGTGTTGTTAAATCCTCAGAGAAACACCACGGTAAATTTCCAGGGAGGTTGTGTTTCCCCTAAACCATCCCAAGAAGTTGGTGATGGGAGAGGACCATTTACCAAAACACAGTGCCCTGTACAACTCCTTACAGCTCCCCGTTGCGCCTCACACAACAACGCTGGCACCAACATGTCTGCCTGAAGATTCCATGTACAACTCCTTACAAACTCCCCGTAGAACGCCACGCAACAACACTGGCACCAACATGTCTGCCTGAAGATTCCATATTTCTATCTCGAAATGGAAGGCACGATGGATCTCTCGCTCATTTCCCGACGTAACTTGATATTGTCGGCCAACACAGAAATGACTGAATTTTTTTTTTTTTTCACAACTCGTACACCAAATCTTTACTTGCTAAGGAACGATTGCCAACCATACGGCATAGGCTACATGAAGGCGACGTTGCAAGAAGGTTCTTCACGCTGAAGAATGACTTCATACCACCACAATCTTAAACTAGCACGTCTTCAAATACTTTAAATCCTTTTTTTTATTATTAACCCCTTTCAGCACGAGTGTACGATCCCTGAAGACGAGAGGGGGCACAAACCCATCCTTGACCGTGACGGTACGCCCCTTGGGTATGACACGGCTATGACCTGACCCTCCCTCGAGGGGGGCGTGGCCAGGTCAAAGTAAAGGCCAATGACCCAGGAATCACACCGTCGTTCTCTCAAGGGCTTTGAAACCAGGCAAACACAAAACCCTAATCGTCTCACAGACCAAACATAACATTCACGTCACCCCGACGACTCCGTCACAAAAAAAAAAAAATATCAAAAAATCATGACAAACAACTTGGACAGGACACCGCTCACGTGACATACCTTGTACCTCAGCAGTTTCTTCATGTAAGCGAGAGTTAAATTCGACGCCGCTAACGGATTTCGGTGTGCGCGGAGGCGAAGCTATAATGAAACTGGCGCGTAGAACGTATCAATGCCTTATTCTGCGGAGCGAAACACCCTACATATGTAAACAGCCAAACCCTTGTGTACTTAATTACGTGCAAGGAAAAGTATTAAGTGCGTCTGAAGACAGGATATGTGATTTGACGACGGTCAATAACAAATAACACGGTTATTCTACTGCCAAACTGTCCGGCAGCGTCTGGCAATGATGAGCTCATTTCGGGGTATTACACCATAAGCATTAGTAAACAAAGACGGAAATAAAAATACCGCATGTACGATACATATGATACAAAATAATTTAATTATCATAATGCATATAAATAAATAAAAAATTATCAATTACCATAAAAAACATGTAAATACTGAGTTATCTGATATAGTATGCTGGAGAGGCATTTAAATCGCAAGGCCAGATAAGAGGATACAAGAAGGTGCTTCACACACGACTCATTGAATCTTGCGAGTTATTGTCTTATGATAACACACGTCTAGATACAGATAACACTACACCAAGGGAGGAGCCTCGAGGCAAAGTGAACGTTCCTACGGGTATTGTAAACCTCCCCTGCTTAAGCATTAACAAATGAACTGTTCATGTCAAGCCAAACGCGAACAGGTCTCGTGTATATATATATATATATGCGGGACTAAGAATTGTTTCAGTCAAACACACGGAACAAGGTTTCAAATATATCAAAACCTACGGAAACTAAGAAACGCTTCGGTCAAACACTGGAGTATGTTTCAAAGATATCAAAATAAACGCGTCAGTCAAACACTGAACAATGTTTCAAAGATATCAAAATCTATGAAGACGATGAAACGTTTCAGTCAAATACACGGAACAAGATTTTAAATAGACCAAAATCTATGCTGGACAAAGAAACGCTTCAGTCAAACACGTTAACAAGGTTTCAAATATATCAAAACCCATGCAGGAACCGAGATATATTTCAGTGAAACACGAAACAAAGTTTCAAACATATCAAAATCTATGTCAGACAAAGAAAAGCATCAGCCAAACACGTTAACAAGGTTTCACATATCAAAATCTTTGCAGAAGTGGTTTCAGCCAAACACGTCAACAAGGTTTCAAATATATCAGAATCTATATAGGCACCGAGATACTTCCTAGCCTAACATGAACAAGCTTCCAAATACATTGAATATATACATATATATATATATATATATATATATATATATATATATATATAGAGGGGGGCCAGGTGAGGATATTCCAAAAAAGGCCCAGTCCTCTGTTCCTAACGCTACCTCGCTAATGCGCGAAATGGCGAATAGTTTAAAAAAAAGAAAAAGAATATATATATATATATATATATATATATATATATATATATATATATATATATATATATATATATATATATATATATGACAGCCACAGCAACTGGACATTACAATATTTCGCATGATAAATGTATCTCCACCAAATCCTACACCAACATCAATAAACACAAATGACGTGTGGACTTATGAGTCAACACATTAACGCGCAGCAAAAGATAATCTTGGCGTTTGAAAAAAAGAAAAAAAAGAAGAAAAAAAACATTAGGTCCCTCACTCATGTGGTCAGCGTCTTGAGACTCTAATCCAGGAACAAGAGGACCCATTATCTCTGTATATCTGCTGCTACCAGTCAAGCGACAAGGGACGCGCTCATAACCGCGTCGTCTTAAAATGTTAAATAAACAATGCTCTTACACATTTCCACTTACCCCGGAGAAATGGAATCAGGTATATAGATATAAAAGACAGGGAGACATTTGCTTCAAGATAAGCAGATGGACCCCGATATATATATATATATATATATATATATATATATATATATATATATATATATATATATATATATATATATATATATATGTAAAGATAGATAGACAGACAGATATAGATAGATAGACAGATAGACACAGGCGTTACCGGATTCCGCCTGCTTGAAATTACACATCGAGTGAGAAGTCACTTTTTCGAGGCTGCATCTTCGTCTGACGAAACGGAGCACAGCCTCGGCCAAGAACTTCTCGATTAAAGGGAGTCCATCCTAACCCTGCTGCTGAATGCAGTGCATCCTTGGAGCAGCAGGGGTACCCTGAAGAGGGGATCTTAGGAAACCACCAGGATCCCTCTTGATATATATATATATATATATATATATATATATATATATATATATGCAAGAGTCCTGGAAAGAGGGGCAAGTATGAAGTCTGTTGTGGATGAGAGAGCTTGGGAAGTGAGTCAGTTGTTGTTCGCTGATGATACAGCGCTGGTGGCTGATTCATGTGAGAAACTGCAGAAGCTGGTGACTGAGTTTGGTAAAGTGTGTGGAAGAAGAAAGTTAAGAGTAAATGTGAATAAGAGCAAGGTTATTAGGTACAGTAGGGTTGAGGGTCAAGTCAATTGGGAGGTGAGTTTGAATGGAGAAAAACTGGAGGAAGTGAAGTGTTTTAGATATCTGGGAGTGGATCTGTCAGCGGATGGAACCATGGAAGCGGAAGTGGATCATAGGGTGGGGGAGGGGGCGAAAATTTTGGGAGCCTTGAAAAATGTGTGGAAGTCGAGAACATTATCTCGGAAAGCAAAAATGGGTATGTTTGAAGGAATAGTGGTTCCAACAATGCTGTATGGTTGCGAGGCGTGGGCTATGGATAGAGTTGTGCGCAGGAGGATGGATGTGCTGGAAATGAGATGTTTGAGGACAATGTGTGGTGTGAGGTGGTTTGATCGAGTAAGTAACGTAAGGGTAAGAGAGATGTGTGGAAATAAAAAGAGCGTGGTTGAGAGAGCAGAAGAGGGTGTTTTGAAATGGTTTGGGCACATGGAGAGAATGAGTGAGGAAAGATTGACCAAGAGGATATATGTGTCGGAGGTGGAGGGAACGAGGAGAAGAGGGAGACCAAATTGGAGGTGGAAAGATGGAGTGAAAAAGATTTGTGTGATCGGGGCCTGAACATGCAGGAGGGTGAAAGGAGGGCAAGGAATAGAGTGAATTGGAGCGATGTGGTATACAGGGGTTGACGTGCTGTCAGTGGATTGAATCAAGGCATGTGAAGCGTCTGGGGTAAACCATGGAAAGCTGTGTAGGTATGTATATTTGCGTGTGTGGATGTGTGTATGTACATGTGTATGGGGGGGGGGGGGGGTTGGGCCATTTCTTTCGTCTGTTTCCTTGCGCTACCTCGCAAACGCGGGAGACAGCGACAAAGTATAAAAAAAAAAAAAGAAAAAAAAAAAAAAAATATATATATATATATATATATATATATATATATATATATATATATATATATATATATATATATATATATGCATAACTGGCTGGTAACTGCATTTGCAATTACAAACGACCAACTCGTTACCCCAAAGAACAACAAAAAAGACGGCGTAAATCCGTCTTATTATTCCAGATCACAGTTAAAACTGGAAAATTCCGACGAATGACAAAAATCACCACGCCTTCCACATTCCCAATATGATAACCTTCACTCTTTCACCAAGAAGAGAAAAAAATATCTCTAACATCATATCTTTCAAATGGTATAAGTAACCACTACTTTTCCCCTCATCCTACTACTAGTAAACTACAGACCAATCACAAGCCGCTACTTTCTCCTCCTCCTACTACTAGTAAACTACAGACCAATCACAAGCCGCTCCTTTCTCCTCCTCCAAGTACTAGTAAACTATAGACCAATCACAAGCCGCTACTTCCTCCTCCAACTACTAGTAAACTACAGACCAATCACAAGCCGCTACTTTCTCCTCCTCCTACTACTAGTAAACTATAAACAATGCCAAGTCGCATCAGCCATCGACATTTCGTCTTCATCGGGTACGTTCGAGGAATCGCACAGGGTGTTCTGTCATCGCCTTTACACGATCTTCCATATTTGCCTTCCTCATATCACTGGGTTAAAGAGAAGAAACCTCTTGCACACCCCGGGTGTCTGCAGTGTTGTGATTCCTACTGCCATATATAGCCTCACTCCTGTTTTGGCATTAAAGCTGAAATGTACCCTAAGTGAAAAGCACCGACCCCCTTAATCCATCCATCTTCTCTCCGAAGCCATAAAAGACATGACATGTATGAGGATATTATTTCAGGATCAGGACACAGCGCATCCAGTATCCCACGGGAGCGTGGCTGTTTAACCACCGGGAAAACAGCCATAGACAGGAAGGAAGTGGTGAAATTCGCCCAAGTCAGACAGGAGACTAAATGTGCCGTCCCCTAAATAAACTAAACATTTCACCACGCCGAACAAAGTTGCAGACATGTGGGGTGGATGGAACTTCTTGCAAGGTCAAGAGGACACCAACCCCCTTCCAACTCACAAATTCGACTTTAATCTAATCAAGAACCATTCAGGGTCCTTTCTCTTACTCTTCTTCTTTTTCTATGTAATGCTCTCGCCTCCTCCGAGAATAATTTATATGCCGGGATGAGAATCTGGACAAGAGACGAGGAGGACAAGCACACGGTGAAGGATCAGAGGACGTGTGAATTTATACAATTAACCTTTGATGATGTGTCGCTATAAATCCACCTTTTATTTCTTTTCTTGGCACGAAGAACCAAGAGAGTGAACCTGTGTTCACGTAACAGCTTCCATCAATTATCACTCATTTCGCAGCTTTTTTTTTTCGCAGTTATCACTCATTTTGCAGCTTTTTTTCTCTCTTCTTCTCCAATCCATGTTTCCCTCCCTTATGACCTGACACATTCTAAACCACGAGTACAGATATGACGCCAAAAGATGTTCTCAAAACACCTGACTACAATACCCTCTACAGATAACTCATGAGACACACGCTTTCCGGCTTCTCAATCCCTCTAACAACTTCGATCCCTGTAACAACCTCGATCCCTCTAGCAACCTCGATCCCTCCAACAGCCTCAATCCTCTAAAAACCTCGATCCCTCTAACAACCTCAATCCCTCTAACAAGCCTCGATCCCTCTAACAACCTCGATCCCCCTAACAACCTCGATCCCCCTAACAACTAAATTACGACAACCTAACGCACATTATCGACGACGCATCACCCCGTACAGAACCATCACCTCATCACACGAAGGTCTATCATCAATGCATCTTCATGCACCAGAGCCTAAGGACAAGCGGTCGGCAGCGATTAAGATCTAACAATTCCAAAGGCCAGTCCTCGCTCTCCTGGGCCTCCTTAAGCAGCAGAGCATCCCATCCGCCCGTACCAGCGAGCCCATCCTGCAGACACCATCCAAAAATTACGGCGGTCACAACGACGTAAATTTTCGAAGCCGTTCAGAACCAACTGAGATAGAGAGACATACATCATCCACGCGCATCTTCGCATAAACTGTATGACCACATGAGATTCACTGACCCGGTCCGTTGCATCTGAAGCCTAAGCTTAGCCCGCGCCTGAGCCTTTTGTTCAGGCCCCAACATGAAGCTGGTGTGAAACCATCGACGTATCGCTTCAGGAGACCATAAGTCTCTTGAGCCTAAGGACCTGGAGACTCGCTCATTTCGGTGGCGCTGGTGTCAACCCCACCACCACAAAATGCTGGTCCGGGTTATGCTGGTGTAAAAGGGCATGACTGCTATTTCAGTGACACCCATCCCCCCCGCAAGTATACTGAAGTTCACGACATGGTTATTTCAGTAAACTCCCCAACCCCAAACCCACCCACCTTCCCCACAAAGCACGGAGGTGTAAGGCCCACGGCAGAGGGTTATTTCAGGCACCTCAGTGTGCCGATCTGAAGTCCACAACTTGTGTGTAGTTATTTCAGCGGCTTCGACATGTGGCTCCAGTGATCCTACTGAAGACGTCCACGAGCACTTCAGAATGTGGGTTCGAGGTCGAGTGTCAGGCCCACAACAACCACGACGGAGAACTTCAAGTGCCACTCAACGTCGTTTGCGATACATGGGTTCCATGTTTAAACCACGACGACAAAGTGAAGACATATTATGATGAACAGACATGAATTCATTACTAAAACTCGGACAACATGTGATTATTCTTTCCGGGAAGTGGAACTAGATGACGAGGAATTCCAGCCACACGGACGCCTTCCCACAGCCAATGACTGAGGTAAGAGAGGATCTTTCTCAAATTTCACTTCGCCACACATTTACTTGTACATTTATAATACTCAAGAAATAACCATTCATTCATAAGTGTTTGTTTAGGTTAACACAACAAGTATTCCATTATTCCATCTGAGAAAAATATAAAAATAAATGTTTATCTATGAACTAGATTTTTAAATGAAGACTAAAGAACAACACTGAGAGATGTGAATCGTTCCACTGTACACTGGGAAGCACACCATTAATCGGCAAGTCTTTTTACTGTCAACATACACGGCTTCTGACGTGACACCTTGGACACAAAGCTTCACAAATTTCTAAGTTGATACGTGTTCTTATTAACCGCGTGCTAATGGCATCAGAGACAATGTCCACGACCACAGAACAAGACATGGACATCAAATCCATCAAGACGTAACAGTCTACAGCTGTTCATCAACTGTGTGTTAACAGTCTACAGCTGTTCATCAACTGTGTGTTTACAGTCTACAGCTGTTCATCAACTGTGTCCGTACACCACATGCAGTAGTACAAATATTCAAGAATCCATCTTGATCTTTCCTGACCAACACTGACCCCATTTAAAAGGCGGCCAAATCTATGGTACACTCTTATTCTGATTTTGGATACGAGTATCTTGATAATGAAGGTGACCAGAAATATAAAAATGAAATATAAATGTCGTCTTTGATGATATATATATATATATATATATATATATATATATATATATATATATATATATATATATATATATATATATATATATATATATATATATAAAGTCTACCAGTCCATACAGTACAGTCCTGCCGTCTATTCCAGCCATTCAATCAAGACTCCTAAATGACACTCAACTCTCTCTCTCTCTCAAAAAAAATAAAATTAATCACCAAAACAATTCGTGAATGTCACCAGCAAATTACCCGAGGTACATCAAGCCCTCCACGACTCGCGAGTGACACCCACACCGCCACACACGGGCTCCTCCCGCTAACAAGTCAACCCCCCCGTAGCACTCGCTAATTACCGGGCAAAAACTCGGCCAATAAATGAGAATTGATATTCTTGTGCAGTGCGGCCGCCTTCACTCACCCTTGACACAGGGAGGGAAGATGATGCAACTTGCCACAAGGTCAAGATCACAACAGAGCCACCTTTCCCCCCCTCTCGCTGACTCACTAGTTTAATTACAATCTTCAATTAATACACCAAAATAGACTTCATTTGCATTCGCCTATTTAACACTGACACATATATATATATATAAACATATCTTTACTTAGTCTCTGCTTAAAATGACTTTTCTTCTGGTGTTCTGAAATACGGAGTGTATCTCTATATAGTTTACGTCGATGTCTTAATATAGTTACGTCGATATATCAAAATAGTTACGTAACTATCTTTAAACAGGGTTTAGTTATCTTCATTATTTATAACGTTATAAATATAAGGAGATATCTTAACAGGGCTTTAGTTTAATTTCGGTTGTTTAAAACTCAAATGAACGTCAATATCTTCAGAGGCTTTTAAATACCTATGTTCACTCGTTTAATATCCTAATATACGTGAATCGTATTCTTAACAGAAAAATTTTCAGGATAAAAAAAGATTGTCACAGAATTTGCCTACGAGACAACGAGGTCAAATTAACATCTGTTCTAACCATCTCACCAGCAAGCAACCCTGACGATATGAGCTGTGACCATTTACCTATTAGCACTTCAACCTTCGAGCCTCAAGACCATTTAGCAACACACTTTAACTTCACCTGTGTTGGTGCAAGATACCAGCACATTTCAACACTGTAATGCAATCTGTGTGCAGCACACAAGCACACATCATAACCCATTCAATTCCATCTGCCTAGCTTGTGACAGAAGCCATCCACTCCCCGAGCTAAACGAATATGCCCCAAAGCAGGTCCCAACACATACAAGATATTACTTCATTCACCACTACATCTACTACCTGCAAAACCCCAGTTCAATTACGACTCTCATGACAGGAATAAAATAATCCATTTGTTGAACTAAATAAATCACAAGAGGCGGTCCCCATACATTAGGATGTTATTGCCTCCACTAACAACGTTTACCATCGGTCTTGCGCGAGATCAAATGCGTGTATCTCCCAAGAAAATAACTGAAGGAAATAACTGAAGGAAATAAATCACTGAGGGAGGCCTCACCCAGCCGGATAACACTGCATTTATCATTCATCACGACACCACATGCATCCGTTCTATGACTGATTATGCCTCTTGCTCTGTCGCCCGATAGAGGGCCTGGAAGAAGACAAGATGAAGCCATGGGTATCATTCTCGGCTGCCCTAAAATGACATGAGGTCTTCTTTAAACTTGAGGAAAGAGCTCGCTGCTTCAAGCACCTTCGCGTCATCGTGCTGCGCGAAGCGGGCGCTGGACCTCGCCCGGTTCTTACCTAAACCCAAGGCATTGGGCACCAGCGGATGATGATTTAACTCACGCACGACCTCAAACGCTCAATTCAAAACTCATTGATCGTAACTCCTGACAAGCGTAAGCGTGGGCATACAATATGATGTACAAGCGCTTCACTCCTCCGAAGCTGCCGTATCCAAGGGTCACGTCAAAGGCCGGGCTATCGCACCCAAGAGAGAGAGATTCATCTACCCGTTGTGCTCGTGGGTCGTACCGCCGTGCTCAGCGGCCTGACCAACATGGTGAAATCTGGCAAATTCTGCTTCGCGAAATGCTGAAAGGTAAGGCGACACGAGGAGGGAAGTGAGGCTGTTACTCAGTCCTCTTAGGTCAGGTACGGTCTTCGCTGCTCTCCTCCGGACCTTCTTCATTAGCCGTCGGGGGCCTTCTTTCGGAGCAAGATAAGGATATGAATCATCATCAACAGGGGACAATCGTTATCACACCTTCGGCAGTGTATATTAACATCCCCAGTTCGGTGTTTATCACGACATGAACATCCCTCAGCGCCGACGCCTATCCTTTACGTCAACATCCTCAAGTCGTTTTCTCCTACCATGGCCTTCACATCCTCGCAGTCCTCAGCTTTCTTATCGTTACCATAACATCTTCAGGCCTCACGTTTCATCATCATTAACATACTACTACTGCCAGTGGTGAACAAATATCAGCTGTAATAACAGTAATTAAGTCGCCACACAGGATAGAAGAGAAAAAAAAGGAGATAATCTTCAATTCCTTATTTTCACAAGGGAGTTTGTACCCTGCCAACCGTTGGAGGCAAGAAGCCATCATGCCCACATAAGATGTTATTCACTCCCAACCTCTTAGAGGCACGCAGCAAAGGCTTACAAGAGACGATATCACTCCCACTTGGAGGCACGTAGCAAGGGCTGACAAGCGATGTTACTCACAACCAACTCTTTGGAGGGCCACAAGGAAGGAATACCATCACATCTTTCGCCAAAAAAACAAAAAGGTTTTTAAATCAACTCTCGTAAATTCAGAGTCACAATAGCGTCTGTTTATAACGAATCGCCGCTAATCCTCACAACGGAAAACCCGGAATGATTAGTGGAAAGTCCAGTGATTGGATATGATGACTTCTTCCCAGCCATGGCCACAAACGCTCCTCGTAAATCACAACTATCACTTCATAACCTATTCTAAAACCTGTCAATCATAATTATTGCCTTATAGTCCACTGAGGAACCTATAGATGACCAATATTATTTCCTGTTCTAGTGCAGAACTTATAAACCGTCACTAATACATTATAAATTAGTGCAAGACTTGTGAATCGCTACTATTACTTTATAACCGGTGTAAAACCTGTAAACAGCCCCTGTTACATTTACAAACCCGCGAAAAAAACTGTAAATCGCCTCTATTCCCTTATAAACTAGTACGAAGCCTACAAAACAACCGATACTTATCTCATGAACTATTGCACAACCAATAAATCATTTTCTCTTCATAAATTAATGTGAGACCTGCAAATGGCCACTTCCACTTTATAAACTAGCTTAAACCACTCTTTTTAAACAGCAGTCAGACGTCATCTTCACCGAGTGACACTTTCAAACCGTCCAGCTAATCGCTGGCTCCAGGAATAACATCTAACCTGTGAGGAAATTACTAAAACTATAGGAAATATACAAAAGTACGAAAACTTTACGAAATATATCGACTACAATACTCCTGACACACTATACTGTTGTCCCTCAAGACCTAGCGTGAGGAATTACTATAACCGTAAGAGCAATATTACTCTAACTTTGACTGAGAAAATTACGGTTGGCGACCCGGACGTTACTTGTAAATCAAAGTAAGACGAGACATATATTACACTGGGGACCTACTTAAAAGGATAATATTCTTCTTAATCTTAAAAGCCTCACATCCCAGATAACATCTTAATAACCAGCGGAATACCCACTGTAGCCAATACATTTTTTTTTCATTTTTGCAACAGTAAATACACATGTCCTTAATAATGTTTTTAACAACTAGGCGGAAATTCATTCAACAGTCCTTAACATGAAAAATATACCCGAAAAGGAAATATATATATATATATATATATATATATATATATATATATATATATATATATATATATATATATATATATATATATATATATATATAATGTTGCTCTGTATAAAACAATGAACTACATCTATCTTGTGAACATTACTGGCATGAAAAAATTGTTAGTAAAAGAAGACGTGCAGTCGGAAACCAATGTTTTACATGCGCCATGCTCTGTATGTTTAGTATAGAGCAGTATTTCACTGTATATCTAAATCACCAGCAGTGCAAACACAGTTGCTGGCAGTGAGATAAGCATGGGGCGAAAATACTGCCCAGAAAATATCAAGTTCGTGGACAGAGGTGGAAATTTCTTCAAAGTTATGAACCAGATTACGGAGTTGCAAGTCAGACTTTATTATATAAGGAGCCATGGCAATACCCAGGACCAGAGTTTTGGGCCTTCGCCGTTCAATTCCTCAGGTACTTGGGAAACAAGCGTACGATCAGAGATCTAGGAACGTTTGACCTGACCCCTGAACACCTTCGCTATACCAGCCAGAGTGGACGACTCCCGAAGCCATGGCAATACCCAGCACCAGTTTTGGGCTTTCGCTGTTCAATTCCTCAGGTACAGGGGAAACAAGCGTACGATCAGAGATCTAAAAGCGTTTGACCTGACCCCTGAACACCTCCGCTATACCAGCCAGAGTGGACGACTCCCGACAACGGGGTAGACGCTGCGACGATGAACAAAACGAAGAAGCCCCCGTGCGTGTGTCTCTCTTCGTCTCTCACGCCCTATGCAGGAGACACAGGAACGACATGATCATGTGCCACAGACTCGGGCAAAGCCTGGGAATCACCAACCTCAAATCTAAGAGAGGAGGCTCCTCCGCATCAAGCGACCAGCATGGTGCAGACACATACGAAGGAATTTAACAACAGCAGCAGCAGCAGAAGACCACTGGGTCCTTTCGAAGGTGTTCTACAGTAGCGACAGATGTCAGAAACCCACGGATTAGTGTGGTCAAAGTAAATACAAGACGTGCAGATGTTTGGAACAGCAACAAAATAATGCACACGTATCATGGCTGACAAGAATATATATTTTTTCCCCCCTATTTACTTCTGCTATCAAGTCTGATCAAGGCTCACGACTCTCACAACGAAGCTAACACAGTACCGACCAACATTACTTAAAACGTGAAGTTTCAAATCCTTGTTTCTCCTTACCGTATAATTCCTTGTCACTGTCATCCCCCAGTAACATAACGATTTGGTCGAGTGCACCAGGACTTAAAGAGTTACAAAATCGACCTTAATTAAGTACCGCTTATCTTTTCGCGCTAACAAATCAGAAGATATATATCTTAAGTGGTCCCCGTGCATCATTAACTTACCATGTAGATAAATCTCGTGAATCATTAAACAGATTCATCACGTACCGATGACTTACTAAATTCATAACAGTGATAAATGAATAAAAGCCGAGTCCTCTCTCATCTGCTACGAACTTACCGTGTTCATGATGAATCTGAAGGTGCGTCAAACCCCGTCCTTAACTTATCACTAACTTACCACCACTTTATAACAGAGCTGATGATACTACATCAAGCCACGTTTTCATGCATAACCAACGGGACATGTTAGCAAACGTGAGACTAACCACATTCAAGCCATTCTGAACGATAATGTACGATTTACAAAAAGGACATCACACAACACCACAGTAACACATACCTGTCGTTGAAGTAGCTCCTTGGGGGGGGGGAAAAAAAGAAAGAAATACCAGTGAATATCATGATACGTACATACATCACGAGGCAATTCAGTACACTGTCATGGCAAACATGAGGGACAGTGACCATGATCATGAAAATAAACCATACGTCTCAATGATTAACATCCACCCCATATATAAAAATCAAGTAATGTTCTGCAAAGTACAAATATACTAACCCTGCCAACCTCATCATGATATGATCTTGGATTTTCTATACATCTGAATGAATTAAATTAGTGATATCTTTAATATTCCATAATACACAAGCTTGAGATCCACATAACACATAGGGTATTCAAATTCAAAAAGAAATTCGGATTCTAACAAGGAGACAGAATAACCACCATTGTCAAATATGTCATCTAATGTTTTTTGTTATTTAACTAACTAACTAATGATATAAACGTAAATCAATCTATTGCAGTATATAAAAAAGGTTAAAAAAATTGTGGATGTACTTAAGTAATTACTTAGGATTCTTACAAGGAGACAAAATGAATGCACCATTATCAAATATGTCATCTAATTTATTTTTTCTAACTTCCCAACGATATAAACGCAAATCAATCTCTTGCAGTGTATAACAAAGGCTAAGAAAAAGAAAAATTGCGGATGTACTTATGTAATTATTTAACGAAGAACATGATGGAACAAATGATTCAGTCCGTTCTCAAGACCACAAAACAATTAGGTCATCATTAACCCCAAAATGTACTTCGACCTCGCTTCCTGAGCCCGACGATCGAACTCTTTGGGTACGATGATATAACCCCCTTGGGCAAATCGGCTTAACCCTTGAGTATATAATGACCAAAGTCAAGGTTGTGACATATTCCATGCGTTACGTCGCAATGTTCAAGGAGTTAGAACCTTCGTGCTCAAGAGGGTTGAGAGAGATCCCTGTAGCCTTTTGCCACCTGCATCTAAAATATGGACTTGGTGAAGGGGTCACAAGGAGGAGTACTTGTATCAATAATAACCGAGCCATCACACTGACACTCCTTCCACTTGACAGCAGGCGTGAGATCCGACAATGTCCACTATAAAACTACTGTGGTATAACGTTTAATACCCAGTGGTATAAGTCGTCTGAAGGCTATATACCTTCCGTTACATCTAGTTATAAACTGAATCGCACACAGACGCTGACCAGCCACTACATAGACATATTTACAGAGGAATCAC
The DNA here is from genome assembly GCF_036320965.1 of Panulirus ornatus. Taxonomy (NCBI): domain Eukaryota; kingdom Metazoa; phylum Arthropoda; class Malacostraca; order Decapoda; family Palinuridae; genus Panulirus; species Panulirus ornatus. The sequence goes on along the minus strand of NC_092259.1, from coordinate 7,389,036 downwards.
CGAGATGACAGACGAATGACCAGCCACTGCATACACATTTACAAAGGAATCACCGAGATGACAGACGAATGACCAGCCACTACATAGACATATTTACAGAGGAATCACCAGGACACACTGAGTGACTCGGGAAAGAATCTTTCCCTGTGTGGAAAGACTCAACCGTAAAAATGAAATTTCATTCTCAAGATGACTTGACAAGGAAGGAGTATTAATAAAACATGAATGACATGTTAATCCAACATTCCAATAAAGTATGTACCTTTCTTTTCATTATCTAGTTATTCAATTATCTATTAATTTTGTTCATGCTCTCAAAAGTTAATATCCTGGCCAGATAATTCCTTTGGTTTTTAATCTATTCCTACTGTAGTAAGTTTATATTCTGACTAGAAAATTTCTCTGATTTTTAATCTATTCCCACAGTCATAAGTTAATATTCTGGCCAGGTAATTCCACTTATTTTTAATCTATTCCTACTGTCGTCGGTTAATATTCTGTCCAGATAATTCCTCCGATTTTTAATCTATTCCTGCAGTAGTAAGTTAATATTCTGTCCAGATAATTCCTCTGATTTTCAATCTATTCCTGCTGTAGTAAGTTAATATTCTGGACAGATAATTCTTGTGATTTTCAATCTATACCAACTGTGGTGAATTAATACTCTAGCCAGATGATTCCTCTGATCATTAATCTATCCTGCTGTAGTAAGTTAATATCCTGGCCAGATAATTCCTCTGATTTTCAATCTATTCCTGCTGTAGTAAGTTAATATTCTGTCCAGACAGTTCCCCTGATTTTCATTTCATTATATTCAGATTTTTGGCTGTAGAAAGTCAACCCTAGGCCCTTAGACTACACTAATGGATACACATAAATTCTTCTCGGTACATATCGGCAACATTACCGAAATTATGAACAATATTTAATACGAACAGCTTCACGGATCACTGTCACTACGCTTCCCTTAGCTTTTAAAAGTAAGAAGGGACAGTGGGACGGAGTTAGGCTCCACAAGAACATAACTGTCGTCTCTCTAATCTTTTTTTTTTTTTTTTTGTAAGCATCTATCCAACGAGACAGCAACCCCCGTGAGCAATGTAACACTCACACACACCCCACAACTTCCAGAAAAGGACACGGAGTTTCGACCCGTACCTTCGACACGTGTATGAAAATCGCCAAGACTGGATAACAAAGGACGTTGCTGAGAAAATATACTATATACTACCAGTCAGAAATGACATATACAATTGGAGCAACGATGGTGAAATGAAAACGATAAAAAAAATAAAATCTACCGTAAATTATATCTCAGTCGGTTAGGAAGAATTTTGTGTTAGGATGGAAGGGGAGGATCAGACACGGTAAAACGGCGGATTCACTACCATAAGATGCCCCTCTGTAACCTGGACGAAGGATTTTTAGCCTCGCGTGTGAGAGATATCTCTAAGCGTCCCATGAAACCAACCTTCCTGTCGAAGAGGATCATCCAATATCGCTTTCGACCTCACAAATTCATCATTTCTTCGTATCCCAAGCTACAGACTGCTTCTGTCATCCCCGATTCCCTTCCTCCATCCTTCTATGCTCATGAAGGCCGTGTTCGTGAGACGGCAGACTGGCGCGTTGATACACATCCCTCATGAAGTATTTACAGATTTGACGGCGAGCGCGACGTGTCAGGTGTGTGTGTGTGTGTGTGTGTGTGTGTGTGTGTGTGTGTATTCTGCGGTACGAGAACGCTCTTCCGTACCTTGCCGGCAAGTAATCCTATCCTCATCTAGCCATGCCTATCCATGCCTTTTGGGAGGTACGGGGGGAGTCTGTGTGTGAATTACTGGAGGACTGCAAAACAAAGCAACAAGCTTGGCTCCAGCCCCTCCATCTTGTGGAAAGGCCAGAGTGAGTGAGTGAGTGAGAGGCCCAATGCAGCCACCACACTTAAAGCCTAACCATAAACTACCTTCCCCAGGTTAGCATTATTTCTAAATCAAAACATGACCTATAGACTATGTGCTGTTTTTTCATGCTACATTTATCAAAACAAAATGGGTTGAAGTAACGGAAAGAAGATTCAGTGACACCTACCTGTCGTTGAAGAAGTTCCTGGAAAGAAAGAGATAAATACATTACTAAAGATGATCTTTATGTTTCCTAAATTCATGTCAATTTCAAACTCTTTAAAAAAAAATAAACATATGTTTATGGATTAAAAATGTTATTGACACTTCAGAACCTTATCAAATAAAAACATCTACAATATAATAGAAATTTTACTTCATTATGTTTAAAACATGCAATCAATTCAATGCTGTTCAACTTTCCTGATTAAAAATAATAATAATAATAATAATCATAATAATAATAATAATAATGATAATAATGATAGTAATAATAATGACACAACTCTAAAAGAAACAGAAATTTTAATTTCACCACAAGATGTGTTGTTACTCTCTACGTCCATGTCTCTCACACTTTATTTCTAATCACGTGGGAAAAAATAAGGCTTATCTGAACCTTAGAATACCACGTGAGGTGAGGTTTTGTTTGGAAATATCGTAATTCATGGCAAATACTCAAGCAACGCAAGTTCCTCAGAACTTAAGAAGGTATTGATTCATCCTCAGCAAGGAATACAATTGTGGCTCCAAATCTTTAAATATACTCTTTAATTTGATACTGAGCGATAAGATATTATACTATGGATCTAAAACCAACCATCATTCCTAAAGCTAGAAAAAATACATTCCACTTCTAGCACACGATAGCTTTAATGAGAAATATCACCAAAAAAAAGCAATAACCCTTCCACTAAGTGGACAATATTAATGTGCGAGACTTTTTTTTTACAATAGCTGTAAACACATGCCCTTGTTGTCCAATCTTCTCCATAGGGTAGTGAGTTTCACACACTTAACTTTTTCTGTAAACATATAACAATCAAAATGTTGCTGTGTTAGTGTGGTTGGTAGGGCACAGAGCAGGGAGTTGGTGAAGGCAAGCATAAACTGAACAAGTACACAAAAATAACAATAATAATAATAATAATAATAATAATAATAATAATAATAATAACAATAACCATATCTAACACGGAGACAGATCCTTGAAAACAAGACAACGTTTCTTAAGAAATAATCATATTTTCTTTTTCTGAAGAAATCGACATGACACTGACAAATTATCCCACCCTGTCGATGTCATACTGCTTAAGAGTAAAGATGACGAGTTAATATCAAATAATTACACTGACGAGGCACACATGAAGGACTACCGAGACAAGACTGTACTAAATTTGGCTTCAGAGCTCCTTCAAGACTCCGCCAGGATAACACAGACGAGAAGTTCCTGTCTGCTATAACGTTTTCACAACATCAAGTTGCAGCTAATTTTACAATTTGTGAGTCTTGAGTCTGCAGGTGTCCCGCTCCAGTCTGTCGCTCCATCACATAAATCCTTTTGAGAAAACGCTACGAAATTTTAGTCGCTGTAATGATATGGTCCATAGGTGGATCTCTCTCTCTCTCTCTCTCTCTCTCTCTCTCTCTCTCTCTCTCTCTCTCTCTCTCTCTTCCTTTCCCTCGGAGACGAAGCAGTTTCTGAAACAGTAGAGTGACTTATTACGGGGTTACTGAAGTGAGATGAGCCCCCGTGTGTCCATGCATCCAAGATTCTTATTCTGTTGAGAGCCTGGATGTCGCCAAGGCTGCTACACACTTTCGGGATCAATGGCTTCAAAGATGTAGCCAAAAAAAGATACCTAAACATTTCTCGAGATCAATTAATTAAAAGATCTAACAAGATATGTAAGCATATACTTAGCACACAAGAATAGTATACTTATAAGGGTATACCTATTTCAGGCCAGGATATATATATATATATATATATATATATATATATATATATATATATATATATATATATATATATATATATATATATATATATATATATATATATATATATATGTGTGTGTGTGTGTGTGTGTGTATGGACGAAGGCAGCATATGAATATGTGCATGTGTATACATGTATTTGTCTGTGTATGTATATGTATGTATACGTTGAAATGTATAGGTATGTACATATGCGTGTGTGGGCGATTATGTATTTACATGTGTATGTGGGTGGGTTGGGCCATTCTTTCGTCTGTTTCCCTGCGCTACCTCGCTAACGCGGGAGACAACGACAAAGTAGACTAAATAAATGAATGAATAAATAAATATATATATATATATATATATATATATATATATATATATAAAATGAGATGATGGTTTCTATCAGGGAAAAGAATCTAAATATTACCTAAGATCAATGACGTGAAAGATTCATCTAAAAAGATCCTTCACAAAACACTGTACCTGAATATCCTCCACGACATATTATCAAAAAAGGGGAAACAACGACTTTCCCCGGGTGCTATCATCAAGTTAGTCAATTACGCGCGTGATTTCAACGCTCGGTGACTTGTTTCATTCGAAAATCACCCCATTTCCCGTTATGTTTAATTAACGATGTGTCCCCCCCCCCTCCAAGTATATCTTGTGGTGTTGAAGTGGCGCAAAGAGAAACGCTGGCCACCGCTACACTGTCTAGGGCAGTGTTGTGGCGAAAGGGACACAGAAGAAAGTGTCATCATCATTACACCGACGTCTACATCGTGATGGGACACATGAGCCAGGGTGACACGTCTGTACTGTCCTCTACTGGGTAGAGAAGGTGTCCGGAGCGACAGACAGTGTGCGTGTGTGCACCATGACACCGACCTGTGGTGAACCTATACAGCACGTAGTACCACACTGTTATATACACTGCAGGAGCAGGTACCGAACTTCCTTGTCTTCGAGTCGTGTGCGTACGGCGGAGGCATCATTAGTACTACTGCTGCTGCTGTTGTGGTTGGACCCTGGGCGAGGGAAAGACTCATCTCCTCTGGCCCCTTGGAAGGGTTGATTCAATTCTCGTGACCTACAGAAACAAGTCAGACATTTATCGACTTCAATCTTAATTTCCCCATTCCATGAAGCGGCACTGAAAGCCACTTTACAGCACATTAATCTGAATGATTAGAAGAAAAAAATTAAGAAAATTTGAATGATTTGAAATTTTTTTTTAAAAAACTTTTGGCGGCATAAAATGTGGGGCTGGTTTGCCCTTCGCTAAGTCACTCTTTTGAGCATATAACTCACGAAAATATACCCACTATACATTATTTGAATTTCACTACCGGACTGCCACTGTGATGATATAAGGTTACTACAACTGTTAACACGCATGTATATGGAAGACCCAAATATGTTAAAATACTTCGAAAATTTGCCAATCCATTTCAAAACACCGGTTTCCATAAACACATAAGCGTGCCGATATAATTATATATATATATATATATATATATATATATATATATATATATATATATATATATATATATGAAAATTAAATGCAAATTTATCTTTAACTGAACATATTCTGCACGAGAACTAACGCAAATGGTGAAAATGTTTTAAGTTCGCCACAGTACAAGTACGTGAAGTATTCATGATAATTACAAAATCAACGAAGATGAATTAATTATCTTTAGCTTTAACTACATACCCTTGTAAATCATGCCACAATGTTCTAGTTTACCCCACACGTGTAAATACAATCTACATCTTGTGTATTTACGATTTATAAATAAAATTCCGCGAGCTTCATATTTAATTACTATATCTTAGTTATCATCAGTTTATTCTTATTTCATTTACTGTTAACTCTGAAATAAACAGACTGTCAGTTTACTTTCATTTCATTTACTGCTAACTCCGAAATAAAGACTGTTTACTTTCATCTTATTTACTGTTAACTCTGAAATAAAGTTTCCTTTCATTTCACTTACTGTTAACTCTGAAATAAACAGAATGTCGGTTTACTTTTACATCATATACTGTTACAGCTGAAATAAACAGACTGTTATCTCGCTGCTGACCAGGGCTACGAGAGGCCACGTCAAGCCACCCTAATCCCAACTGGCGACAGCCACTGTCACGCAAAGTAACGCTTACTACTAGTAACGAACCCCCACCCCCCCAACACACGTTACGTTACAAACAACAACAACAACAACAAAAATAAAGGCTTTCTAGTTCGTAACTCAATCATTACGAGCCAAGAGTTGGAGTTTGATCAGGAGAGCACAGTGCTGTAGGCTCTATGTGTGTGTGTGTGTGTGTTAAGTCACATATGAACCAGTGACCGTTGGCACAACGTCGGGTTTATGTTAACACCCGGTGAAATAGCGGGGTGGGTGTGCCCTTCCCTATCTTTTTTTCTTTTGTGTGTGTGTGTGTGTGTGTGTGTGTGTGTGTCTGAAAAGTGCACAATACTTTGTTCTTCTGGTATATATCCTGGATAGCTAAATGTTTTCTGAGAGGGGGGCGGGGGGTAAAAAAAAAAAAAAAGAGAGAGAGAGGAGGGGTAGTGGTGGTGGTGGTGGTGGTGGAAGGGGGTTGAAACTGGAATAATTATGGATTTCTACACGTGTGTGAAATTGTCAAGTTTTGTCGCGGACGCACAAAAGAAAATGCGAAAATCAGAAAGTGACGTTGTTTTGTTTCCCACCTTCCTCAGATATATCAAAACGAGGCACTCAACTTTTTTTTATCACAACCAGTTGATACAATTCGTTGCATTTATACACTCGAGAACACATCCGTCGTGTTCGCGATAAAGAATTTACCCAAAAAACAAATTCTACTTCACTAACCAAGCTGGGAAAAAAAAAAAAAAAACGAGCCGAATTTATAATTTGAAAACGCTCTGGGGCAATACAACGAATTACGTCATCAAAGGCTCGGTTTATAAATCATACATCCAAATACTTATTGTGAAAGTTTGATGACAAGACTGGATTAGTACGGACGGGGTGTGATAAAATACTACACCCGCAGTGCGAGAGCTGTGCGTCATCCGCACTTTCTTAACAAAACAATTATGCAATCCTACACGACCTTCTTTAATGACAGACACAGTCACATCGGTCAAGCCTGTACAGATGCTGGGGCGTGCGCCAGTCGCACAACGAGACTGGTAGCGAGAGACAAGGAACTCCGGAACATTCCAGGTCTTAATGACACAAGTCCAGATCTCGATTCCATTTCCTTATTTTTACTGATACTTCGAAAATCATCTCGGGATAGAAGATGGGGTTTCTTAAAGAGACACGAAGCTTGCTTGACTGTGAGGAACGGCTGTGCAAGAGTCAGTCACCAGGAGAAGCCTGAGAGACTTAAAAGCTTACACCTGTTTGAGGGTGACATCCGTTCTTACTGGAGCTTCTTAAGGCCAGCGTCACAGGGGGGAAAGCTTTTTGCCCCCCCTCCGCTGCAGCAGCTGAGGTCTACCCACCCGCCTTTCTGACGACCGCCCCCCCATGAGGACCAGCTTACTTCGAGTCGTCGTCTTTTACCCTCTCTGCGTGATGATGATAATCCTTGCGTGCGACCTGAGCTGATCCTCCCCCTACATAAGCGTTGTAAACCCCCTCCTCTTCCCCCCATTACGTCTTCCGATCGTCCCTCCTAAGACGTAGCTAGACCTACTTGATAACGTTGCGTTTCCGTCACAGAAACGCACACTGACGTACTCTTGCGAGAGCAAAGACGTCACCACAGTTCATTCTTCGCTATCATTACCTGTGTGATTAGAATGCCATTTAGCTTGAGGCATCCTATACCCACCACACCATAAGAGCCTGATGCAGTGAGCTGGACTCCTTTTCGTATATCATGATCATGGGATTCAGGACGCTCGAGGTACAATCAGAGGTCACACATGTGAGGATGATCAACAGGGAGAGGCCAAATGATCAATTGGCATCGTCGTATGCTGGGATGATGAGCGGTCACGAACGCTAGGATGATGATCGGTCACAACCGTTAGGATATTATCAACGGTCACAAACGCTAGGATGGACAACAGTCACAAACGTTAGGATATTATCAACGGTCACAAACGCTAGGATGATCAACGGTCACAACCGTTAGATTATCATCAACGGTCACAAACGCTAGGATGATCAACGGTCACAAACGCTACGAGGGTCAGCTGCCACAAAGCTTGGAGCTGTCACAAACGACTAGGAGGATCTGCATCATTCACAATCGCTGGGATGACAGCACGCCAAGATAAGACCCAACCAGCGAACACACGAGCATATACGACAGACGACGAAGGACCACGAAGTGCATCGGCGGAAAACGCTAAAGATGACCAGCGGAGAACACACTCCGTTACGTCACGGGATATGGATGGAGTTGCTGCTGTATTCACACACACACACACACACACACACACACACACACACACCGGTGGATTTGGAGAACCTAGGCCATAAACAAAGAGCCGTGATTAACGGCCAAGCCTCACACGACGGTCGGGCGTAAGTGGGGTGCCACGGGGATCAGTCTTGGGGGAGGGACCAGTTCTCTCTTTCTCATCTACGGATATCAATGGCACTGACATGGACCGCCAGGGTAACGGGGCAAAAATCTGCTGACTATTATAATAAGCTTGAGGGGGGGAAAAAAGAGGCTACAGCTGCATGCTGACACGAATAAACTGACAGACGGCACACGGCAGCTGGTGCACGAATGTTTAATTTCGTTACGTGCGAAGTTTTACACATCGGGAATCATAAAAAAGAAGGCAAGCTACAGTATGAAATCTACAGAGCTACAAAACATAAGTGAGCAAACAGACTTAGGTCTTTTCATCTCAAAGGAACCTTAAATTTAGCCACGTAAGCGACAGAACAAAGCCGAACAAAATTCTAAATCTTACAAGGCATTCAAATCTTAAGAAACTATACTAAATCAACATTTCACTGGCGTGTCCCCACATAATGCTGTGGTCAGTTTTAGTCGCTCTGCTTGAAGAACGACACACGATACAGGAGAATGAGTACACAGCGGCGAAGTAAGAAGACATTTTCCGGACTGAGAGACGCCAAAGTGAATGACTTCAACACATTAAACTTATTAGAAAAGAATAGGAGGCTATGAAGAGATCTGATACAAGAATCGAAAATTATCAAAGACTTTCATCATCTTGCCTGCCTGCCTGCCTGCCTGCCTGCCTGCCTGCCTGCCTGCCTGCCTGCCTGCCTGCCTGCCAGCCTGCCTGCCTGCCTGCCTGCCTGCCTGCCTGCCTGCCTGCCTGCCTGCCTGCCTGCCTGCCTGCCTGCCTGCCTGCCTGCCTGCCTGCCTGCCTGCCTGCCTGCCTGCCTGCCTGCCTGCCTGCCTGCCTGCCTGCCTGCCTGCCTGCCTGCCTGCCTGCCTGCCTGCCTGCCTGCCTGCCTGCCTGCCTGCCTGCCTGCCTGCCTGCCTGCCTGCCTGCCTGCCTGCCTGCCTGCCTGCCTGCCTGCCTGCCTGCCTGCCTGCCTGCCTGCCTGCCTGCCTGCCTGCCTGCCTGCCTGCCTGCCTGCCTGCCTGCCTGCCTGCCTGCCTGCCTGCCTGCCTGCCTGCCTGCCTGCCTGCCTGCCTGCCTGCCTGCCTGCCTGCCTGCCTGCCTGCCTGCCTGCCTGCCTGCCTGCCTGCCTGCCTGCCTGCCTGCCTGCCTGCCTGCCTGCCTGCCTGCCTGCCTGCCTGCCTGCCTGCCTGCCTGCCTGCCTGCCTGCCTGCCTGCCTGCCTGCCTGCCTGCCTGCCTGCCTGCCTGCCTGCCTGCCTGCCTGCCTGCCTGCCTGCCTGCCTGCCTGCCTGCCTGCCTGCCTGCCTGCCTGCCTGCCTGCCTGCCTGCCTGCCTGCCTGCCTGCCTGCCTGCCTGCCTGCCTGCCTGCCTGCCTGCCTGCCTGCCTGCCTGCCTGCCTGCCTGCCTGCCTGCCTGCCTGCCTGCCTGCCTGCCTGCCTGCCTGCCTGCCTGCCTGCCTGCCTGCCTGCCTGCCTGCCTGCCTGCCTGCCTGCCTGCCTGCCTGCCTGCCTGCCTGCCTGCCTGCCTGCCTGCCTGCCTGCCTGCCTGCCTGCCTGCCTGCCTGCCTGCCTGCCTGCCTGCCTGCCTGCCTGCCTGCCTGCCTGCCTGCCTGCCTGCCTGCCTGCCTGCCTGCCTGCCTGCCTGCCTGCCTGCCTGCCTGCCTGCCTGCCTGCCTGCCTGCCTGCCTGCCTGCCTGCCTGCCTGCCTGCCTGCCTGCCTGCCTGCCTGCCTGCCTGCCTGCCTGCCTGCCTGCCTGCCTGCCTGCCTGCCTGCCTGCCTGCCTGCCTGCCTGCCTGCCTGCCTGCCTGCCTGCCTGCCTGCCTGCCTGCCTGCCTGCCTGCCTGCCTGCCTGCCTGCCTGCCTGCCTGCCTGCCTGCCTGCCTGCCTGCCTGCCTGCCTGCCTGCCTGCCTGCCTGCCTGCCTGCCTGCCTGCCTGCCTGCCTGCCTGCCTGCCTGCCTGCCTGCCTGCCTGCCTGCCTGCCTGCCTGCCTGCCTGCCTGCCTGCCTGCCTGCCTGCCTGCCTGCCTGCCTGCCTGCCTGCCTGCCTGCCTGCCTGCCTGCCTGCCTGCCTGCCTGCCTGCCTGCCTGCCTGCCTGCCTGCCTGCCTGCCTGCCTGCCTGCCTGCCTGCCTGCCTGCCTGCCTGCCTGCCTGCCTGCCTGCCTGCCTGCCTGCCTGCCTGCCTGCCTGCCTGCCTGCCTGCCTGCCTGCCTGCCTGCCTGCCTGCCTGCCTGCCTGCCTGCCTGCCTGCCTGCCTGCCTGCCTGCCTGCCTGCCTGCCTGCCTGCCTGCCTGCCTGCCTGCCTGCCTGCCTGCCTGCCTGCCTGCCTGCCTGCCTGCCTGCCTGCCTGCCTGCCTGCCTGCCTGCCTGCCTGCCTGCCTGCCTGCCTGCCTGCCTGCCTGCCTGCCTGCCTGCCTGCCTGCCTGCCTGCCTGCCTGCCTGCCTGCCTGCCTGCCTGCCTGCCTGCCTGCCTGCCTGCCTGCCTGCCTGCCTGCCTGCCTGCCTGCCTGCCTGCCTGCCTGCCTGCCTGCCTGCCTGCCTGCCTGCCTGCCTGCCTGCCTGCCTGCCTGCCTGCCTGCCTGCCTGCCTGCCTGCCTGCCTGCCTGCCTGCCTGCCTGCCTGCCTGCCTGCCTGCCTGCCTGCCTGCCTGCCTGCCTGCCTGCCTGCCTGCCTGCCTGCCTGCCTGCCTGCCTGCCTGCCTGCCTGCCTGCCTGCCTGCCTGCCTGCCTGCCTGCCTGCCTGCCTGCCTGCCTGCCTGCCTGCCTGCCTGCCTGCCTGCCTGCCTGCCTGCCTGCCTGCCTGCCTGCCTGCCTGCCTGCCTGCCTGCCTGCCTGCCTGCCTGCCTGCCTGCCTGCCTGCCTGCCTGCCTGCCTGCCTGCCTGCCTGCCTGCCTGCCTGCCTGCCTGCCTGCCTGCCTGCCTGCCTGCCTGCCTGCCTGCCTGCCTGCCTGCCTGCCTGCCTGCCTGCCTGCCTGCCTGCCTGCCTGCCTGCCTGCCTGCCTGCCTGCCTGCCTGCCTGCCTGCCTGCCTGCCTGCCTGCCTGCCTGCCTGCCTGCCTGCCTGCCTGCCTGCCTGCCTGCCTGCCTGCCTGCCTGCCTGCCTGCCTGCCTGCCTGCCTGCCTGCCTGCCTGCCTGCCTGCCTGCCTGCCTGCCTGCCTGCCTGCCTGCCTGCCTGCCTGCCTGCCTGCCTGCCTGCCTGCCTGCCTGCCTGCCTGCCTGCCTGCCTGCCTGCCTGCCTGCCTGCCTGCCTGCCTGCCTGCCTGCCTGCCTGCCTGCCTGCCTGCCTGCCTGCCTGCCTGCCTGCCTGCCTGCCTGCCTGCCTGCCTGCCTGCCTGCCTGCCTGCCTGCCTGCCTGCCTGCCTGCCTGCCTGCCTGCCTGCCTGCCTGCCTGCCTGCCTGCCTGCCTGCCTGCCTGCCTGCCTGCCTGCCTGCCTGCCTGCCTGCCTGCCTGCCTGCCTGCCTGCCTGCCTGCCTGCCTGCCTGCCTGCCTGCCTGCCTGCCTGCCTGCCTGCCTGCCTGCCTGCCTGCCTGCCTGCCTGCCTGCCTGCCTGCCTGCCTGCCTGCCTGCCTGCCTGCCTGCCTGCCTGCCTGCCTGCCTGCCTGCCTGCCTGCCTGCCTGCCTGCCTGCCTGCCTGCCTGCCTGCCTGCCTGCCTGCCTGCCTGCCTGCCTGCCTGCCTGCCTGCCTGCCTGCCTGCCTGCCTGCCTGCCTGCCTGCCTGCCTGCCTGCCTGCCTGCCTGCCTGCCTGCCTGCCTGCCTGCCTGCCTGCCTGCCTGCCTGCCTGCCTGCCTGCCTGCCTGCCTGCCTGCCTGCCTGCCTGCCTGCCTGCCTGCCTGCCTGCCTGCCTGCCTGCCTGCCTGCCTGCCTGCCTGCCTGCCTGCCTGCCTGCCTGCCTGCCTGCCTGCCTGCCTGCCTGCCTGCCTGCCTGCCTGCCTGCCTGCCTGCCTGCCTGCCTGCCTGCCTGCCTGCCTGCCTGCCTGCCTGCCTGCCTGCCTGCCTGCCTGCCTGCCTGCCTGCCTGCCTGCCTGCCTGCCTGCCTGCCTGCCTGCCTGCCTGCCTGCCTGCCTGCCTGCCTGCCTGCCTGCCTGCCTGCCTGCCTGCCTGCCTGCCTGCCTGCCTGCCTGCCTGCCTGCCTGCCTGCCTGCCTGCCTGCCTGCCTGCCTGCCTGCCTGCCTGCCTGCCTGCCTGCCTGCCTGCCTGCCTGCCTGCCTGCCTGCCTGCCTGCCTGCCTGCCTGCCTGCCTGCCTGCCTGCCTGCCTGCCTGCCTGCCTGCCTGCCTGCCTGCCTGCCTGCCTGCCTGCCTGCCTGCCTGCCTGCCTGCCTGCCTGCCTGCCTGCCTGCCTGCCTGCCTGCCTGCCTGCCTGCCTGCCTGCCTGCCTGCCTGCCTGCCTGCCTGCCTGCCTGCCTGCCTGCCTGCCTGCCTGCCTGCCTGCCTGCCTGCCTGCCTGCCTGCCTGCCTGCCTGCCTGCCTGCCTGCCTGCCTGCCTGCCTGCCTGCCTGCCTGCCTGCCTGCCTGCCTGCCTGCCTGCCTGCCTGCCTGCCTGCCTGCCTGCCTGCCTGCCTGCCTGCCTGCCTGCCTGCCTGCCTGCCTGCCTGCCTGCCTGCCTGCCTGCCTGCCTGCCTGCCTGCCTGCCTGCCTGCCTGCCTGCCTGCCTGCCTGCCTGCCTGCCTGCCTGCCTGCCTGCCTGCCTGCCTGCCTGCCTGCCTGCCTGCCTGCCTGCCTGCCTGCCTGCCTGCCTGCCTGCCTGCCTGCCTGCCTGCCTGCCTGCCTGCCTGCCTGCCTGCCTGCCTGCCTGCCTGCCTGCCTGCCTGCCTGCCTGCCTGCCTGCCTGCCTGCCTGCCTGCCTGCCTGCCTGCCTGCCTGCCTGCCTGCCTGCCTGCCTGCCTGCCTGCCTGCCTGCCTGCCTGCCTGCCTGCCTGCCTGCCTGCCTGCCTGCCTGCCTGCCTGCCTGCCTGCCTGCCTGCCTGCCTGCCTGCCTGCCTGCCTGCCTGCCTGCCTGCCTGCCTGCCTGCCTGCCTGCCTGCCTGCCTGCCTGCCTGCCTGCCTGCCTGCCTGCCTGCCTGCCTGCCTGCCTGCCTGCCTGCCTGCCTGCCTGCCTGCCTGCCTGCCTGCCTGCCTGCCTGCCTGCCTGCCTGCCTGCCTGCCTGCCTGCCTGCCTGCCTGCCTGCCTGCCTGCCTGCCTGCCTGCCTGCCTGCCTGCCTGCCTGCCTGCCTGCCTGCCTGCCTGCCTGCCTGCCTGCCTGCCTGCCTGCCTGCCTGCCTGCCTGCCTGCCTGCCTGCCTGCCTGCCTGCCTGCCTGCCTGCCTGCCTGCCTGCCTGCCTGCCTGCCTGCCTGGACGCCATCACACCCGCCAACAATGCTACCAACATCCCCGCCACAAAACCCCCACTACCAACATCGCCCCACCAAAAAAAGAAAAAAAAAAAAAAAAGCCCAACCCCCCTCCCCAACACTACCACCACAATCACCAACACTACCACAGTCGCGTCTACGGCCACCGTATCAGCAGTGATCACCATCATCATCATCATCATCACTACCACCACAGCAACCACCGCCGCTGCCCACGTCACCAACCACAGACGCTGCCGCTACAACCATCACCACAACCAGAGCCACCACGAACATCCCCATCACCACCACAACCCACCACCACCCACTGCCACGACGAACGCCACGGATCACCACCACTTAGCTCACCACCTTCACCACAGCCACCATCACCAGTCCCCACCATCGCTCGATGCACCCACCACTTCAATCACCAGCAAGTCACCACAGCCGTCTGTAGAACCAACAACACCATCTGTGCTGCACGCAAGCACCACCGTCAATCCAATACACCCACAGCTGCAGCTACATCTACCGGTACCACAACTTCTACAACCACCGCTTTCAACACAGCCACCAACACGGGCAAACCACAGCAAAGGGCAGTCGTCACCACAGCCACCACAAACACCATCATTCTCACCACCACAACAGATATTACCACCACCACAATCAGAAACCGAAGCCGTGGCCACTACCACACCATCTAACAGTACAAAACGCCACAACAGACATCATCGACAACTCCACCACTACCACCACAGCCTCCTCCAAAACGGGCGCCACCACAAGCCCCTACCACGGAACTACCATCTCCGTCACAATGACAACCAACAACACCACAGCTATACTACAGCAATGACAACACAGCAAACATCACAATCATTAATACAACCCCCATACATTACCCATCATCACTATTACGATATAATCATTAAACCTTTCATCACCTTACTCATAATCACCACAGCAGCCCCTTACCAGTCACAACCACCTCCGCCAGTACCATACCCATCCCATACTTCCATACCCGCTACCACAGACACCATACCAATCCACTCTTACCCTGGTCGCCATTACAACCAACACTACCACAGCCGTCATCATTACAGCCAACACTATAACCAGCATCACCACAACCCCTACAAAAGCCTTCGTCATATCCACTAATTATGAGAAACAACACTTCACCTACCACCACGATCAGACAACCACACTCACCGCAATATACCACCACAGACACCATTATAGCCAACACTACAGCCGTTCCTCAGCCACCACCACAACCACAGTCATAACTAACACCACAACCACCCCTCATCCACCGACGCAGCACTCTCTACAACCACCATGACGGCTAATAACACAACCACCACTAAAACCAATACTATAATTACCTACAACAACCCTCGCCCCAGCCAAAACCTACAACCATTCACAAGGCATCAATATAACTTACACAACCAGCTACCCAGCCACCATAGCCACAATCACTACCACAACCAATACTACAACTGTCCCAGAGCTACCATCACAAACAGCACCGTTAAGAACAATATAACCACCCGACAACCAACAGCATAGCCATCCCACTACCAGAACTACAACCTCTCAACAGTCACAACCACCACAGCCTCCGTCATGGCAGCTCCTGCCCAACCACCAAAACTATCATCAATGCCTCAAGAATACCCACAGCACAACCATCACCAAACCAACATAATAAGCACCATGAGGGCTGCCACCAACATAACGATACGAACTGCCACAAACCCAGCCCCTTATAACCGTATCCACCATCACAGCTACAACCACAACCAATATAGCCATCGGTACTCACTACTATTCTCATACCCACAACCACAACCAACAGCACCAAATCCAAAACAGCCACCACAGCAACCCCCAGCATCGACACCACAGCCAACTATCGTAACTGTGGTGTTGATGCTGGGGTTTGCTGTGGTATAACCATCGCCACAGACAGTTTACAAGCACCACATGAAATAGCACCACAGCCCATCACCTAACAGCCTTCCCTTAGCTTCATCAACACAACCATCAGATGGCAACATAAGGCCAATTAAGCTTCAGCAGCTAAGCAGTAAGAGGAGCAATACGAACATTATTAGCCTCTGCAGCCAATCCAGCTGAAGAGCAATCATTTTTTTTTCTTTTAGCTTTCTCCAACCAAGCCAGCATACGAGCAATACAAGCCCTTCTTGAGCTTCAACCAAAGCTACCAGAGGAGCAATACAAACCTTCCCAAAGCTTAAACTAAGCTACCAGAGGAGCAATAACAAGCCTTCCCAAAGCTTAAACTTAGCTACCAAGGGAAAAATACAAGCTGTCCTTTAGCTCCAACAACCGATCTAACGTAAGTGCAATATTCTCCACCAACCTAGGCTCCTGGAGAGGATTACAGCCTTCATTTAGCTTCATCTTCCAGGCTACAAGAGGAGCAATACAAGCCTTTCTTTAGCTTCACCAACGAAGCTATAAGAGCAGAGCAATACAAGCCTTCCTTTAGCTTCACCAACGAAGCTACAGGAGCAGAGCAACACAACCCTTCCTTTAGCTTCTACGAATAAGCCACCGGAGGGGCAATACAAAGCCAAGCCACAGAGGAGCAATACAAGCCATCTCTAGCTTCACCAACCCAGCCGCCTGTGGAGCAACGCGGGCATTTATCTAAGATTCACCAAACGCATCACCTGAGGGAGCAACCCCGGTCACAACCGGCTGCTGGTGCCGGCCAAAAACACCAGCAACAAAATGGTAGCTGCACGTCCACAGCTCCGATGAGTGGGGGGGGTGTGTGGGCCTTTTCTCGTGGCCATGTCACCACCGTTCAGGGATAAACACTGCCTTTAACCGACATGCGAGACAAAATTCCTAAAGCCAAAGTCCTTTGATATACAGAGATAAAATTACGGTCATGTCTCGTCTTCTGTGATGCCTTTGGCTTCCAATGCCTCGTCTCCCGGGATGTCTTTAGCTTTCCAAGACATGCAGCTTTCAGTGTTAGGAACCGATCGTATCCAAAATTCAGAAGCTATGTGTACGGTCCGTTCCTCTCCTCCCTAGGGAAGTCAGCCGAAGAGCTTGTGAATCAGCGCCAAGTACAACTGAGGCTACTGCCTTTTGAGTATGTATGTAAGAGCTAGACACTCACCACTATGGTAAACATATCCTCTGCAGTATCATGCATCAGGCACGATGATGTATTCTTTTAGCTTTTGAAAATTACGGTTAGTGTCAGAGCGGATGTGGAAAAAGAAATCTGCTGATCAAGACAAAAACATTAATTTTTGTGTGTGTGTGTGTGCCGCTTTCCATCATCTTAAACCACAGTATAATCTATCCAATGATATATCTATCGACAGCGCCAATCTTTAACATAAGTAAAACCTCACACCAAAAGATAAAACGTCAAACTATGATGAAAATGTTAAGAAGAAACACACACGTCATTCATCTATCAACATCAAATCAAAATACTATATTGGCCATGTAATTACAAGAAATCTGTCTTGTGCATTTTTCAAAGACAGATCAGAAGTTTTACACACAGAGATAGATCTTTACACTCATCACCTATGTATATCTAACCAAAAAAAAAAAAAATCTAGAGCATCATATCATAAAAAGAGTATACAACATACAAATCACGTCAACGTAATTTCCGAGCCTTAAGCAACCAGGAGGACCAATCAAACTAATTCACCCACAGTCAGTCATTGTCATACTCGTAGGTATGAGAGAGTCTTGATACCTAACCGACCTTAGATTTCGTTGATCATCTTCGCCCTGAGGGTATAGCAGTCACCAGTGTCTGGTGAACATAATGAAGAAGGAAGGTCCGGGAAGGAGGCGAAAACAGCTATACAGAAACTCGCCCGCTAAGGAAAAAGTACTGGACATCATCTTAAACAGATATTTTGGATATCTGTATAAAAAAAAAAAAACATTCCATTTCTCTTGTCTTGAACCCGACAACATCTTTCCCCGCATACAATTATCATAAGAGACAAAGCAAAGGTATCAAATATTCTTAGCATCTTCATTCCGCATACAAGTATCTCAAATCATAAAATAAAGGTATCAAATATTCTTAACAAGTATCTCAAATGGTAAATCATAGGTATCAAATATTCTTAAGTATCTCAAATGGTAAATTATAGGTATCAAATATTCTTAACATCTTTAATGCGTATACAAGTATCTTAAACGACAAATCATCGGTATCAAATATTCTGAAGAATACCTTTATGCAGCATATCAACATCCTAAGGGACAAATTAAAGGTATCATCTACTCTTTAAGGCCAGAGTGAATAGTGGATTCTACATGATATCAACATTGCACGTCAAGTTATCAGGGGAGACGCAGACTAAATAATACAATTCCACTCCAAAGAGGTCCAAGTTACTCTACTCCACTAGAGATGAAGGTAACTACTTTTTCCAAGATTTCTGGCGTAAGAGGTGCAAGATTGCCTAGCTTTCCAGGCACAGACACGTTACAAAGTTGCTGGATTCGTGTCTATGAGGGACCCAGGTAATTCGCCAGAAGTTACCACAGCCGAGGAAATAAGGGTACATAAGCTCCCTTTGCAATACGGGCACAAAATGATTCTTGGTTATAAGAACCAAAAAGATTCGGAAAACAAGGACCTGGAATACTCCCAGCATGCGTGAAGCTTAAAGATTCGGATAACAAGGGTATGGAATATTCCCAGTATATCTGAACCTTAAAGACCCCTTAAAATAAGGGTCTGGAATATTTCCAGCATTTCTGAGCCTTAAAGACCCATAAAATAAGGGTCTGGAATATTTCCAGCATTTCTGAGCCTTAAAGACCCATAAAATAAGGGTCTGGAATATTTCCAGCATTTCTGAGCCTTAAAGACCCACAAAATAAGGGTCTGGAATATTTCCAGCATTTCTGAGCCTTAAAGACCCATAAAATAAGGGTCTGGAATATTCCCAGCATTTCTGAGCATTAAAGACCCATAACATAAGGGTCTAGAATATTCCCAGCATATTCCAACCTTAACGACCTGGTAAACAAGTGTCTGAAACATTCCCCTCTGGGGAAAAGGATCCCAGAAGACACCCGGCATCAAAGACCCAGAAAATCCCTTAGGTTATGGGACCTTCAAGGTATATTAAGGACCACGAAGACTCACGCATTACAATGACTTTAAGATCTGTGGCTTACGGGAGCTCTAGATGACTGACGTCATCACAACAAACACCCCGAAGAAGAGGCTGAGCTAAAAAAACGACTTCGGCGGACACTGTACCAAGAAGAGGAAGATCTTACTCAGCGATGACACTTCGGGAGTGGTTGTCACACAGGTGACCTGTCCGGTCCAACGTCTTTACCTCCGACCTGCCTGGTTTACCTTCCTTACTGGCGACCTGTCTGTTCTACCGTGCAAATGACCTGCCTGGTCCACTTCTCTTACGCCTGGTGACCTGTCTGGTCCATCCGTCAATCTCTCTCTCTCTCTCTCTTACGCCTGATGACCCGTCTGGTCGGCCTTTATTACTCCTGACGACCTGTCTGGTCTGGTCCACCTCTCTTACGACCTGACGACCTGACTGGTCTGGTCCACCTCTCTTACGACCTGACGACCTGTCAGCTTCCACAACGCCCTCACGGACGACCTAGTCCACCTCTCCAGGCTGATGATGACCTAGTCTTCTTTCCTCGCTGGTGCCCCGCCGTCGGATGCACCTCCTTTATCGGTAACCCGTCTCGTCTACTTCTTTTCTCTCCTCTCTATCACTCCCATGATGGCTTATCTGCTCCGTCTTCCCTCCCTCACAGATTATTTGTATGTCCTTCCCCTCATCCCCCCATTCAGGCTAGACGGATCTGGGTCATCTCCCTCGGTTTAATGATCAACTTCCACATTTACTCCAGTCATAATTAACCTTTTTTTCACTGCCCGTGTAAAGAACACCAATGTATTTTCGGTATTTCTCTCTTTTTCCTCATTTCTAGGAATGCATTATCATGAGGGAGTTGGCTGGTTGCCAAGACGCCAACATCCCAAAAAGTGAGGAGACAAACTATGTTTCCTGTGCAATAATGTCAAACACTAAACATGGTAAAACCTGCGTTCTTAAAAAAAACAAAAAATTACACACATAAACACACGAGGGACACAATCATGATCCCCCACAAGAAGACGGACGCCCACCCCTTTAGCCGCACACGTAGGGTAATTACACACCAGCATACACACGACATTACTCAATCGCCCCGTACTGAGTAGGGAGTTCAGTAAGGTGCCGAGAAGGTTAATACCAGCATACGCCAAGAAGACACCTGCTAATTCTGAACACCACGTACTGACAACAAATATCTCACGGTAATCTTACAGAGTTAAGAGACACGAATATTCTAAGGTAAGTGTATACTCTTCCGGCATCAATGCTACTGTAGAATTTGAGGTTTCTGTTCTTTAACAGCCATTTACGAACGCACGCCACAGAGAACATACTCAGATCCACGTCTCAAACCGTCTCTTAATATTACCCCCAATACGACTCTTCTAGTGGTGACAAACTACAGCATTACGATCTTCAACCTTGACCCTTGTATCCTTACATATAATATATATACATATATATATATATATATATATATATATATATATATATATATATATATATATATATATATATATATATATATATATATAATTTTTCCCTATTTTCTTCCCTAAGAAAATTCATTGTAAGCATAACACTGGCTGTCTACCGTACTACATCCATATTGAAAATATGATAAACAAAAAAAAAATATCCTCACCCAACGAAAATTAAATTCTAAGCATAACAATAAACAAAAGACGAACACTAAATTATCTAAAAGCACAGGAAAAGAAAAAAAAAATAAGAGCTGTTCGTAAATGTCAGTATGACCCATGCTGGGAATGGCCAGACCTGTGAAGCGATCCCCTTTATCTCCAAATATATCTCCGTACAGATTCGCGATTCATCCGAGCCACATTAGGTTCCCACAGCTCCACTGTAAAAATCATGGTCTCCAGGTATAGCGTAAATCATGGTCTCCGGGTATAGCGTAAATCATGGTCTCCAGGTATAGCGTAAATCATGGTCTCCAGGTAAAGCGCAAATCATGGTCTCCAGGTATAGCGTAAATCATGGTCTCCAGGTATAGCGTAAATCATGGTCTCCAGGTATAGCGTAAATCATGGTCTCCAGGTATAGCGTAAATCTGAGCCTTCGTCAACAGCTACGTCGACACGGAAGATGACGTATACTTATCCAAGACCCAAATACAGGGAAGGATGAATTTCAATTATCTGTATATGAGAAGGTAAAACTATATTCTAAGGAGATTTTTACCGAAAAAATAAAATGGACACACTGAACACGCCTTTCATCAGCATTTTAAACTTGCATTCAGCATCTGTCTGAACACAGTCATTAACTAGGAGCAAGTGGTCTCCATCCCTCAAAATTCCTTTCGTATACATATTCCAGGAGCGAAAAAAATATATAATCACTATTCACTATAGAGTTAATTGTACAACTTATTTCTCTCTTGTGACAGAGAAGGACATATGCACTGGCCAGCAGAGAGGTTTGGCGCAACCACATCTTATTTGAATACTGACATCACATACCACATAAAGGTCTAAAAACCTTCATAGGTAATTTTCGTATCATAGTGTGATTCTATGAAAAAAAAATTCTGTGATCCAGTCATCTTCTGTGGTATATCTCGTCACAGACAACGCAAGAAACAATGCGGAATTACCGGTAAAATCTTGGAATAAACTTCCAGCTAATCTATTTATGTGGATGGTGTTGTAGAGTATTATAGCTGGTCTCAGCGCCCTCAAGGGAACCTACCCTGTATAACACGTACGTCTTATGATCACCAAGTCTCACACCCAGGGTCATCACTGGAATAATCATCCATCTGTACCTCAGTTACTGAGGACGACATAAGCAATCTTTGAACTTCTTCAAGAAATATAATCTCTACGTGAAATCAAAAGCGATTTCAGTTAAGATACTGAAGAAACTAAATTGTTATATCACTTTTTCTCCAAAAAGAAATATTTTTCAATTCTTTTATCATCTTAGAAACTTCATGATGAACATATTTGTTACCTGTGTTTTAGTATCGACTCCTGAGAGAGAGAGAGAGAGAGAGAGAGAGAGAGAGAGAGAGAGAGAGAGAGAGAGAGAGAGAGAGAGAGAGAGAGAGAGAGAGAGAGAGAGAATCACTAGGCAACAAGACGACGTATTAACAAGATATATCAAAAAATTTTTATCACCCTAAATAGTACTTAAGGTGAGCACAAATGTTAAACAGAACGAGGCCTTGTGGGAAAAAAAAAAAAAGACGTCGAGGAAAACAGAAAATGAGGAGAAAAAGAGAATAGGAGGGAAAGGTGTAAGATGGGAGGAGCAAGAGCAAAGGGGGGAATGATTAGGTGGAAGGACGTGGTGACGAAGGGGAGGGCAGTAAGGAGGAATGATGAGGTGGAAGGAGGGAGTGAGGGAGAGACAGAGAGAGAGAGAGGGAGAGGGAGTCCGTGTGTGTGTGTGTATGTCTGTGTCTGTGAGAGAGAGAGAGAGAGGGGAGGTAGCACGGAGGAATGATGAGGCGGAAGGACTGGGGTGTGGGAGAGTGTATTACAGCACATGGGACAAGGCGTGTCTCGAGAGTCAAGGGAGACTCGGGCACCGACCACATTCAACTTATTTACAACGACGCGTAAATCGCCAGATTTACAAGCTATACGTAGATGCCGTCACGTGGAGAACACTATGAAACGGCTGGTTAATCTGAATTCAGGAGAGCCAATGCTGCCTGAATCAGCAACACTGACACACACACACACACACACACACACACACACACACACACACACACACACACATATAGCCACGTATGAAGAAATTATCCTCACAAAAACCATCACATCATCCACAATAATGATGAAAAAAAAGGAAAGAGACTCGAGTATCATCCTCTTGAAGACCATCACATTATCCACAATAGTGATAAAAAAAAAGAAAAGAAAAGAGACACGCGAGTAATATCATCCACCAAAAGCAGGCCCCAGAGTAATGTCAAGACTAGAGATCCCATGACCCCGTCACTTTAAAGGTGTTTCCTGATATGGGGGAAATGAGGGGACGATAGATTTATCGAAGGTCACGCCCTAACCTTGCTGTCAAATATCACTTGTTATCAGCGCGCCGAGAGAGGGTACAAATGGGAGAGGTCTCTCACCTCTCTATATTTATCCTCAAATGCATTAACCAGTGTGACTCAAAATACCTGCCACGTTATTTAGGTTCTGGTAAATGAATTGCTATACGTAGCACCTTTCACCTACACAGGGAATTATTCTGTCTGTATTTATAATAGAGACGAGACATCTCTTGTCTTCTGTATGTACGTTGGATTATCTTGTTTGCCATCTGATAAACAGTTGTATAATGTTAGCTTCGCTAATTACGGATTGCGTCCGTACTGGTCCATAAAGTACCGCAGATATATGTAAGAAGGCTAATAACGGGGGGGAAATCATATGTTGTACGGCGACAAACGTCTGTCCAAACGCTTGTCTCTCTTATCATTCTAAACCCTCGTATGTGAGTGCTTCTAGCACGGCCTAACTCATGCTAATCACGAATATCCGCAGCTCTCTGCTCAAACTGAAATTACACGAATTTCTGAACGAACAAAACTTAAAATTACATGAACTTCTGAACGAACAAAACCTGAAAGTACACGAATTTCTGAACAAACAAAACTTGAAATTACATGAATTTTTGAACGTTAGAATTACATGAATTTCTGAACGAACAAAACTTAAAATTACGTGAATTTCTGAACGAACAAAACTTAAAATTACATGAATTTCTGAACGAACAAAACCTGAAGTACATGAATTTCTCAACAAACAAAACCTGAAATTACATGTATTTTTGAACGTTAGAATTACATGAATTTCTGAACAAATAAAATCTGAAATTATAGGAATTTCTGAACAAACAAAACCTAAAAGTACATGAATTTCTGAACGTTAAAACTACATGAATTTCTAAACGAACAAAACCTGAAATTACATAAATTTCTGAATTAACAAAACCTGAAATTACATGAATTTATCAACAAATAAAACCAGAAATTACACGAATTTCTGAATGAACAAAACCTGAAATTACACAAATTTCTGACCTAACAAAACCTGAAAATACGAGGATTTCTGAACAAATAAAACCTGAAATTACACGAATTTCTGAACAGAGAAACCCAGAAATTACACGATTTTCTAAACAAGGAAACCTTGAAATTACATGAAATTACACGAATTTCTGATCAAACAAAACCTGAAATTGCACGAATTTCTGAACAAAGGAACCTAAAAATTACACGAAATTACACGAATCTCTGATAAAAAAAAAAAAAAAATGAAATTACACGAATTTCTGAGCAAACAAATCCTGAAATTACACGAATATCTGATAAAACAAAACCTGAAATTACACGAATTTTTGAACAAAGAAACCCTGAAATTACACGAATTTCTGATCAAACAAAACCTGAAATCATACGAATTTCTGAACCAACAATACACACTTGCACAAGCCTAGCAAAACCATTATTCTAGCTTTCAAACACAAATGATCACTCATCTATACTTGACTGTTTCACGCAATGCTAAACGGCGATATAGAACTTCGACAAATATTTCCTCTTCATCTCAAGTCAGAGTTGAAATGTGCCTCCATCATGAACATTACGTCAGGCGACGAGTGAGCCAGACTGTGAAGATGCCGTCACCCCGAACACGCCACTGGGTAACCACCTGGGTAATTAGTTACCCCGCTCGGCCCAATGCTGTGAGCTACTATTTCAGAGAAATTACTCTTCTTGTGTGTGTGTGTGTGTGTGTGTTCAGACAAATTACTCTTTGTGTGTGTGTGTGTGTGTGTGTGTTCTTTTTAATTGTAAAATCTTGATTTGTTTATCCCCCCAGACAAACCAGTCAACGAAAAAAAGATAAATTACCTTCGAAAATGACGATAAATCATCGACAATATAAACATAAGACGTTAGTGTTAAGCGTGGACGTAGGGAATGAAGACGGTGAAGAGAATGCAACGAATGAAGGCAAAACTGCTGGCACGATAAACGAGAAGAAGGCATGAATGAAGCACTGAATGCGCTTGGACAAGAGAGAGAGAGAGAGAGAGAGAGAGAGAGAGAGAGAGAGAGAGAGAGAGAGAGAGAGAGAGAGAGAGAAGGCAATACAACCAAGAGGATGGGTATGATAAGAATGAACGCGCGTAAGATGCCGAGTGATAACACGGCAGCCAAGAATGACGGTACGACAGCAAGAGGTGAAGTGATACCAAAAGACGAAAGAAAACACGACAGCAAGTGGATGGCATGACTTCATCATCCAGATAGGACGGTAGACGATGAAGAAAATGATAGCCAAGAACGAACTTGGATAACACAGAATGAAGACGATGATACCAGAGGGGATATAGCAGGAGACGGAAAACATTAGGGGCGGAGAGCCAGAACAAGGAGGCATAGGATGAAAGGCTAACAGAAGAGGATTGAGAACACGCTCACGGACGAAGGGGTCGTGATAACGGAGAATACAGATAGGACAACGTAAGATGAAGACATGACGGATAAGCATGTGGGGCATGATAGCAGCGAATAAGGAGGCAAAAGCTAAAGGCCGGAGATATGATAATATAAATAGACCGAAGATCTGACATCATAGGATAAAAGACACCTTAAAGGTATACATAAATCTAGCATCATGTTAAAAGCGACAAGGAAAAACATGATAGCAATGGAGTAAGGCAAGGTAGGTGTGCGAGTAGACACGACAGACAATGTGGAGAATGACATGGCAACAGCAGCTGATGGTCTGTGTATGGCAGTCGGGAATGAGGGCATGATAACGGAGGGTGATGATATAGATAACAGGTGATAACATGCTAGAAGTGAAACCACGACAGAGAAAGTCTCAAGAAACACGAAGGACATGACACGTGATGGGGAAGCCATGATAACAGATAATGATATTTCAGAGTACAGATGATAGAATGTTAAACTAACGAGATCCTTGGGCTGAAGACCTGGGCAGAGATAATACAGATATGATAACAGAAAATACGCCATGATCCACATCATAAGTTTATGATACGCTCGTTGTCTGTCTGGGACAGTCACTTGTTTACCAAATGGCGTTCTGGCTATGTCTCTTCGTTGTATATCAACTGACCTATATTTCTCTCTTGTATCTCCCGTGATGATATGATTATTACACGAAAGCGCATTTGGGAACTTATTGTGTTTCATTTCCCCGTGGACTCATAGGAATATATGTAGAGTATCATACTAGGAAAGCAGGTATGCTTTAAGACCAGCAGTTGAATATATATATATATATATATATATATATATATATATATATATATATATATATATATATATATATACACACACACACACACACACACACACACACACACACACACACACACAGGAAAGTGAAGGCACAATAAGAGAGAGTAAAGGAATGTAAGCACAGGGCACAGGCGCTGATAGCCCAGAAGAGAGAGGAAAAAAAAGAGGAAGGATAAGAGGATGAAGGCGTGAAAGAAGAAGGTACAGGAATAACAGCGAGAGAGAGAGAGAGAGAGAGAGAGAGAGAGAGAGAGAGAGAGAGAGAGAGAGAGAGAGAGAGAGAGAGAGAGAAGGAACGGCAAGAGAAAGTGTGGACACTCGCACAAGTGATCGCTGAGGGTCGTCACAGATGACACGAGAGAGCGAGAGGATATAGTAAGAGGTAAGGGGGTGGGGGGGTGGGGGTGCAGGAAGGAACACCCACAGCAGAGGGGGATTACGGTAAGAACAGCAAAGGCGAGAAGAGGGAGGGATACCAACACACAGGATTACGGTAAGAGAGCAATCAAATGCATATATGACATATGCGGAGGAATGAGGGAGAGAGAGAGAGAGAGAGAGAGAGAGAGAGAGAGAGAGAGAGAGAGAGAGCCGAGGGTGGTGAGGGCATGATGGTAATACTCAAAGAATGCATGCCAGCGACGTGAATTGCAGGAGAGCAGAAGGGAAAGGTATGAGAGAAGAGGGTGAAAATATGAAAGCAAAGATTATGGTATGATAGTAGAGGGAGAAGGAATGAACACAGAGGGTGTGGGGGCACACATATGCTAACATATAAATCAATGAATATATATATATATATATATATATATATATATATATATATATATATATATATATATATATATATATATATATACTATACTATACGCAGCTACCCTAACTATGACATCAGACCTATAACTTCTTTCAACAATCACAAAAAAAAGATATATTCCTTTTTTAATTCGACAAACTGCTTATATACACACACGACAGTTTTACCATACATTCTGCTACATCTTGAATATAATTTCTACTATAATCAACATACGAGAAAGTTACCTCACAGTGTTTCGTAAGATTGAACAAAACTTACGACTTGGTGAAGGTCCCATTATAAGCTTTTTCCGAAGCCTTTGTCACTCCTCCGTTGCACGACACAATTTGTAAAACCAGGTAAACGTGTTTTATTAGATGTATAATTTCAACAGGATACGTCGATCGCAAGATACCGACATGGACTGATGTTGTCCGTTAATCATATCGTTTATTTTCGGCACGTAACTGGAGAGTTCTCAACCCCTTTGAACACAGAGGTACGATCCACGATCCCTGAGAACGACAGGACGATCCCTCAGCACGACAGCACGATCCTCAATCACTACCGAACATCCCTTCCGCACACGACAGGACGGAGCTTCAGTACGACAACGTGACGATCCCTGGGCACACGAAGGAACGGCTCTTGAGTTGCGACACCGTGCACGACCCTTGAGCAGACGACAGAACGACTCTTGAGCACGACAACATGATCCTTGAGCACAGCCCAACCCCACCATACCCATACGCACGCACCGTCGTGCTCAAGGGTCGCACCGTCGCGCTCAAGGGTCGTACCGTCGCTCTCAAGGGTCGCACCATCGCGCTCAAGGCTTATAACGTCGCGCTAAAGGGTCGCACCGTCGTGCTTAAGGGTTATCCCATCGCGCTAAAGGGTCGTACCGTCGCGCTAAAGGGTCGTACCGTCGTCCTCAAGTCGTACCGTCGCCCTCAAGGGTCGTCCCGTTGTGCCTAAGGGTCGTACCGTCGTGTACCGAAATGGTTAACGTCACATTAGAGGGTAACCATGAGAAATACGTAAAGGATATGTTTACACTCCTCCGCACAGTCTTATTAGCAATGTGGCAGCCTGCCACCACCCCCTTCTCGCTTCGCAGACCTCCCGTGGAATATAATTAATGGGGTAAACTGTAAAAATCATCATCATGTTGGGAAAGCTCTTTTGAAGGTCTACGGATGACAGTTCGGGGAAGCTTGTGATAATTATTATAGAGAAATAAATATTTTCAATAATAATAATGTCATACACTTACAATGACTTCTCAACACATTCCCAGCGCTTCAGGGCGAAAGAAATGATGAATTACGAATGCTTTCGATGAAATAGCCTTAATAATTTCTCTCGAACGTTAATTGCATTCTAGAAGACACGATTATTTTTTTTTCCCCTAATGTAACTGATGACCTTCAAGCCTGCAGGTATTATGAATATGCATATACGAGGACAGATGACATAACTTCAGATGAACTGGCAGATGATGAACTTAGTCACGTGAAACCGTAACACAAAATACAAAAATTCTTTCCTTATCTCACCTCTCGCGGCCGCTTTTCTTCACCGTAATCACTACCGGGGCCACGTGTGATTACTGCCCTGGTTAATGATTACTACAGAAGACCTCCACGACCATCGTAGGATTGGCCGCCAGACTTGTAATATCAATTTCTACCATAGATTAGCTTTCTTTGATCACACACGAACTTCCTTTTATCTTCCACATTCATCCATACCCACATACATTCAATAAAAGGATAAATCATAAATAAAAAATGCCCGTTCCACTATATAAAACAATATAATCTGGCAAATATGATTTAAATCAAATCTACGACTATTACTCTCTAGGCTGATTACCGTCAATCATACCTTTTCACAACACCTTTCCCAGTCTTCTCCAAATTATCTTTCACACGCGCATGAATTACCCTTCCAGCAGGAGGCATGCAAATTAATACCCGACATCACGCTAGCCGGCGCGCTAATTGTGGCGCAGTTTCAAAATACGTATTCAATTTCTAACCACCTGCGTTTCACACCTGTAATCAACCAATAAAATCTTTGTGGCCCTAAGTACATCGGAGCGGCCGTGGCTCAACTCTTTGAACGCGACGACGGTACGACCTTTGGGGGGCGGGGGCATGATGGCCTGGCATTTGAAATGACCTTTAAAGGCCGGGGTCAGAGGTCGTACCGTCGTGCTCACCAGGTTAAGGTCAGATTACGGGGCAAAGTGTGAGGGAATTATGTTCACAGTCCACAGTGTTATCAGTAATGGAGAGGATTCGGTCCTCAGTGCATACACCCTTCCCCTGGGATAATGAAGGGAAGAAACAGTATAATTTATCATGCTAGATAACCATCTCTTGAGATATGCTGAAGATAATAGCTCAAGCTGGCCATAATCATGAAGCTACTTGACTCATAGATTCCGAGCCCTTCTCATAGATTCGCAAATGAATTCGAATGATTCTAAAAGCCTAATAATTTCCCACACACTTACATGTTCGACTGGAAGAATAAAATGAAGATTTAAAAGAAAAAAAAAAAGGAAGATGATGACTTCAGGTCTGCGATGATTCATTCACATGTGGTTTTGGCAAGAGAGAGAGAGAGAGAGAGAGAGAGAGAGAGAGAGAGAGAGAGAGAGAGAGAGAGAGAGAGCAGATGCCACGCGAAATACACCTATGTGAACTGTTCAAACTCGTGGCTGCTGCTGCTGAATTCAATCAGCCAGGCAAAACCTTACTGGCTGAGGTGAGTTCCTCTGACCACCTTGTACCTCCTCCTCGTACGGCCGCGCTCCTTCGCTGTAATTATCACAAGGGTCACACCGTACGGGACCGCTGTGCCGGTGAGTTATTACTGAATCAAGACACCACGACCTCCATACGTCATTAGTGGAACGGTAAATTGACTTTCGTCATCATCTTTCCATGGTTGAAGATAAGCCATATTTTCACTGCTACTTGAAAATCACACAGGCATACATACAGGCACATATCCCTACATCCATTAATATACACAAATGAATATACATAAAATTCATACTAGAAAAAGACAGTTAAAGCGATTATTTATCCTGAATTAGCAATGACTATCAGGAGATAGTAATAATTATCATAAATTAGCAATTCGGTTTCAAAGATCATTCGATAATTGTTTTCATCCTTCGACAGTTCAGCAAAATTATAATCTTAACGCTCTCTCTCTCTCTCTCTCTCTCTCTCTCTCTCTCTCTCTCTCTCTCTCTCTCTCTCTCTCTCTCCTCCCAAAAGTGTTTTTAATAAATGCAAGATTTTCTTGCCCATCTATTCGATATATGCAGATCAAAATGTGATTATCACTAATGCAATCATCCCATCAATTTGGGTTAATGTGGTGCAGGCTATATATATATATATATATATATATATATATATATATATATATATATATATATATATATATATATATATTGGAAAGGATCACAATTTGCGCGTGATCAAGATATTCCTATGAGTCCACGGGGAAAATGAACTTATTGTGTTTCATTTTCCCCGTGGACTCATAGGAATATATATATATATATATATATATATATATATATATATATATATATATATATATATACATTTCTAACTACCTTTAATTCAGCAACACTAACCAAGGTAACGTATTTAGTCATCACTACGCTAGACTGTGGCTTAACCACATGAACACATCACTGCGACCCTAAGGTAGGTATGATGACCTGACCTTTCAGGGTCAGTTCAATGGCCAGGCCATCATACCTAAGGGGTCGTAAGGTCGTGTTCCAGGATCGTACCCACTTGGTCGATCGCATCTGCATCGGCAAGAATTACCGGATATCGGCTCAGGGCAGCAATCCATGGCCGGTATCGGACGGAAGTCACCAACATCCCACATTTGCTACAATCATACGTCCATACACATGCGACGTACATTTACAAGCTGGCAGGCGTCACGTACATTCAGGCAATAATATATATACTCAAGCAAATCATGTCTTCATTTAACAGTACGATTAATATATCTAACTCTATCCAGAACTTCCACTCCTATCCTTCCCTTCACATCCTCAGTATTTCTGCTCCATTTTTCTCTAATTTCTATCCAAGCAGGCAACATGCGAAGGCGTACCTCAAGGTTTCCAAGATGCACAACACCTGTGTATGCTGTGAATATTTCATGGTGACCTTGCGAAAGCATGTGGAAGACCAAAATCCCTGGTCGAACGTAAATACTACCCAGTGTTTAGCATGGCTGTCTCGGCCCGTTACCTGGACTCCCTAAATTCAAACACGCGCCATATTAGACATGACAACGAACAGATCCAATCTAAAAAAACATACACACACAAGATACATATAAATACTATGTATATATATATATATATATATATATATATATATATATATATATATATATATATATATATATATATATATTATATATATATATATATAACTGCCTCATCATTCCTTTTCCAGGAGTTCCTGCAGCATCAAGACTGCAGTACGTTCAAAAATTGATGGATTCCTTCGGAAATTAGTTCTTTATCCTCGTGTAGGCAACACGTAATTCTTATATATATATATATATATATATATATATATATATATATATATATATATATATATATATATATATATGCCTTAAAGTCAAAATTGCAAAAATAAAATTACAGCCAAGATCTTTTTAATCTATTATCTTTTAATTAAAAGAAATTGAGCAACAAAATTTCCTAAAGAAAAAAATTAATATGGATATACAAATCAGGTTTATATTAGAGAAACCTAGCCAGACCCAATCATAGCCTAGCCACATATACAGACATCCTCCGTATCCAAAATTAACCTGGATAATGTTTAGTTAACTTATATAAAATATAACCCTGCGCTAATGCAATATATATATATATATATATATATATATATATATATATATATATATATATATATATATATATATATGCTATCCAGAACACTTGTATTTCATAACAAACGCTATGGGTAATTAAGAGACTTTTCATCAGTGCCTACTGCTATACACGTACGTTTGCCTAACGTTCATAAATGTTAAATTTTTTTATCATTCATTTATACATATTTGTGCGTTCACACGACAATGACGATGGGCTTGGTAAGTACCCAAAACGTGTCATATATATATATATATATATATATATATATATATATATATATATATATATATATATATATATATACCGATGCATATAAATGTTTACAATACATGTGTACGTACAGCGTGTGTGTGTGTGTGTGTGTGTGTGTGTGTGTGTGTGTGTGTGTGTGTTACCGGACTCCGCCTACCACTGCTATAACCCCTTCTCCAAAGGAGCCCACTCTTTCCCAGCGCCTGCATGCAATGCACCCTAAAAACTGCAGCAGCACCATACAATTTTCCATGGTGTAATAATAATAATAAAAATAATAAATATAATAAAAACAATAACAATAATAATAATAATAATAATAATAATAATAATAATAATAATGCCATCTATCAAAACTCTTTATGTGCGTACCTATCTATCTAAATATATATATATATATATATATATATATATATATATATATATATATATATATATATATATATATATATATGGACTGGGGTTCGATTCTCAGGGTAAAGTGATAAATACTTTTATATATATATATATATATATATATATATATATATATATATATATATATATATATATATTACTGGAATCCATTTACAACTGGTTACATAGCGAGCGACAGTTCACATTCGGTGAAATTTCATCATCGTCAGTAAACAGAAGGTATACAAACAGCCCTGCTGAAAACCTCGCTCTAAAAGAATCCTTAAATTCCCTGCTTCTGCGCGGTGTGCAGCCTACAAGCTGCAGAAACCTCATGCAAGTGGTCTCCACGTAACACTATATATATATATATATATATATATATATATATATATATATATATATATATATATATATATGTGTGTGTGTGTGTGTGTGTGTGTGTGTGTGTGTTACCGAACTCGCATCTGTTCGAGGTTCCACCGTGAGTGGAAAGTCACCTTTGGAGAGGCTGTATCAATGGGAGAACAGTCTCATCAAAGCACTTCTCACTGCAAACGAGTCCACATTTCCCTGCCACTGGAGGCAGCGCAGCCCTTTAGAAATTGGTCTTGAGGTAAGAATAATATCAATAATACATACATACATACATGAATACACGCATACAAGCCTGCATTGCATGAATACAGAATATACATACGAACACAATCAACGATAGAATATATATATATATATATATATATATATATATATATATATATATATATATATATATATATATATATAGAATCCTTGTAGTTGCACGTGATGAGTTAGTCCATTGGGAGCGAAACTTCAGAATCTTCGCACGCACCCTTTTGTCAGTGTAGAGGGGAGGCTTACCCCTTTGTTGGGGGGGGACGGGAAGGGAGGGTTACCCCTTTGTTGGGGGGGGACGGGAAGGGAGGGTTACCCCTTTGTTGGGGGGGAAGGGAGTCGGGAGGCGGAGACTCCTTCATCCGGGGGCGGAGACCGCTCTGTCAGGGGATGTGGAAACCCTTCCTTTTTTTTTTAAGGGGGGATGGATGATGGTGGGTGGGTGAGTGGGTGAGTGGGGGGGTCTTTGACAGAGGGGGGTGATTGGGGGGGTCCCTTCCTAGATGGGGCAAATATACCCCCGTCTCTCATGTGGCGATATACTGGTTATGCTAATGGCAAATCTATGGAATGCATTAGCTCCGGCGGCAAGAATAATTGTGCATACTCCTCTCTTTTTTTCCTAATGCACACCTACATCGCTTTCTTCTCCGTCCATACCGACGGCATTAGGGCACCACAGCAGCAAGGGCTGTGCGTGGAGCAAGAGTCACGGGATGACGGTGGCCTCCTCGTCTGCTCCCACGAACCGGGGCTTAAAAAGACATTCTTCGTGCCCAAGCGCTCGTTCCCAGAGAGCGCCTCTCCACTGCACGGTGTCTGGGAGAGAGAGAGAGAGAGAGAGAGAGAGAGAGAGAGAGAGAGAGAGAGAGAGAGAGAGAGAGAGCGTGCGGGGCGTTCCGACACTGCTCCTCCAGCGTCGGAGATTAGGGAGGACCCGGCTGGCTAAGAGGGACTCAAACGACACGGCTGGGTAGGTCTAATGCCTCTCAGACGGACAATGATGGTATCTCGCCAAATAATCGAGACCGGCCGGGGCGTGGACGCACCGAAGTGGTGGCTGGCGCTGCGGTAGTAATGGCGTGTTGGCGCGGGCGTATATAATACATGGTGTACCGATGTCCGCTACGGCTGTACACCGGCCCCATGTGGAAAATGCACCACAGCGCTTTGCATATAGCCTCCCACCCGTACGTTTACCGTCTACCTTTGCTGGTGTGTATATATATATATATATGCATACATATATATATATATTTTTCATCCTTACGAGTCGTGTGTGTATACTCCAACCAGTACGCTCACCGTCTATCGCTACCCGTTCGTGCGTTCTCTACCCCGTACGAATCTTATAATGAATACCTGCGACCTAGACACTGTGGTTCGTACCCTTACATATGAGAAGCATATTAATCGCGACGACGACGTATCCGACAGAGTTTTGACGAGGTATGTCTCATTCCGATGATACAGTCCGGCCGGCATGTCCCTGAAGCAAACTATGTAAGGTAATCTATCCGGCGATTTAAGAGCTTCAGCGAAATGGAACTGGTAACTAACTGCATCTTCTAGAAATGAAATGGCATCTCGAGCGTGACAGAAATTCAAGAGAGTTCAAAGCTTGAGCACGACTGTTCAAGCCTTGAGCACGACAGTTCAGCCCTTGAGCACGACTCTTCAACCCTTGAGCACGACTGTTCAACCCTTGAGCACGACGGGACAACCCCTGAGCACGACAGTTCAACCCTTGAGCACGACGGGACAACCCCTGAGCACGACTATTCAACCCTTGAGCACGACGGGATAACCCTTGAGCACGACGGGACAACCCCTGAGCACGACTATTCAACCCTTGAGCACGACGGGACAACCCTTGAGCACGACGTTCAACCCTTGAGCACGACTGTTCAACCCTTGAGCACGACTGTTCAACCCTTGAGCACGACTGTTTCACCCTTGAGCACGACTGTTCAACCCTTGAGCACGACTGTTCAACCCTTAAGCACGACTGTTCAACCCTTGAGCACGACTGTTCAACCCTTGAGCACGACTGTTCAATTCTTGAGCACGACAGTTCAACCCTTGAGCACGACTGTTCAACCCTTGAGCACGACTGTTCAACCCTTGAGCACGACTGTTTCACCCTTGAGCACGACTGTTCAACCCTTGAGCACGACTGTTCAACCCCTGAGCACGACAGTTCAACCCTTGAGCACGACTGTTCAACCCTTGAGCACGACGGTTCAACCCTTGAGCACGACTGTTCAACCCCTGAGCACGACAGTTCAACCCTTGAGCACGACTGTTCAACCCCTGAGCACGACAGTTCAACCCTTGAGCACGACTGTTCAACCCTTGAGCACGACGGTTCAAACCCTAAACCCAACGGTTCAACCGTTAAGCACGAACGCTTCAACCCTCAAACACTTGGGTTTAACCCTTGAGCACGACTGTTCAACCCTTGAACACGACGGTACGACCCCTGAACACGGCTGTCTGACCCTTGAACACGGCTGTTTGACCTTTGAGACCGACGTCATCATGTAAGTGACGGCCTTGCCCTTGACCCAGACCTTTGGAAAAGGGCAAGGCCCTCATGACCAAAAGCCGTACCATCGTACTCAGAGGTCGTGCAACACAAAATCTTACGAACTCCCACAGCGTGAGCACGACCACAAGCGTGCATCACATGACTTCCGCCTGCAGTTCACAGGGAATTCATAAGACCACATGGACACGCTAACCGTTAGCGTCCCACCTTGTAACAACCTACGTTCACGCGGGTGCATTATGCACGTGCGTGCACAAGCACGCAAGTACCGTGTGGACTCGCACTCAAGACACGCACAGGTAAACTGACAGGCCTAAGAACCTACGCTAATTACCATAACCCCCTCCGGTGTCAACAATGTTCATATATCTATATAGTACACACTTTACATAATATTTATATAATACACACTGGTTACTATACGAATCGCAATCCGTTAACACTCCCGTATTCATACCGTCTTAAAACCGTATTCGGTTCATCTAATATATAAATATTCTGGAAAGTTAGGGACCCCCTTTTTTTTTCAATTTGATATCGTAGACGTGAGTGAAGCCTTTACATTTTACAAAAAGGGGCCGACGTTTTACTAATAACTGGGAGAGAGTCGCGACGACGCGCCTGCGCTCCCACACATGGATACCGGAGGATATACTGAGAAAATCAAATTGAAAAACATATATACATGTATCGCGGGGGAAAATACTAAAAGCAAAGTTATCTCTTTTTTTTATCTCTCTCTCTGTCTCTCTTTTCCTTCGTTTTCCTATTACACCAAATCCCAGATCAGTTGTATTAAATGAAAGCCTCTCACATTACCATTAACATTTCATTACAAATTTTTTTACCCGTAATGTAAAACCCGAAACTGAGCAAAAGGGCAATTACACGAAATCATATTCCACACATACGGAGCCCGGCCTCCCCACCCCCCCAAAAAAAATAATATCGTCATCCAACATGGGCCATAACGTTCAATTATATAGGTCATAACAGGGTCCTTGTTGCATATATATATATATATATATATATATATATATATATATATATATATGCTCGTATGTAAATGTTCTCCTCCTCCGTCATATAAACTAAATAAAAGCCAAACCGACACATATGAATGTCTGGCTCTTCATGTGCTAACACAGTGACGGAAAAAGAGTTAGAGAGAGAGAGAGAGAGAGAGAGAGAGAGAGAGAGAGAGAGAGAGAGAGAGAGAGAGAGAGAGAGAGAGAGAGAGAGAGAGAGAGAGAGCAAAAGTGCAGGACATGGGGAAAGGATTTTGTTTTTCTGTAATCCCCCCACACCCCCCCATACTGGATGAAACAGCACGACAAATTGTTCCCCCGTATCACAGGAAATGAGTCCCCGCTGTCCGGTTCCACTCTATCTTTAGGCGGAACAATCCCAAGTAAAATATGTACACCAGAAAACGTGTTCTTTTTTAATGCTTTGAAGAAACCCTTCTATGTATATACGTGTGTGTGTGTGTGTGTGTATATATATATATATATATATATATATATATATATATATATATATATATATATGAATTTTTTATCACCCCCGTCTCTCGTTTTTCATCTGACGGTTTCTGATCATTTGTACTTGAAAAAGGGCAAATCTTACATCTGAAATATGTTGTTACATTAAGAGAAATGCCTTGGCTCTTGTTACAAATTGCTTTTCTCTTTTATGTGAAATATATGAAAAATATATATATATATTATATATATATAAATTATATATATATATATTAATCTATTACTTATACTCACTTTTTTCATTACATAATACTTTCAGTTGTATGAGACAATCTCTGTTAATTCTCTTAATTCTTTAATCACTCTTTTTCATTACTATAATACTTTCTTTTTTAAAGCGATGCAACAAGTGCTCGCCATTAGTTACATGCTCTCGTAGCCACCATCCTTAAATCGAGTATAAAGAGAGTTTTAGAAGAGATACTTCACATTTAAATGCTGCCATTATGGCTTGACAAAGATTAAAATCGTAGATGATAGAGAGAGAGAGAGAGAGAGAGAGAGAGAGAGAGAGAGAGAGAGAGAGAGAGAGAGAGAGAGACTTATTTCCGGCTGCCTATTATTAGAACTGACCTAGAGGCAAGGGGCTAAGCGCGCAGCGCTCACCGCAGACAAATCCAAGACCACGAAGAACGAGTCATGTGAGGCTCATGATGTCGGGTGTTATGTGTGAGATGGAGAGACTTACAAATGTGTGGACTGGAAGCCAGCGGCCCACGTATGGGCGAGGCAGAAATAAAAAGGGGAGCGACTGAGTACCATGGAATGAAACTCGACAGCCACTGATCTCAGAGACCAAAGTCAATATACTCTATTTAACCCAGTTGGAAATTAACGTATATTCAAAGCCAGACTTGCCTGACATGTTCCCTGAATGGTGAGGTAAGTGTTTAACTAGAGCGTTGCCTCTCCTCCAGTGAAACTTCACTAGATTAATTTTTAGTGGGGAACGTATTATTGACTTTGGTAAATGTAACCGTCAACAAACCATACAAGAACTACTGTAGGACGGTGCTTTATTTTCCTACCTACTGTGTTTACTGAGCTCTCAGTTTATATATGATGAAAAAAAAAATCAATGTAAATATCTTACTTTTTATAAAAAAAAAAATATTGTATAATTTTTACAAAAAACTATGGTATTCTATAATTTTTATAAAAACTATAGTATTGTATAATTTTTATAAAAACGATAGTACTGTATAATTTTCATAAACTACAGTATTGTATAACTTTCATAAAAACTATATTATTGTATAATTCTTATAAAAAAACAACTATAGTATAGTATAGTATAAAGAACCGTTTAGCGACTCTCAGTGAACCTGTAGCGCATTCTAAGACGTTCGCTCACTACGTAAAAAGAAGCTGAGGAGTGCAATATACATCGAATGTAGTTTAGTTATATACTGTAATCATGATGTTCACAGGGCCAGCTCAAGCTGACCCTTTCTTCCCATCCCCAAGGTAAGAGAATAGTGTGGTAAATAACTGACCAGACGTTCAATGAATCTACGAGAGCAACTCTTAAAACACTTACTCAGTTAATTATGATTCCAGTCTCCCCTGAGGATGATCAATACTGGTAAATAATAATTACGGGCCATAAACACAACGATAAACAAACCATCTAAAGATATGCCCCTTTCATATACATACGAAACAGAAGAGCTAAAGTTCATACTGTCACGCATACACTGAGATTCGTGCTTTCAGAAGATGTTCCTGACATATATGGAGAGAGGAACATACAGCTAAAGATGCGTCTGTCCAATATACAGTGAGAAACACTCGTCATACAGGAGTATAGTGCGAGGAACGCTTCTCAAGAGTTCCTTTAAGATGTACAGTGAGAAACATATCCTCTTAAGGTGGTCCTATCCTGACGTGTCACGAGAAACCCTCTCAAAAGATGCTCTTGTCACGAATTCGTCAAGAAACTCGCCCAAAAGATATTCGATACACATATATAATGAGAGACATGCCTTCTAAAGATGCCCCTCATGGTACTATGAGAATCACAGCCTTGAAAAGATGGCCCAGCTGTAAATACAGTGAGAAACATGGCTCGAGGTGCCCCTGTCATATATATACAATCAGAAACAAATCTTCCATAGTCGTCCTGTGTACAATGAGAAACACACATTCTTAAGATACTGCTGTCATATATATACAATGAGAAACACACATTCTTAAGATACCCCTGTCATATATATACAATGAGAAACACACCTTCTTAAGATACCCCCGTCATATATATACAATAAGAAACACACCTTCCCACACTTTGTCCTTAAAGATGCCCTTCATGTACAATGAGACACACAGCTTCTTAAAAGAGATCCCTGTCATAAACGCGGTGAGAAACACGCCTTAAGGTGCCCCACCTCTCATACACATACAGTGAGGAACACACCTCTCACAGTTGCTCCCTCTCCCATACTCTAGTCAGAAACACGCCTTCTAAACATACCCCCACGTCATACATACCATGTTAGCAACTCACCTCGCCACACTTGTCCCTAATATACCATGAGCAACTCACCTCGCCACACTTGTCCCTAACGTGTTATGTTACCCAGACATATTTCCGTAGTTACAAACACGACCTGAATGGATTCCCCCCCCCTGAACTTTTCATTTTTTTTTTTATTTTATTTCAGCGGGAACTTCAGCCATAGTTTCTGGCTGCAAGCGACTGGCCGATATCCACCACCTGGCTGGTTCTACTTGTGTTTACAAATGGCTATGTATGATGCTGCTGCTGCTACGACAGCAACTGTTGTTCCCTGCTGCCATTGCATTATTGCTATGAACACTTGTTTAGGGCCTTTTACCTATTTCGGTTGGTGCCTCCTGCAGCTATTGCTGCTGCTGATGATTCTGTCAATATTACCGCTACGGCTTTTCTTTTTACTGTTGTTATCTTCATACCAACATAAGCATCACTCTCTACTGCACTGGTGTAAGCAGCGAGGGACGCTCTTACTGCAGCAGCTGTTACAGCAGCTGTATAAAAGAACAAAAAAAAATATTTTCCTACGTTCCTCCAATGTCATTATGGATGCTGCAATTACTGGCGTTGCTACTAAATTGCTGTGACTATCACTGCCGCTGAAGCTATCCTGTTA
This sequence comes from Panulirus ornatus, assembly GCF_036320965.1. Lineage (NCBI taxonomy): Eukaryota > Metazoa > Arthropoda > Malacostraca > Decapoda > Palinuridae > Panulirus > Panulirus ornatus. The sequence goes on along the minus strand of NC_092259.1, from coordinate 7,348,485 downwards.
CCATCAAAGCACCCGCCTGAATTGATTTTGAGGGATACGTGATGTGACAAAGTCTAATGGCTGTTCAGGGCTTTTTAACATGACAAAAAAAAGAGAGAGGCACCTGAAAACTTGGATCTACCGTTGCAGAATTATATATACTTTGGCTTCCATTCGCATTAAAAGTAGTGTCTAAGCTTTCTTCCACTACTCGAAGACTCTATTACCCGGACATTTCAGTGTTATCATTACTATAACTGAGAGATGCTGTGTCCAGTTCCTTACAACCAGTGATGCTCTTACCAATTCTATCAATACAGTTGAGAATAACAATACTCATTCCTGTTGCTGCTTTTGAACGACTTCGCTTCTGTTACTTTCGACTGCTACTCCTGTTGCGACTGTTAATAATCTAAGAATCGTGGCGACACTGCTGGATGCAGAGTTCTCTCTGAATGTCATTATTTCAAAATAGTTTTATGAGTGTCTGAAGTCCGGAGGGTAGCGGCTTCAGGTAACCTGAATCACTGAAAATGTACAGTCTGGAGACTATAGTGAGAGACTGAGGCTAATAAACTCTGAACCAAATCCATGGTTCAAGAGTCAATACAAATGCCTGATTCGAAGGGAAAATAAGTTATTTCTTTATTTTATATGAAATTGGCAGCAGGCAATCTAATCAAAAATCCTAAGACATTAGTGATATCAAAGACCTCAAGGACGTCAGACGAAGATCTTGTAAAGTCTTAATTTCTACCATGTATCATGACGCTCATATGAGCCTCTTTGGGGGCCACCTGTGGCAGTAGAGGTTATAAGGACAAGTCAAATGCCTTCCACAACAGAGGTTGACAGACGGGGGAAAGTGGAGGATACACCATCAACAGGTAAATGCTCCTTACACCTGCCAGTACTAGATAATATCAGATTTTATAAGAGGATTCGCCACTTATTGACCAGATCCAAGTACAGAGAGAGAGAGAGAGAGAGAGAGAGAGAGAGAGAGAGAGAGAGAGAGAGAGAGAGAGAGAGAGAGAGAGAGAGAGAGTGTCTCCGCAGCGGAGTGATGAAGTGGTTTACCAACGGTGACTGAGAAACTCCGCAGAGTCTACTTAAGTCCAGGCCGTCTTCCCCCTCCACGACATGATGGGTGTCTGATACATTACGTATATGAAGGGCAAACTCGATGCCATACAAGTGTACGGCTCATTTGATACCTTTACTTCTTTTTCCCACTTCCCTGCTTGGCACTGCAGTGATGTGCGAATCCCAGCGTGAGAATAGGTGAATGATTCAGTGGTGTTGCATCTACATTTCATTCTCTCTCAACAAATATGGAACGATCCCCCGCATTTCAAGAATTTTTAATCGTCATGAGACGCAAGAGATATAAAGGTAATCCAATCAAAAGCCATGAGATATAAACAAAATAATAAAAGCTAATCTCAATTTCATCTGCCTGGTAGACAAAACAACTATACCACAAAACACCGTCTTAGATTTAAGGAAGTACTGTGGTTGGCGTGAAACGTGGACTTAAAGATAACCACTTTACTTAATGAAATGAAATACACGGCGAGACGCCGAAATGAAATGAAAGAGCAAAAACTACGACAAAACACCTTTATAAGGGCGTTATACATCTCTCTGTGAAAGCAGCTGCTTCAAGAGGAATCCCTGGGTATATGAGCTGTGTCTCAACCTCTGAATCCAGAATATTATGTCAAACATAACACCTTAGCCCTAGGTCGATCTGTAAAATATACAAGGCCTCGGAGACCACCGTGCAGTATAGTATACAAAGGATAAAGAAGGTCCAAGATCAATCTGTGAGGGGTAGAAGACCTCTGAAACCATCTTACGGAATACATAATATAAGGTAAGGTCCCAGACCAATTTGTGGGGACACAAGACCCCTGAAACCATCGTACGGAATACATAATATAAGGTAAGGTCCCAGACCAATTTGTGGGGACACAAGACCCCTGAAACCATCTTACGGAATACATAATTTAAGGTAAGGTCCCAGACCAATTTGTGGGGACACAAGACCCCTGAATTCATCGTGTGGTATACACAATTTAAGGTAATGGTCCCAGACCAATCTATGAGGGTAAAAGACCTCTAAAACCATCGTACGGAATACATGATTTAAGGTAAGGTCCCAGACCAATTTGTGGGGACACAAGACCCCTGAAACCATCGTACGGGATACATAATTTAAAGTAAGGTCCCAGACCAATTTGTGGGGACACAACACCCCTGAAACTACTGTAGGGTATAAAACAGAACGTTAGATACGTTCCAAAATCGAACTATAAGGACTTCAGGTCAATCTGTGAGGGAGGAAGACCTCTGAAATCATCGTTTTGTATACATAAAGTATGCTAACGCCTTAAGACCAATGTGTGGGGACGGACGACCCCTGAAACCATTGTATGGTATACATAAGGTTAGGTATGGATAGAAGGCATTCGAAACCATCGCATGATATACATAACGATAAGATAAGAGCCAGTACCAACCTTAAGATAAGAGCCAGTACCAATCTGTAGCGATAGGAGACCTCTGAAACCTACGTAAAGCACACGCAATCAACAAATTATACGCAGCTGGATGAAATGACTAATAGCAGCTACAGAATATTCTTTAAAAAAAAAAAATCGTACAATACGCCAAAAAAATATACAATGTGCAACACACCAAAATATACAAACTATAAAAATCAAGCTGAATTCAGCTTTCTTATTTTACCTAGCGTTAAGGGTGACTGTAAGATTAGACGAAGGAGAGTGGAAAAGAATCGAAGTTCAATCACGGTCCAGTAGAGCAACGTCTGGCTGAAGTATACAGCATTATAACGGACAAGCAAAATGGTATCATATGCTGACGTACACCCAATAAATTGGTACTGACTTACTTATATATCACCTTAAAAAACAGCATGTTTGTGTGCTGACTTTACTTATATCTTTTAAAATCGTACTACACGTTGATTTACAATACTTATAATAGTGTTGTGTGCTCCTTACATCACTGAATGGGCCGCTGTGTTCTGACTTGCACCTCTTGCTGTGTTTAATGGGTTCCGCTGCATTAAGCGGTCTTAGCTCATTCGGCTAAAAAATCACCTTCATGGAAAGAGTAATTCTAAACTGCTAAGAGTATTTCGCTTTCATTACAGTTGAAGCACTGCCTTAAAAGATACCTACAGTCTTTTCACATGCTTTTATAACCCTTCTTAATCCTCTTATAAAAGCACAGGAGCGTTTGAGAATATATCTACGAAGTAACTTATGATCGTGGGTATTTCACTACCCAAAAAGTCTAAAGTCTGATGAGTGAGATCAAATTTCTACAATAATTCCTTTTTAGAATCATCTCCACGAGGACTTCACGAGAACTAACGCAGATCACTCAAGCAGAATCTTTAGTCCAGCCATCAAAAAATTACTCGTAACCTCATGCCACAGCTGTCGCTTTGCGTGGGGATTAACCTAGATAGCAAGGATGTATATAGCAGCCCCCGCCACGCCCCTCCCCACCTTCCACAGGAGAAGTACTACCTCCACAGGAGAAGTACTACCCCTTCCACAGGAGAAGTACTACCCCTTCCACAGGAGAAGTACTACCCCTTCCACAGGAGAAGTACTACCCCTTCCACAGGAGAAGCACTACCCCTCATGATGGACTCGGGCTGAGCGTTGAGGTGAGGCCTGGAACCATCACCAGACACCCCTCTCTCTCTGTGTGTGTCAGTAGGCTATAATCAGCAACCAGCCTCCCAGGTCAACACCACCCTCCAGGCTCAGGAGTGGGCGAATTGGTGCCCGGAACCATCTTACACCCTCCGTGTCAGTAAGGTTGTTGTAGACAGCAACCACACAGGGGAAATACAACCATCCTGACTTACGCTACTAGAAATACAGCCATCCTGACTTACGCTACTAGAAATACAGCCATCCTGACTTACGCTACTAGAAATACAGCCATCCTGACTTACGCTACTAGAAATACAGCCATCCTGACTTACGCTACTAGAAATACAGCCATCCTGACTTACGCAACTAGAAATACAACCATCCTGACTTACGCTACTAGAATACAACCATCCTGACTCATAGCAGTGCTAAGGTGGTGGTGCCTGGAAGAATCTAACACTGGACTTACTATCTCATCTTGTTGAAATAAGAAAACAGCTTCCTAACCTCAAACTCTCTTTTCACCCACTTCTTTCTCATCACATATGCTTTCCTAATAGTTACAACAGTGGATATATATATATATATATATATATATATATATATATATATATATATATATATATATATATATATATATATATATATATATATTTTTTTTTCTTTTTTCCAAAAGAAGGAACAGAGAAGGGGGCCAGGTGAGGATATTCCCTCAGAGGCCCAGTCATCTGTTCTTAACGCTACCTTGCTAATGCGGGAAATGGCGAATAGTTTGAAAAAAAAAAAAAAAAAAAAAAAAAAATATATATATATATATATATATATATATATATATATATATATATATATATATATAATATTTTTATTTCAGTATACTTAGTCGCTGTCTCCCTCGTTAGCGAGGCAGCGCAAGGAAATTTCACCCCTCAAGAAATTTGGAGTTATTCATCTCTACCTCTCTACTCTTCAAGCCCAACATTGATAAGGACTCTGTCTAGGACTGGGAACAAGTATAACAAGTATAATAATATTTTCAATTTTTTTTTTTCCGACACCCTAAAACGTGAGAGACACACCACGAAACGTTCAACAGAATAACGAGAGAAAAAAAATATCAAAAATCCCTGTCATATCATTTTTGTATAAATAATCATCAAACATCACCTCCACATATCCAAGATCACCATTACCAAGTTAGTGGTCCTTGGTATCCGGTGACCACCACAAAGGCATCAAAAACAGCCAAACTCCTTGGCAAGGCCTTAACCATCGACCTCTTAACTTCTAATGTTCTTATCAAATACTACTATCAACACAAACACTTATAACATCACTACAGCTACTTTTAATAGTATTGCTACTACCACTGATTCTGCCTCTACTACTTCTATTTTCACTATCAAAAGTGCTATCAATACAGTGTCTACTATTTAAGGAAGGGCCATCTATCATCACGCTGAAAATGACTGCAGATGTTCCTACTGATATTAAAAGTCTCCAAGCAAGAAATCACACACCCCCAAGCGCTTGTTTCAACATCATGCTACACCACCACAGACGAAGGCGTCACGTAGCTTTGCTATAAAAATGTCTAAACTCTCCTTCTCCTGTTAACTGCAATACTGACCTCTTCGAAATCCACTGGGGAAAGTGTGAGAACAGCATGATGATATGGAGTGTGATCTTGTACCGGCACACACACACACACACACACACACATCCGGGATACAGCAACATAAGCTTCAAGTGGCTGTGTGTGTGTGTGTGTGTGTGTGTGTGTGTGTTGTAATTTTTTTCTTCCTCGGCAAAAGTGAAACGTTTAATACATCGCTAAGTATGTCAGTGCCAACTGGCCACTAAAAGCTTAAGTATATAAGTGCATGTAAATAACGTTACTTTTTCAATGATACTTTTATTTTCATTTCCAACCAGAATTTTCCAGAACGATATAATATCCGGGATTCAAATATATATATATATATATATATATATATATATATATATATATATATATATATATATATATATATTTCATTATGATTATCATTATCTATTTTCATTCTATTTATTATACTTGGTCGCTGTCTCCCGTGTTAGCGAGGTAGCGCAAGGAAACAGACGAAAGAATGGCCCAACCCACCCATATACACATTACTATCATCACTATTATCATTATAGTTATACCACTGGACTTACTATCTCATCCTTTTGAAATAAGAAATCAGCTTCCTAACCTCAAACTCTCTTTTCACTCACTTCTTTCTCATCATATATATGCTTTCCTAATAGTTATAACAGTGGATATATATATATATATATATATATATATATATATATATATATATATATATATATATATATATATATATATATATATTCTTTTTCATACTATTCGCCATTTCCCGCATTAGCGAGGTAGCATTAAGAACAGAGGACTGGACTTTTGAGGGAATATCCTCACCTGGCCCCCTTCTCTGTTCCTTCTTTTGAAAAAAAAATTATGTATATATATATATATATATATATATATATATATATATATATATATATATATATATATATATATAATTTTTATATTTCAGTATACTTAGTCGCTGTTTCCCGCGTCAGCGAGGTAGCGCAAGGAAACAAACGAAGAATATATATATATATATATATATATATATATATATATATATATATATATATATATATATATATACCATATGACGTCGTCTTTTTAAGATTCAAGGAACCTTTAATCAAGTTCTGCTCGAGGGAACTTTACGTGATTACCAAAGTTTAAATTACCCGTCTCGATCATAAATTACAACCCATGACACTGGCACTACTACATGTAAGTGGTTTACTTAAGAGAAAACAAGCACCAGTTATTAAATCGTTAAACTACTGAATTGTTAAAGAGTAAATAGCGGTGTACTGCACAAGGCTCAGTCCTTGGTCCACTTCACTTCATAATGTACAGTATATACGTGATCTGTAATTTGGTCTAGCAAACCAGATTCTACAATATGATGAGAGTACACAACCATGTCTAAGAATGATTACAAATGATTAAAAAAATATATATATATGATCGATAAAAATTTGTCCACCCGGTCAGAAAATCTACAGATGAAATCCAACGAAAAACTTACGTTAACATCAATCCATTTTTTAGGGGGACGAGAAAGAAAACGAATAAAAGATATTTGCGAAAGAGACATTTAGACAAGAGGGGGCAGTAGTACAGATGGATATGGAGGATGCTGTAGCCTACGACGTACAGCTCAGCGAGCCTGACTCCTCCAACTGCTACGGGAAAAGCGAAGGTGGTTACGATCACTCACACAATCTACACATCCTGAAGCATCTAAGACACCTTACTGACGAGGGACACTCCTGGGTTCCCATTATTACCACAAAGACCAACATTATTCACAATGTTTACAGAAGACCAGCAACGTTTCTACAAAAAGCAATAATGTCCACATAAGACCAGCAATGTTTATAGAAGACCAGCAATGTTTATAGACGACCAGCAATGT